>NC_080065.1:178663299-178963299 GCF_949987535.1 Balaenoptera acutorostrata
GCACATACTGCAGCAGGGCTTTGGTCTTGCGCGTGGGGTCGTCAGGCCGGAAGTTCTTGTACTCCTCCACCTCCTTCTCCAGGGACAGCAGCTGGCTCTGCAGCTTGCTGCGCAGGGCCGGCAGCGACTCCCGGATGTGGTTGGTCAGTTGCTGCGGGAGAGAGGCTAGAGGTCAGAGGTCAGCACGGGCAGGATGCAGAGAAGGGGTGGGCCCGCTCCACCCCCAGCCTCGACGGACCAACAGAAACATCCAGCTGGAGTCACACTGGCGTGAGGGGCAGGGAGAGGTGGCACAGCTCCGTCCACAGTGGCGAGATGCTGCAAACAGCCCGCCGGGCGTTGGGAGGACAGATCAACCAGGCTGTCCACACCAAAGAGTACACGCAACTGTTCGCAAGGACCAGGCAGCAGGACCCAAGTGCTGACCGGGAACAGCCTCCCACAAGTGCCGCTCAGTTGGGGGCGGGGGGGGGGGGTGAAAGCCTAGAAGCCACCGCAGGACCCAGGTACAGAAGGACTGTCAGACGGGCGATGGTGCATCCACACTGCAGAACGCTGGGGGAACGTACAGACGCGGGGACGGGCCCTACAAACTACAATAGGAACAGTTTGCCAAAAAAGGCACAGAACACACCTATGATGTGCTCCCCTCTGTAAAGACGGGGAGAAAGTAAGAACACATTTTCATTTGCACGAACAGAGGGAAGGATGGTTCACAAGAGAAGGGCAGAATGGAGCAGGCAGGTGGAAGGACCCTTCCCTGCAGCCCCCTTTTCCTCTGTTGTTCTGCCTTTGAACCACGGGGATTTGTTCCTTATTCACGGATCTTAAAAGGGGGCAGCAGTGCAGAAAAAGTTAGGCAATGAGCCTCAAGACGGGTCGTTCAAGAAAAAGCTAGATACAGAGCAGTGGGTAAATATCTTAATTGTTCAGGTGGTGAAAAGGAAGATGGAAAGGGAAGAGAAGGAAAAGAGAAGCAGGAGGAAGAGGAAGGCTGGCGGTACAGACACATCAGTGTCTAGCGTCTCGAGAAGGAAGCCCAGGAAGTGGTGACACCGGCCGCCTCAGGGGAAGAGAGCCATCGCGGGATGGGAGGAAATGGGACATTCACTATATTTGCACTGTCTGACTTTTTTTAATACTATGATAAAAGAGAAAGAGAGAAGGGAAGAAAAAAATAATAGCCATAAAATCAGCTAAACCCACAAAGTGAAAAGCAGTGTTTTGTGGCCATCTGTCCTACAAGCCAAAAGAAATGACAAACTATCCATCAAGCTAGAAAAAAAACATATGAAGGAGGCTCACAGTCCGTGGAATGAATCTGATGGTCACCCCAAAGCCCTATGTGAGCTGGGGCCCCTCCCTGTGGGAGCTGCAGGTCCCTAAGGGTGGCAGTCCACTCCGGGCCCCGACAGCATCCTGGGGCGTTACGGTGGCCCCATTTAGCTCGTGAGGCAAAGGAGTTGGGGGGGGGGGGAACCAGGAAGCACCAGGATGTGGAGCTAGGCCCCCAGAAGGCCAGCTGGGCTGCTCACCTGCAGCTCTCAGAGGGGGCCCCAGGCACCTGCGGGGAGTTTTACTTCCCTTCCTCTCCCTCCACCCCCTGCCCAGGCAGACCGCTGCTTCCTTTCCTGGAGGGCCCCTCCCACCGGACACTTACTTCCCTCTTTGTTCTGCTGAGCTGCCTGCTCTGCCTTCCTGCTCTGCGCCAGCTCTCTTTCCGGCCCCATCACTGCCTAACGCTCGACTGTGCCTCTACCTGGTGCCCCCAATTAGAAACATCCCTTCCCTAAGGACAGGGCCCAGCTCCCACATTGCCACTGTGTCCCACTGCAGTCATGAAGGACTCAGACTGTCGCTCTGAGGCCCTGCCCCATCCGAGATGCTACCATATAGCACTGAGGGGGAATTCCTCGTAACCCCGGGGCCACTAAGGACCACACTGCCTGCAACAGTATAGCTACATAATCCCACATTAGGGATTTTACTCTCGTAGAAATTGGCACACATGCAAAACGATGTTATTAAACAGCAGCCTTTTACTGACTAGGAACATTAGAAACCAGCCTTCCAAAAAGAGCCTGGTTAAACAGACTAAGACCCATGTGTTCAGGGACTACTACAGGGCCACGAAAAAGAGTGAGGAAGCTTTTTCTGTAGGGACAGAGCTCCAGGAGATACTGCTGAGCAAAAAAAAAAAAAAAAAAAAAAAAAAAAAAACCAAGGGGCGGGTATCCATGACTATGCAAGAAAGAGAGAAATGTGATTCTCAAAAGTCCTTTTTGCTTTTATGAACAGAAAGAAACTCAGGCGGTGTTAACGGTGGTGCCCTAGGGGTGGGAAGCAGGGGCAGATGGGGGCGCTTCACTATATACTTTTAAACACTGGTATTTTTTATGAGCCCTGTGAATATACTACCTGTGGGACAAAAGAACACTAGAAAAGCAGTGAGATACCAGAGTTGCTGGCATTTGATATGTGCTGCATTTCATGTAGCAGACGCCAGCCCTGGGGGCAGGGATGCGGATGATTCCCGCCTGATGGACGGGGAGGCTCGGAGAGGCGGGGCTGGGCTTTGGACCAAGGAAGGCCAGGCTGCGAAGTCCTCCCACTTGGCTACTGTCGAGCACTGCCAGCCACCCGGTGTTGGTCCAGGCGAGGCATTCGTAACCCAGGTCATCAGTGTCAGGAACTGTACGCAAACTTCTGGGTACGTGACTAAATAATTACGGTGGTAATTAAAATAATGGTAATAAACAAGAAGGTCCTACTGTACAGCCCAGGCAACTATAGTCAATATCCTGTGACAGACCATAATGGAAAAGAATATGAAAAAGAATATATATATGTATAACTGAATCACTTTGCTGTACAGCAGAAATTAAGCCAACATTGTAAATCAACTATACCTCAATACAATTTTTTTTTAAATAAAAATAAAATAATGGTAACAATAGTAGTGATGGTAATAATAGTACCAGTACAGACTTACTGAACACCCACTCTTCTCCAGGCCCTGAGTCAAATGTTCACTGAACCCATTTTGCTAAAACAAGTGCTGCTCTAGACCACGGCCAACGGCATTGTGGATGGCAGCTGTTGTGCAGTGCGCAGCCTGAGCAACTGCACAAAACCCTTGCTGTACCTGATTCAGAGTCTTCTGCAGGTGTGGGGTGCCCATGCGGTCCGCCATGTGCCGGTAGGCCGGGTGGGAGAGGAAAAACTTCCTCTCGGCCGCCAGCGCTGCACGGATGTCCTTCTTGCCCTCAATGTCCTTCTGGCTGCGGTTCACCACGCCAATGTAGCCTGTGGGGAGAGAGGTTCAGGTCAGGGCAGTGCCAGGCAAGCCAAGGAGCCCAGATGCCCCCTTTTTTGCATGGGACCAGGCAATGTGGGGGTGCAGATGTGGATCTTGCCCTACAAGTCACTCACAGACGAGGTGACAAGCCATACACATTACTCAGAAGCAACACGGAGAATGCAAACACTGAGTACAGTCCTGAAAAGCATAGCAAGTGTTTGGAGGAAGAAGTTATATTCAGCATGGTGTGAGGGGCTGGGTAGAGAAAAGCTCTGAAGAAGATGAAATCCACAATCCGAGCTTTAGAAACAGAAAAAAAAACTTCAAAAAGAAGGGCAATGGGGGACAGCTTATCTTGCTGGATATTAATACCTATTCTACACTGTGTCACAGTGAAAAACAGGAGCCAACCTAAGTGTCCAACAAATGGGGTCTGAGTAACGGTCCATGTACCCCCATATGAGGGATCCCACAGGATCTTTTACAGTCATCTTGAAGAGTATTTGCCTTCAAGGGAATGTTCACAGGGACACATTCTGCTATTTTGCTAAGTGAAATGGAAAAGCAGGTCACCAAGCGGCGTGGCGCTGGAGAGCTGGCGTTCCAAACCAGCTCTGCCACCTGCCAGCTTTGTGAGCTGGGGCAAGGGATTTAGCCTCTCGGTGCCTCAGTTTCTTCATCCATAAAATGGGGATGAGCACAGAGCCATTGCATTGGATTGTTACGGGGATTAAATGGGTTCTTCCACACCAAAAGTGCAGAACAGTGCCTGAAACGTAATAGGTACTTAATACACATTTGCTATTCTCATTTTATTGAAAATAAAAATACTTGGGCTACTCTTGTCAGAATATCTGAAACTAAACTAAACACGAGCCTAATCAGCCTCTGTCTAGATCAAATGACTGGTTTATGGGGAACTACAATTGGCCAGATCCCAAGTGAAGCAGTACAGATAAAGTGGCCGGAGAAGGAGCTGTTTGAACAGAATCGTAGGTATTTATGTGTCAAATGATAGGATGCCTAGGATTTGCTTCATGACCCCCAAGGGAGGAAAGAACAACAGGAGAGGATATTTGGGCATTGAAGGTTAGCTGTATGTGATTAGCAGCGAGGCTGGGCCAGTGGTTCTCCTTGCACTTTTCTCTCCACTTGAGAGAATGTTTGAAAGCAAGTATTGAACATTAAGAAAGGTTACAAATCCTCGGGAACTCTTGGGAAGGAGAAGAACCACAGAGTATTAAATAGGGGGAGAAGTTGCGCTGTGGATGATTTCAGTTTCCTTCTTCTGGACACTTGTTTCCTGTTGCCAAAATGAGTAGGCGTTCACTGTGTAACTGAAAAATGAATGCACGCAAATCAGAAGAAAAAGCTACCTGTGTTCACTCGGGCAGAGAAAAAAAAAGAAGCTTCTACAATGGAACAGAAAAGCAGTTACTTCTGGGCAGTGGGGACATGGGATGGTGAATGTATCTGTGAGCATTTGCTGGGGTTTCAGTAAAGATAACAAAAACAAATCATTTTCCGAAAGCAAAGGTGCACCAGCTCTCCTGCTGCTCAAGTCCACCCATCTTGCCTGCCCTCCCCTGCCCTGTAGCCCCCCGGCCCTCCTGGGACGCACCTCTTCTCAAGGGGAGCAGCTTGTTCTCCAGGATGTCCCTGGCATCAGTGCCTTCGTCCATCAGGTCGAGCTTGGTGATGACGCCGATGGTCCGCAGGCCTGAAAGAGCACAGAGGTCAGAGGGCGCCATGAGGAAGGAGCACAGGCTGGCAACCCCGGGCCACCTGGGGCCCAGCTGGACCCCCCCACTTCCAGGCCGTGTGACCTGGGACAAACCATAACATCACCTGCCTGGACCCTAGTTTCCCTCATGTCAAATGAAGGCAGTAACACGCCAATCTCAGGGGGTCGTCCATGAGGATAAACCTGGCACGTGGCAAATGTTCAGTCAATAAACGCTGGCCACCGTCATCACTGGTACGACCAGAGACGGCGTCTTGCTGCAGCATCAGGGGGCAACCTCATCGAACTTGAACCCCAGGTCAGAATCTCCACGCTGTGCTGAATGGCATGCAACGTAACACGCTAACCCGTGACAACTGTCTCTAGGGTTACCTCTCATCTGAATGGCCAAAATTCCACTCTGGAAACCACCCCATGGAATTCCTCTTCGTCCCAAGTTGCCCAGAATCGAAGGAACCCTCAAATGCCCCTGCTGGTGCCTGAGGGCCCCTCTGTGCTAGGGGGGGGGGGGGGGGGGGGTGGGTGGGTGTGTGTGTGTGTGTGTGTGTGTGTGTGTGTGTGTGTGAGAGAGAGAGAGAGAGAGAGAGAGAGAGAGAGAGAGAGAGAGAGAGAGAGAGAGAGAGAGAGAGAGAGAGAGAGAGAGAGACATCACAGAGGGAAGCCCAGGGAGATCTCTGGGGGGTGCTAAGGTGGGTGTCGAAGAGGTGACAGCCGTGCCTTCCCTGCGGCCCCTGCCTGCTCACATTCTGCTGAGAGTATGAGAGTATGAGCTGGCATCACCTTTTCGGAGGGCAAAGGAGCCCCCAGTGCAAGCACCCACAAAGCTTGGGGAGGGTAGAGGCAGCCCAAGGTAGAGAGATATGACTGCGGAGGGGGTCTGGGGGCATCTACTTTATTAGAAATGTCCAATCTCACTGAAGCACTGTTCCTAAAAGCTCAGAAACAACCCAAATGTTCAGAACAAAAAAAAGACAGCAATGGGCCACATGGTGGATGGCTACGGACCTATGTCCCTATGGTAATAGGCAAACACACACACACTACAGAAAAATAAGGAAAGACCATCCCATTTCTAAAAATGTGACTTTACGTGGAAGAACAAACTCTGAGAGAATATTTGCCCAGTGTGGCCACCAGTATCTGCAGGGGGAGAGGAGCTGTCACATGTTAGGCTCTACATTTTACAATGGTGACATTTTGGGGATAATTATCATGAATACTTCCAAAGTTAGAAAGCGACTTTTTTCTGGAAGAATGCCAGCATCAAGTTCACCTAACCGTTTTCCTCACTGCTTGATCTCACCTCTGCGGTCACGGTCACACGCTGTTTCCCGGGACTGGACTAGGGGTACAGGAAGGCCTGGGGGGGGCGCTGCAGGCAGGGGCGGCCCCTCCCAGGAAGGCACACCGGGATGGCCCTGGGGAAGAGCTGCCAGAGCCCCGAGCTCTGAGGAGCTCACACTCCCGGCGGGAAAGGAGCCCCCCTTTGCCAACTGTCCCCCAGGCCTACAAACTAGGGGGCGTGAGCCACAGAGCCTGTCTCCCCCAACTCCACACTGGTCCCCAACTCCTTCCAAAACACTGTGGGATCCAGGCAGTCGGCGGACAATTTGGAGAATGTATTTCGGTGTGTGTCGTACTCTGCTAACCCCCCGCCGCTCTCAAAGCACACCCAGCTCCCCACCGCAGCCCACGGGGCCTGCTCGACTGGTCCTGGCCCCTCTCGGCCCTCGCTCCCGCGCCCTCCCTTTAGCTCACTCTGCTCTGGCCACACCGACCTCCCTGCTGTGTCCTGGGCAGCCCGCTCTTTAGCACCCACTGTCCGTTTTCCTGGGTTTTGCCTTTTTCTCATTCTGATCTTGCCCAGAACCTCACGTCTTCAGAGGCCCGTGACTGCACCCCCTTCCACCCCAGCCTCTCTCAGTGGGTTCTATTTCCATCCAGTGCTTACCACTACCGGAAGTTACTCCACTTGCTTATTTCCAGTGGGGGATTCTGTCGCCCCCACTGGAATATCAGCTCGCTGGTGGCAGAGGGCCCCTCTCAATTTTGCCCCCTGCAGGGTTCCCAAGGCCGAAACAGAGCCTGGCATGTAGCTGGGGCTTAACTGACATTTGCTGAACGAAGGCCCTGGGTCACAGATGCCCCAGTCTCCACCACTCCCTCCGGCCCCAACTGGCTTCATTAACTCGTCATCCTTTCACCTTCCCTGCTGGACCCCCCCGAACAGTGATGGCGAGACCTCCGGTCCTCTTGACAGCTCTACAAGTTAGGACTGCTGTTGCCACTTCGACAGGAGGGACCAAGCCTCGGGGAGGAAGAGGAACTTCTAGAGGTGGGATTTGGACTCGCATCTGTGCCCAAGGAGGGCTGCCCTCTTCCCACCCCCCTGAACTAGCTTTCTGCACAGGCGAAGCAGGGACCAGCTTTCCAAGGAGCAATGCCAACCGCCACACACTGGCCTCCCAAGGGATGCCCCCCGGGACTGCTGGCCCTCATGGGAAATTCTGTGTCCCGGGCCTTTTCCTGGGGAGGCTGTGCGCCAAAGGGAACGCCAGTGACGTGGAATCGAGGATGTGGGGCAAGTCGTGATGCTCCAAGGCGCCGGGAAGAGGGAGCTGCTGCCGTGGGGGCTCGGGGGGTACCTTGGGGGTCGACCTCCTTGGCCAGCTTGAGGGCATCCGAGTTGGCCAGGTCCATGTTGGCGGGGGTCACGGCGAGGATGAGGCTGCTCTCCCGGCTGATGAACTGCAGGATCATGTCCTTGATCTGGTACTCGATGTCTGCGGGCTGGTCCCCCACAGGCACCTTGGTGATGCCCGGGAGGTCGATGAGGGTCAGGTTCAACACTGGGAGGGAAAGCAGAGGGAGAGGCTGTCAGAGCCAGGGTAGGGGAGGCACGCCCAGCCCTGCAGGGACCTGGCCCACTTCTCCAAGCGCTGGGGGTCAGGCCTCAGGATGTCTCCTGCGCTCCAACTGGATCCCACCTTTTGACCCGATAACTCCCTCCTAGGAATCCCATCTTATAGACACCCTCCTGTACTCTATTTCAGTGAGACAGCTTTGTTTTTTTAATGAAGTGACTATTTTTTTTTTTACTGAAGTATAGTTGAAGTACAATATCATATAAGTTACAAGCATATAATACAGTGATTCACAATTTTTTAAAGTTATACTCCATTAATAGTTATTATCAGCGATACAGTTTTAAATCTGGACATTTGCATTTGCAGACTGGAATTACTCTCGATGGCTGAATAAATTTCAGCCCATCGATTCAGCCAATACCAAGGAACTATTAAAAACAAAAAGATGATACTCTGGTAAGAAACACACTCTGAGATGCACTCATACAAAAAAGAGGCATCAATGACTTTTATACCATGCTACGATTTGAGTAAAAGTTGTGAAACACACATACACGATATATACATACATGTTCATAACTGCCTACATAGGCATTATGTATCATTTCGAGAACATGAAATATATTTCTAATTTTGGAGGGCAAGGTAGGTTTTCACTGGATATACCCTTTTATAACTTGAATATGAGCCATGTACAGGCATCATTTATTCAAAAATAAATAAACTGGGAATTGCCTGGCGGTCCAGTGGTTAGGACTCTGCACTTTCACTGCCGAGGGTGTGGGTTCAATCCCTGGTTGGGGAAGTAATATCCCGCAAGCCAAGTGGTGCGGCCAATAAATAAATAAATAAACTCATCACAAAGAACCCATACCGAGGTGTTAAGAGTCGGCTGCAATATTCACCAAATACCACTTAAGTTAGCAATCCATGCCTCTGGGTCAGAGGTTATACATGGCTACAGGCTGCCTGCTCTGTTTTAATGATGCAGTTTTAAAATCAGGACGTTATGCAGAAAAATCTGGCTTTCTGGCTCCTCTTGAAGAACCAGAAGACCTGGCTACCTTGGGCTGGCATCACTGTGTGGCCACCATTCACCTGGGAGCCGAGCCGTGGCTGCCTCTTTAAAAGGAACATAAGAGCTGCAATTCACCCCAGACTCCACCACTCCCGACAGTCTCCCTGGTGTGCTGTTTCTCTTAGAGCTGAGATCAGACGTGGGAAGATACGGATCAAGAGGGCTGTGTTGTGTGTGACGAGAAATGGGAGGGGCCGTATTCTTGAGGGTGAGGCCGACCCGACCTGTGACCCGCGGAGTCAGCCTTCCGCTGCCCCCGTATGTGAGGGGTCCCTGTTGCCTACCGTGTGGCGAGTAGACCCGCAGGTTGATGGGCACTGGGGAGATGCCTTTGTTGGTCCCCGTGACCCTGTCGGTCTCGGCTTCAATCTCCTGTCGGACTTCCTCAAAGTCTGTAAACTTTTTGGACTTGCAGTGCAAAAACTCGGCATATTCTGAAAAGGGAAGAAAGATGTTCCAAATGAGAAAGAGAAGCGGTCTCGCTGTGTGCGGGGGGAACAGATGGCCTTCTGGGACAGGTGCTTTGTCAAGCAGAGAAAGTGAAGAATCAGTTACAGGCCTCCCAGGAATTTGGGGGGCAACAGATTCATTCTCTTGACAAGTATTTGAGGGGGGCCCGCCTATAGACCATGCCCCCTTCTAGACCTCAGGGATTCCACAAGGTACAAAACGGGCAAAAATCCTGACTATGTGGAATGGACATTCTCATGAAGCATTTTGCAAAACAACACGTCATGACATATTATGAGTATAAAAAAAAATCAAAAACAAAACAAAAAACACCCCACAAAAAACAAAAGACAACAACCGACAGGTGGGTGTGACCAGCACTTATTCTTTTTTTTTGATGAACAGAATACGAAGGATGGGCATGCATCACCCAGAGCGCAGTGATGCACGTTTGATGAAGCTTCTGCTTCCGTGTTATATCACACGAGATGGTCCTGGGTCCTGATGCAGAATCTCAAGTCAGAAGGGCCGCAAGCCACTGCCCTGGTGGGATCCTGAGCCGCCAGCGCCCTCTGGCCAGGCGAGATCCCCAGTGCGTGTCCCTGGAACTCATCGTCCTCCTTCCCCAGGGCACCCGCACAGGATGGGGAACAGGCAGCACCACTGGCCTCACGAAAGCCCATCTCGCTGCCCGTCCGCCCCTCCTGGCTGTTCATGGGGCCCCCCAACCTAGATGTGGTGTGCTGTCTAGGCTGTTCATGGGGCCCCCCAACCTTCTCCCTCAGGAGAAATGCTTTCTGGCTTCTTCAGGCCTTCTGAGCCCAGGGTGTCTGAAAGCCGTTATTGACACTGAGATGAAGGGAAATAAAAGTGACTAACGGGGCTTCCCTGGTGGCGCAGTGGTTAAGAATCCGCCTGCCAATGCAGGGGACACGGGTTCAAGCCCTGGTCCGGGAAGATCCCACATGCCGCGGAGCAACTAAGCCCGTGCGCCACAGCTACTGAGCCTGTGCTCTAGAACCCGCGAGCCACAACTACTGAAGCCCACGTGCCTAGAGCCCGTGCTCCTCAACGAGAAGCCACCACAATGAGAAGCCCGCGCACAGCAACGAAGACCCAACACAGCCTAAAATAAATAAATTTTTTTTAAAAAGTGACTAACGATAGTGCTGGTCCTATCATCAAGGCAGAGAAATCCAAAGCACAATGTGGATAAAGCAGGAAGAAAAAATGTTCATCGCAGGACGTAGGTGCTGAGTCTATAGGCATTCACCGTACAATTCCTGACTTTTCCATGTGTTTGAATTTTCACAGTATATGTTGGGGAGGGGGGACCTTCTAGGCCCAGAGATCACGGCTCCTGCAAGTGATGCTGAAAAGAGGGAAGTAAGTCTCACTGGCAAACAGCCTAAAGAACTGGTCCACGGCAGAGATGCAAAGATGTACACTGTAGCGCTGTTTCTCACAGTAAAAGACTAGAAATTGCCTCAATGCCCACCAGGAGGAGACCTGGCTACATAAATCACAGCACAGTGTTACCATCAGCTGCATCAGAAGAAAGGATGGAGAAAGACCCCTGCGACAGAGAAAGCCAGGCAGGTGAAGAATCTCTACCCAGAGGTGGAACACAGCAGAAAGAAATGAATGCAAAGAGGTTCGCCATCCCATCACCATAACCGAACAAACTATGGCCAACAGTCAGGCCTTGCTTGCTCTGGCCAGGCCCTGCGTGTGGTCCCATTTGTTCCTCACAAGTGAGCACCTTCGCAGATAGGCACCTCCATAACGCCCATATCACAGACAGGAAAACTGAGGCCAGAGAGGTGACGCAACCTAGCTCAAGCTCAGTGGCGGAGCTGGGATTTGGAGTTCAGATAATCTGTCTCCAGATGGTGGCTCTCGAGTCACATGGCCTCTGTGAGGCCACAGACAGGCTCTTCACCTCTCTAACCTCTGCTGCGGGGGTCAGGGGGACTCTGCGCTCAGATCACTGAGGATCTTACCCAATGTGGGCACTGGCCACTCGGGAGCAGGGCAAGGAAGACGCTGGCTAGAGGGTACAGGATCAACCACCCCACCCCCTTCAGCTGACCCAGTTCCCAAGGACGGTCGTGCTCCAGCCCTCCACAGGACAAGAGGAAATACTCCGCTGCTCTTCCTGCAGCAGCACCACAAATGGAACAGTCCTCCAACCCCCACAGCAAACCTCAGCTCTCTTCCGGCTCAAGGCCCTGGGCTCAGCACTTGCAAGGTACCATCCCCCTTCCTAGAGTGCAGAGTGCAGGGGAATGGAGGATGGGAAAGGGGCTGCGGACCAGGACACAGGCCCTGTCCCTTGCAAACCTCTGCTCTGCCAGGCCGGCCTGCCTGTTGCCTCTTCCGGGGAGCCTTCCCTGACCCCACGCCACCTGGAACCCCATTGTGCATCTTGGACGTCCTCCCCTGGCAGAGCCAGGTCACCCCGGATTGTGTCTATGGGACCAGGACCTGCCAGCTGTAGCCTCCCAGAGCCTAGTGTGTGTGGCAGCCTTCTCTTCTGCCAAACCCTTTGTGTGAGTGAAAGATGTGCAGGAGATGGTGCTGGAGAGCCACAACTTCTTCCCCAGAGGGTCAGTGGACAGCAGAAACCGTACCCTCTGTGCCTAACGGGAAGGTCAAGGATTCAGCAAGGCCCATCCCTCACAACCTGCCTTCTTTACTGGGTTCCTCGTCACTTTGGAACCATGGGCTAGATTCCAGGCTCATACCAACTAAGAAAGGTTCTGCCAACCCTCCTTCCTCTCCGCCCACAAGCACCGACCCTCTTAAAGCCAGATCTCAGCCTCTGCTCCTTGAAACCCTCCATAGCTCCCACCTCACCCCAGTAAAAGCCAAAGTCTTGGAACTTCCCTGGCAGTCCAGGGGTGAAGACTCCGCGCTTCCAATGCAAGGGGCGCGGGTTCGATCCCCGGTCCGGGAACTAAGATCCCACATGCCGCACGGTGCGGCCCCCCGCCCCCCAAAAAAGAGCTGAAGTCTTTACCACATGTCGCAGGGCCCTACAAAATTTCCTTCCCCCCAACTTCTGACCCCAACTCACTCCCCTCCAGCTACACTGGCTTGCCTGGTTTCTCACACTCCAAGCCCTCCACTCCTGCCTCAGGGCCTTTGCACTGGCTCTTCTCGCTGCCTACAGATACCCTTACGGGTCCCTCCCTCTCCCCCTTTAGGTTTCTGCTTGAATGTCACCTCTCTTTCTCCGTGAGGCCTGCTCTGACCCCAAAGTGAGATGACAAACCTCCTCAGTCTCTTTCCCCCTTCCCTTCCTTAGGATCGTCCAAGTACCTGCCACCTTATAATACGGTTTACCTTGTCAGCCTATGTATTTTCTCTGATTCCCAGGAGAAGGTCCACCCCACGGGGCAGGGATCTGAATCTGTGTTGTTCTGTGTCCCCGGGGCACAGTACTCTGAGCACACAGTAGGTGCTCTGTAATTACGTTTACAACTAAAATGACTGCCGGAAAGGTAGTATGGTCCCTGCTCCAGCTTCCGTGAGGTGGCCCAGCACCGCCACGGCCACCAAGCTGGATATACGGGAGACCAGACAGGAACAGGGTCTGACGGGACCACCTGCTATCTCCCCCTCCCTCCCTCCTTCCCAATGCACTTCTTGACGGCACAGGTCCAGCAGAGCCAGGGTCCTGGTCTGATGAGGAAGATGGACTCGGCACAAGCATGTCACAGCAGGTGCCAGAGGCGCTCAGAAAAGAGACTCAACGTACCAGGAACTAGGAGGCGTCTCCTGGAGGGGTGGCCTGCCCGACTCAGCCCTGGCCTACCTCATGCCCGCATGATCTTTCTGAAGCGGAGACCCTTCCCCACGCCCTGAGGATGCTCTGGACACAGGGGAGTCTACGGGAGATGCAGAGAAGGTGGGGGGGATGCCCACTGGCCAGGCTCCCCCTCTGTGCCTCAGTTTCCCCGTGAGGAAAATTAAAATATGACAAATAGGCGGAGTGTTTAGCCTGGGTTTCCACAGCCCTGTAAGTGCTTGGATGGGGGAGGTGATTTTTTTAACGACGTATGGTCTCAAAGAATAATTCAGAGGCCTTGAGGCTGAGCTAATGGCCTGCAATGCCTGGAGAGCGCCCTCTCAACTCATCCCCAGCAGCCCAGGCCGAGCCACCACCAGCTCCGCCTGCCCTGGTCCCCGGGCCCTGCTGCAGCGCTGGTCTATCCCCAGAGCAGCTGCAGTGTTTTCAAACCTTCCTTTCCTTGTGCTCAGATAACAAAGCCAGTCCCTCAGGTCCCTGGGCCCTGCCACAGCATTTCGACGGCCACACGGGCCTCCCACCGGAGCCCGGCATTAGGCTTCCCTGGAAGGAGGGCCAGCCACGTGTGATCGGTCCCCGGAGGCTCCACGGGACCAGCCCAGGGCACAGCAGGAATCAAGGATAAAGCGGGCCCTCGGCGAGCAGCTGAGCTGCCAACTCGGAGGAGCCAGCCACCCTTAGCCACTGCAGGGCATCCCACCCGCGTCCCATGGGGTCAGTGAATGCGCCTGCAGTTTTCTTCTAGAAGGAGGTCCTGCCCTCCACCCAGGACTTGTTCCCTGCCTCCTTCAGGTCTTGGCTCTAAACAACTCTGCTCGGGGAGGCCCACCCAGACCAGCCGGCCCTTCGCGGCACTCCTCACACTGACTCACCACGTGCTTGTGTGTCCCCTGCTAAAGTCAGAGCTGCAAGAAGGGACTGTGAGGGACTTGGTTTTGGTCTCTGTACTCCACAGTGCCTGGTGCATAGTATTTGCTTAATAAAACTTAATTACTAGGTGGCCTGTTACAAAGCATTAGGTGCCGAAGCGTAGGAGGACTTCCCCCACCCCGTGACTCCCATGTGGGTCCCCACTGTGTTCAGTAGCCAACACCCCGCCTCAGGCATCCCCCAGGCATGCCCTTCAAGAAGGTGCCCTCAGCACTTCCCCAGTGGTCCAGTGGTTAAGACTCTGTGCTCCCAATGCAGGGGGCATGGGTTCGATCCCTGGTCGGAGAAGTAAGATCCTGAATGCCGCTCGGCACGGCCAAAAGGAAAAAAAGGTGCCCTCAGAAGGGAGGTGACAAGTACACGCCACCACCTTCTTGGCGTCAGCCCACCCACCTCCACCCCCAGGCACAAGGAAGCAGCCCCGTAACAGAGGCCACAGTTCCTCAACCTGGTTTCTCATGAGGTCTTTGGGGCCTCCCATTTTAAAGGAGCTCATGGAGGCCCACGAAGGCATGGTCAGAAGATCCCCCTCCCTACCCCAAAGGCAGACCAGGCCACGAGCCCACTGGCATTGCTTAAGAATCGTGAAGTGGGGTCCAGTGGTTAGGACTCTGCACTTCCACTGCAGGGGGCCCGGGTTCAATCCCTGGTCGGGGAACTAAGATCCCATAAGCTGAGTGGTGCAGCCCAAAAAGAAAAAAGAAAAAAGAAAAAGGATCAAGGATATAGAAAGAAGAAAAAGATAGGAGAGATGTGTGATAAGAAGAAAGCATTTACTGGATATCTTTAAGAATACGGGGGCTTCGCTGGTGGCGCAGTGGTTAAGAATCCACCTGCCAATGCAGGGGACACAGGTTTGAGCCCTGGTCCGGGAAGATCCCACATGCCGCGGAACAACTAAGCCCGTGCGCCACAACTACTGAGCCTGTGCTCTACAGCCCGCAAGCCACAACTACTGAGCCTGTGTGCCACAGCTACTGAAGCCCGCACGCCTAGAGCCCGTGCTCCAAAACAAAAGAAGCCACCGTAATGAGAAGCATATGCCCGCAATGAAGAGGAGCTCCCGCTCGCCGCAACTAGAGAAAGCCCGCGTGCAGCAACGAAGACCCAATGCAACCAAAAATAAACAAATAAAATCAATAAATTTATACAGAAAAAAAAAGAATACGGAATGCTAAAACTTGATAAAGCATTAAAAAAACGAATTTTTTAAAAAAACAGCCCCTCGGGCCTGGAGAACGCAAGTCAGGCACCACAGCATGACTTGGGGAGGTGACAGGAAGCTGAGAGGGAGGTGGGAGCGCCTCAGTTTCCCCACAGTGAAACAGGACAACACAGAGCCCATGGTTAGCGATGTGATAAAGCAATTAAATAGTGCCAGGCCCAGAGACAGCGTGCAGATAGCTCAGCTGCCAGGCTTAGGGCAACTTCCGACGCTCCCTGGGGTTTCGGTGCTTCAGGGGTGTGTGTGAGGGTTCTGTCCTGACCTCTGGGAGCACGTCCCATTCCTTCTCCATTCTCAACCCAACAAAGAGCAGAACAACCAGGCCGACACCGGGCAGCGGAGATGGGGGTCTGCCTTCCCCAACCTGTCAACAAACGTGCTGGTCTGGCCGACACAGCCCAGGAGGAACAACTGGGGGCTCAGAGACACCTGGGAGACCCTGAGCACCACATAACCGAAGGGATCCAGACTTGAGGAACTCTTCAGAGCTTTCAGCTGACCAGGAAGGGGGCAAAGCATGTGGCATCTCCGAGTCCGTGTGGTCCTCAACCCCTCCACCCCCAGATTTGAGACAAGTCGTGAACACCTCTCATTCTAGGACACACCGGCCACTGGGAAGGTATGACATTACGATTTATAATAAGAAATATGTATTTGGTCTTCCCTCCACTTCTGACACAGAGCTTCTAAAATCCTTGGAATGTTCTAGTGATAAGAGTGATATTCATAACAAGCCCCTCTCAGTCATACCTAAGTTTATGTTAATGAGGTGGCTTGGAATGCACCTAAGGATGGGGGCTGGCTATCAGGGAAACCAGCCAGCTGCGATTAGAAGGTTGGAAACTTCAGTCCCACCCCTTGACCTCCGGGGAGGAAACACAGGCTGAAGGTTGAATCAAGCACTAATGGGAATGATTTAATCAACCATTCTCTACATCCTCCGTAAAACCCCAAGAGGATGGCGTGCAGAGAGCTTCCAGGTTGGTGAGCAGATGCAGGGGCCGAGAGAGTGGCGAGCTCGGACAGGGCGCAGAAGCTCCTTGTCCCTTCCCCATACCTTGCCTTATGCATCTCTTCCATATGGCTCTTCCTGAGTTATACATATCTTTTTATAATGAACCGGGAATCTGGGGAGTAAAATGTTTCTCTGAGTTCTGTGGACCACTCTGGAAAATTGATTGAACCCAAGGAGGGGCGCATAGGAACCTCTGATCTAGAGTTGGGCGGTCAGAAGCACAGGTGACAGCCTGGACTTGGGATTGGCATCTGAAGCGGGTGCGGGGGTACAGTCTGGCGGGACTGACCCCTTAACCTGTGGGACGTGATGCTGCCTCCAGGTAGGGAGTGTCAGAACTGAGTTAAATTGGAGGACACCGGATCAGTGTCCACTGACAAGTGGAGAACTGGCTGTTGATGTGGGAAAAAACACACACTGGAGAAGGTGACAGTCCCAGGCTGCCATCCTGACCAGCTCCCACCTGACCCTCACCAGCTCCCAGCTTGGTTTCCTTATGGAGACACAAGGCCGCACCCCGACCATGGCAGGGTCTATAGGCTTTATAGAAAAGGCCCTGCCAGGGCCAGGCTGGCCAGGGAAAGGTGCTGCATACACAGTCGTGGATACCCTCCCACGGGAGAGAAGGGGCACAGCAGAAGCCCTTAAGAGCACGGCTAGGCACCTGCCCCATGATGATGGAGCACCTACTGTGTGCCAGGCCCCATGCTGGGCACAGGAGAGAGCAATGGACAAAGCAGGTCAGCGGCTCTGCTCTGGTGGCACTGATGTTGAGGCAGGGGGAGAGAGAGAGAGACCATCAAGAAAATATGAAGGGGACTTCCCTGGTGGCGCAGTGGTAAGAGTCCACCTGACAATGCAGGGGACACGGGTTCAAGCCCTGGTCCGGGAAGATCCCACATGCCGCGGAGCAACTAAACCCGTGTGGCACAACTACTGAGCCTGCGCTCTAGAGCCCACGAGCCACAACTACTGAAGCCTGCATGCCCCAGAGCCCACGTGCCGCAACTACTGAGCCCGTGCTCCGCCACAAGAGAAGCCACCGAAATGAGAAGCCTGTGCACCGCAACGAAGAGTAGCCCCCGCTCATCACAAGTAGAGAAAGCCCACACGCAGCAACAAGGACCCAACGCAGCCAAGAATAAATAAATAGATAGATAAATAGATAATTAATTAATTTTAAAAAGAAAATACAAGGGACTTCCCTGGTGGTCCAGTGGTTAAGCCTCCGCACTCCCAATGCAGGGGGCCCGGGTTCAATCCCTAGTCAGGGAACTAGATCCTGCATGCTGCAAGTGAAGATCTCGCATGCTGCAACTAAAGGAGCCCACATGCGGCAACAAAGATCCTGCATGAGGCAACAAAGATCCCGCGTGCCGCAACTAGGACCCGGCACAAATAAATAAATAACTAAATATGTATTAAGGGAATAAAAAAAGAAAATATGAGAACAGGACGGTGCCTCGTAACGCACACTGCAGAAGAACTACGGCAGCCGTGATGGGGGGGGGGGCTTGGCGGGGGGCTCACCCAGGGGAGGAGGAGGGGGATGGGGCAGGGTGTTCCAGGCAGGACGCACAGTGAGGGTGAAGGTCCAGAGGTGGGAACAATCGAGCTGGTCCTGAGGATGAAGAGGAAGATTGTAGCACCAGGAGGAGGTGAGGGCCCAGAGGCCAGCAAGGCCCCGTGGGAGCCATGAAGCCTCAAGGAGGCTGAGAGCCAAGCCCTGACACCCCCTCTCCGGCTCCTGTGAGCACCGGCCAAGGTCAAGGCTGGGAGGGGAGGCTCGCGCACGTTCCACACAAGAACAGTCCCCAGCACCCAGGGTTTACGAGGTCCGGGGGTGGTTCCCAAGGAGGAGTAGGGTTCCCCCGCGAGCCACCAAACTTCCTGGTGGCTGCGATCTGACGTAATTTTTAAACTAAGCCAATTGAAAGTAATGGCTCACTGAGACCAACCTGGACGAGGAGAAGCAGGGCGCCACTGGGCGCTGCAGACATCAGAGAATTAGGAACTTATGGTACCAGGGACTCCAGACCCTACAGGAGGCGACAGCCACACCACAGACTCGTGGGGTGCCAGGGCCACGAGGGAGACACCACTACCACCCCCCATTCTACAGATGAGGAGGCCGAGGCACAGAGAGGGAAGCTACCTGCCCGACGTCGTGGATAGGAAGGGGTGGCAGCCTGGCTCTGGAGTCCTGTCCCTGAGAAGCACCTGAACAAAACTTTAATCTCTAGGAGCAGTGCAGCCCCGCGTAGCCCCTAGAAAGCTCTAAAGCCCCAGCCATCACCAAGTCCCACACTGCGCTCAGCTTCCTCCCTCTTATCAGTGTCACCCCCAGCCCTGGTGCCTTGGTGACCGTCACCTGGACTCCCCACCTCGAGATCACTGTAGACTCTGCCCTCACCACCACAGCACCGCCCCGGGCCAGGCCCCAACACCTCTCACCTGGCGCCAGGCCCACCTCTCCCTGGCCTCCCCACCTGCACGCCTGCGCCTGTCCGTCCCTCCTCCACAAGGCAGCCGCCGGGCTAAGCCGGTCTCTCCACACCCTGAATGCCACTCGGGTTCCCAACGCCTGAACCCGTTATCACACCTGCCAGGATGTGCCGCCTGCCTCCCGGGCCCGCCCCAGCCTCACCTCACAGCTTCACAACACAGCTGTTGCCCTGCCCAGAATGTTCTCCCCGGGCCCCTGGCCCAAAGTAGATCCAATATCTGGTATACTCTCCCACAGTCCCCTGTGCTTTCCCCTCTCAGCTGGACCATAGCAACCCCGCGTGTGCGGCACCCAACAGGCTGAGCTCAGGGAGGGCCGCGACCCTCGGAGTGCTCACGCTGCCTCCCTGGCATTCGGCCAAGGCCCAGCTCACATCTGCTTGGGACATTAAGAGACTGAGAAGGGACTTCCCTGGTGGTGCAGTGGTTAAGAATACTCCTGCCCATGCAGGGGACACGGGTTCGAGCCCTGGTCCAGGAAGATCCCACATGCCGCGGAGCAACTAAGCCCGTGAGCCACAGCTACTGAGACTGTGCTCTAGAGTCTGCGTGCTGCAACTACTGAGCCCGCGTGCTGCAACTACTGAGCCCGCGTGCCACAACTACTGAAGCCTGTGCGCCTAGAGCCTGTGCTCCGCAACAAGAGAAGCCACCGCAATGAGAAGCCCGCTCACCGCAAGAAAGAGTAGCGCCCGCTCGCCGCAACTAGAGAAAGCCCGCGTGCAGCAACGAAGACCCAACGCAGGCAAAAAAAAAAAAAAAAAAAAGAGAACGAGAGAGAGACTGGGAATGCCATGGTGGGTGGGGGGAGAGTGTGCAAGCTGGGACACAGCAAGGAGCACTCCCACGTGGGACACCCTGGACCCCTCTCCCCCCACCACACCCCCCCAGCCCCAGCCCAACAAGATCCAACTATATGTCTCCATCTTCACGGCTGCCACCCCATCCCTACTTCCTGGGTCCCCCTGCCCCAGAGCTGGTCCCTGTGGTCTCTTCTCCACCAGTGGCCACAGGATCTGGTCAAACCACACCTCGGCTTAAGGCCACACTCCCCCAGAATGAGTTTAAGACTGGGCTTTCAAGATGGCCCTCCCATGTGCCCTCAGGCAAGTGGCTTGGAAGCTTCAGTTCCCTCCTCTGTAAAGTGGGGTGACAGGAATGGAGATTTCAGCATCCTCCGGGGCAGGCGCTCGGCAGATGTGCTCCCACAGGGCTGTCACTTGTCACGTGCTTCTCCTCTCTCCCCCGTCAGAAGGAATTTCAGTTCCTCCAGCAGGCCACACTGGGCATCACTGCCTCACGGTGTTCACACGTACCACTCTCTGCTAGGAGGGAGAGTTTCCCCTCCCGCAACACACCCCAAAGCACCTGTCAGCCTCGGCTCAAACATCACTTCCTCCGAGAAGCCCTGTGATGCTCCCAACCGACGGACCGAGTCACCCCACCACCGCCACACATATTCGCATCTGGTGAGGGCCACGTCTATGTGTCTCCCTCCTGCTCTCGACCCAAGTCTCCCCCTACACTGTCCCTCAGCACTAAAGGAAGTACCAAGAGGCAAGGTGACAGGTGGTGGCAGCATCCCTGGTCCTGCCCACCCCTGTGCCCCAGCCCTGCACCAGCTTGTGGCATGCAGCAAGTGCCCACTGGATTATTGCTGGGTGACAGCCACTGGGGAGGTGACGGGGGAGCCCTCCCGCCACGACAATGCCACAGACCTTCTATTGCAGGAAGCCAGCCAACCTGTTCCCCAAACAGCAAGCTGTCCCCAAACAGGCTGGCAGCAAGCACAAAACCACAGCCATTGGGATGGCAGCCCTCGGCAAGGGCCTGGAGCATGCCAGGCACTGTTCTACGGGCTGCACGTGTACTGAATAATACGGTCTTCATGGCAACCGACAAAGGCAGTACTATTATTATCTTCACTGTCCAGACAGGAAACACAAGTGAGCAGCAGTCCCTCCCCAGGGGCCAGACAGCCAGGAAGCTACAAAGCCAGGATCTGAACCTGGGCAGTATTAGCTCTCAGCCCCCACCCACCAGGGCAGAGGTTTTCCCAATGTAGTCAGGGGCCAAAAGCATCAGCATGACCTGGGAACTCATTAAAAATGCAGATTCTCACCCCTCCACCCTCCACCAACCTACTGAATGTGAAACAGAAACCCAACGGGCCAAGCCCTATGTGACTCTGATCCCGCAGACATCTGAAAACCTGCGGCCCTGCCGCTGCCCTTCCTGGCACAGCTGACTGGACACCTGAACCCAGAGGAGGCAGCCCATTGGCTCGCCCCTGGCGGGCGCTGGACCAATCAACTGCCGTCTCTCACTGTTGTCCCGCCCTCCTGCAGGCGGATTGGGTGAAGGCCCGGAGGATGAAGGTGCGATGAAGGGACTAGAACCAGCTGAGAGTGGAGTCTGAGGTCTGACCCCACCTGGGTACTCATCCCAGGTGAAAGGCAGGTAACCTGCTCAACCTCAGTTTCCCAATCTGTAAAATGGGAATATGTCAGCTGCCTTCCCAGAGCGCAGGTGTTTAACGTGGCCTGTGGTGACGCTGGCACACCGAGTGCGGAACGGACCATGGCTGACATTCCAGGTCAGTGGGGAAGCAGCACGGAGACCCCTGGGGGCTCTGGAGAGAAGAGAGGCCCCACCCCCAACGGCTCCCCTCTCCCCCTCCAGCCTCTGACCTGAGATGCTTTACAAGGAAGCCAAGTGGGTTTCAAGCTGGGAGACATGCCCATGTTATGTCAGACTTGTGTGGGAAGAACGGAGGCCGCCGAGGGGAGGACAGAAAAAAATCTACATGTGGGCCATTCTATATTCAACAGGCCGGGTCTCTCCCAAAAGTCAGTGTTGTAGTTTAAAAAGAAACGGTGGGGATGCTGCTCTAATGAAAAGAGGAGACACGACAATGAAGGGTAGTGTGGGACTGATCAGAGCAGCTGTAGAACCAGCCAGGGAAGATATCTGAGGGACAATTGGCAACATGGGTATGGACTGGGTGTAAGATAACAGGCAGAAACGATGCCTTTTCTTGGGTGTGGTTCCGTGAGTGTTAAGAGAGTGTCCTTATTGCAGAGGGAGATGCACTGAAGCATTTCGGGTTGACATGTCACAGTGTCTGCTATTGATTTTGCAAGTGTTCAGCAGAAACGTGTCATCTACGATAGAGCCAGAAATATGGCACCTGGCGGCCTGGTCACAGCTGAGGATGCTGGGGGTGGGTGGGGGTGCTCAATGAACGGTGCTTCAGCTTCCCTGCCGACACGGAAAAAGTGAATTCAAACCCAAACGGCAGCCTAGGACCCGAGACTCATCAGAAGGCCCCTGGCTCCCGCTGGGCACCGCATCCACGTTCGTTTCCTGTTTGGGCTACAAGCCACCCCGTCGTACCTGTTTTTGAGAAGATGAGCTGCAGGATGAGAGGCCGCCGAGTGACGATTCCTGAACCTCGGGGAAGGAAGTCCCTGTGGGAGGGGAAAGGGTCAGAAAATTACTCACGAGGCCGGCTTGCAGGGGGCAGGAAGTGTGGCCACACGGAGTGGAGCAATCCCCTCTTGCAATCTGGGTGATCTCAGCAAAGACACCAACCCCAGCAGGGCACCAGGGAACGCTCTGGCCTTGGAGGGTCCTGAGGCCACAGAGGAATGGGGGAGGGGCTGGATTGAAGGTTAGCGACAAACGGAACCATTTCCCTCCAGATGGCTATGCTCCGGCCCCAGCATGCCCAAAGAGCCCTTTCCCTGCCAAATATTTGGACCCCCAGACCCAAAAGAGATCAGTACATTTCTTTTTTTTTTTTTTGCCACACCGTGTGGCATGCAGGATCTTAGTTCCCTGACCAGGGATCGAACCCATGTCCCCTGCGGTGCAAGTGTGGAGTCTTAACCACTGGACTGCCCGGGGAAGTCCCCAGATCAGTACATTTCCTACCTACATTTTTTAAAGTAATAGAATGCCATACATATGATATAAAGACTAAAATAAAAGGAAAATATTTAATGACAAAACACGATGTGTTTCATGTCCCAAAAAGACAAATCGATAGAGGCGGGGAGTGGATCAGTGGTTGCCCCAGGGGTGGGAAACTGAGAGCGGAGAGCTTTCTGGAGTGATGGAAATGTCCTAAAGCTGGACTGTAGTGCTGTTTACTAATACTTACTGTACATTTACTAAAAATCACTGCATTTGAAATGGGTGAATTTCCTAGCATGTAAATGATCCCTCAATAAAGCTGTTTAATAAAAAAATATATATATGCTATGTATTTCATTATGGAAATACACAGGCACTACCTGCACTGACTTACACTAATACACCTGGATTCATGCAAAGTGGGAAAGCCGGGAGCCACCCTGGACCATTAAGAAAGGAAAGCAAGGGAATTCCCTGGCAGTCCAGTGGTTAGGACTCTGCGTTTTCACTGTTGAAGGCCCAGGTTAGATCCCTGGTGGGGGAACTAAGATCCCGCAAGCCGCATGGGCGCGGCAAAAAAAAAAAAGGAAAGCAAAAGAGCAGGGGTCCAGGCAGGCATAGAGGCAGCAACATTTTCAGAGATCACCAAAGCCAGGCAAAGGATTCTTTGTTGTTCCATGTAAAATGGAGAAAGGTTCTAGGCTCAGGGAATTTTAAACAAGTTGTGCACCCAGATAAACATTCGGATTATCTGAAATTTGTGCAGAACACTGGGCAGGTGTGTTTCATACAGGCAAGCATCCTTGGTGCCACCCCACTCCCCAGAACTGTGACAACCAGTGTCTCAGGGGCACCCTACCTGTATCGAGAGCCCCAGAGGAGGTTGCTGGTTCTCAGCATGGGCTGGGTGTCGGAACCCCTGGGAACCTGTTAGCCCAGTGGGCGGAATGCGGGAGGAAGCGCGCCCTCACCGCACGCCATGCACTATGAGGGTCGCGCCCCATTGGCCTGTGGGCGGGCGGTCCCACCACGCTTATGCAGCGCCTCCTCTGACCGGGCACAGGGACACGGCAGTGACCACGCAGCAGGTCGGCCTGTGAGATGAGGGACATCCCAGGGGCAGATCGGCTCTGGAGGTCCTATGGGGGTGCCGCTGCGAGCAGCAGAGTGGGGCGCTAGAGTGGACGAGTGAATGGCCCCAGAGAGGGGTCGGGTGACGGTGGTGCTGGAGGTCACGGGGAGAAGGCTGGTCGTCATTCTTAGAGCAAGGCCACTTGCTGTCACTGTTGAGGGACAGTCAGATCATAACCCTGTGTGCTTTTAAAGGTATGTATCTTTAAAAGACCCCTCTGGGGACTTCCCTGGTGGTGGTCCAGTGGTTAAGACTCTGCACTTCCAATGCAGGGGACACAAGTTCAATCCCTGGTCGGGGAACTAAGATCCCACATGCCACGTGGCATGGCCAAAAAATAAAAACAATAAAAAATAAATAAAATAAAAGACCCCTCTGGCAGCTTCAGGGGTGAGGGTGGGAGCCAAGAGGCAGGCAGGAGGCAACTGCACTGGTCAAGGCGAGCGATGACGGGCTGGATTGGGGGATGGCAGGGACACAGAGGGCAGTCGACAGACACTGGAGAGAGTCAAGAAGAGCTGCGGAGACAGCCAGCGATGACTGGGGAACAGGTTGGGTGGAGAAGACCCATGCAGGAAGGGAAGGGCCAAAACAGAGGGAAGAACGCCCCAAGGGCACGCACAAGCCCCCGGGGGATGAAGCCCACAGCCCCTGGCGGCATGGTCAACCCTCCACACCTCGGATGCTACCCATGAAGCCTCACTCCTGAGGATGACGAAGAACCCGTGGGCCACCCTGCCCTGCTCGGAGTACTTCACACCTGCTTCACGCAGCGTGACACCCTGAGCGTGACTCCCATTCTCCCATTTGGCAGATAAGAAGACTGAGGAGCAGCAAGGACTTGTGACCTGGCCAAGGTCACAAGCTCGTTCACTCAAGTATTACTCACACCTACTGAGCACCCTGGAGGTGCTGGGGACACCAGTGCCAACCTCCTGACGGGAACCACCTGAGACGCTGTGGGTGGGGACAAAGAAGACACATCATGGGGGTAAGAGGGCTTTGGTCAGTGACCAAACAAGACAGGAGCAGCAGGTGAATGGAATCCCCAATGTCCCACCCGTGAGGCTCCTCCACGCTGTCGTGTGTGATCAGGGCTGGTTCCTTTTCCTTGCTGACCCGTGCGCCACCGCGTGGACGGTCCACAATCTGTGCATCCACTCGCAAGCTGATGAGGCTTTTGGTGGGGAGCGAGGGGTTGTCTTTCCAGCTCAGGGGCCGTTACAAATAAAGCTGCTATGAACATTCTTATCCGTGCCTTTTGTTGACATATGCCCTTGTTTCTCTTGCTGAGTCACAGGGCAGACCTAACCTTGAACAGGCAAAACTAGTTTCTGCTGATAGAAATCAGAGCAGTTGGTCCCCTCTGGGGGAACCGACTAGAAGGGGCAGGAGGGGACTTTGTGGGGTGATGACAACACCCTCTATCTTGATCTGACCAGTGCATGCATTTATTTTAAAAATGAAGGTGTACATATAAGATTAGGACAATTTACCGTATCTAAGTTCAATCTCAAGGTCACAAGCACAGGAGGTCCAGGAACACACACTCGCGAAGACTCAGATACAAAGCACAGAGAGAACACTCCATTAAAATTTGCCCACAGAAACATTATAATCTTACTAGTTTCCCAGTAATAGCTCAGAGGTAAAGAACTTTGAAGCCCACGGGGGAGACTAATTATATTATGGCCCATTCACTGTGCAGCCACACACACGTGTGTACACACACACACACCCAAAAACAACAACAAAAAAGAGCTTTTTATCTCCTGACACGGAACTTCCTTCTGGGTGTATTAAGTGAGGAAAACAAAAGGTGTGGAAGAGTGTGTTTTGTAAGTAAATAAAAAGCCTCAAAACAGAGCCCAGGGTGGTTGGGGCCTGTTGCAGGGGGTTAGGGTGGGGGGCGGGGAAGAGTCATTGCACTGTTCTGGAACATCTCTGAATTCTGCATCATCCACATGGATGACTGACTCCAAAAAAAAAATTTTTTAAGAGTAGCTAACAGTTGTCGAGAACTCACTGTATGCCAGGCAAAAAGCTGAGAACTTTCCGTGCCACTTAACCCATTTAACCATGACAAGATCCAACAAGGTGGTCTGTGAGCACCATTTTACGGAGCTCACTAGGCCACTAGGCCCAGAGGTTGGGTGCCTGCCCACGGTCACTTGGCAACCAGGGGTGGCAGGAGTGTAGACTGAAACCCGTGGGGTCTGAGCTTCTGACCACCAAGGCCCCCGGCCTCTGGGCCTGCATGTCTGCCGTGGAAGCTACAGGCATCTCCCCGGCAAGGACCAGGCTTTCCGCCACTGGTGTTGACACGTGCTGTCCTGTGACTGCTCTGGGTATGTCCAGGGGGCCCAGGCACCGTGAGCACAAGGGTGACACCACACATAACGGACAATGCGAGCCTCAGAGGAACACGAGGGCCAGCGTGATGAGCGCTCTGGGCCCTCGCCGGGGAAGGCTGCGACTTGGGCTGGGACTTGGTGGTGAGTGGGAAGGTCAAGTGGAGGGTGAAGGAGGAAGAGCCTGAGGGGGAGAAGGCTGAAGGCTGGGCAGGTGCGTGGGACCTCGAACGCCAGGCTGGGAGTGCCAGGAGCCCTGAGATCCGTCCGATTGTGTAGCCGGAAGCCGCCGGACTGCAACACCCACCCTCAGCCTCAACAGTCCCTGAAAAGCAGCCCCCCAGAAATCTCCGAGGGGCTCAGTAAGGAGGGGCCTGCCCGGCTGTGCCGTAAGGCCCACCCACAGGGTTTCCTGGCACCCAGAAGCGGGAGCACTCTTGGGGCCCTCGTGGCCTGGGTGGTGGAAGGAAACCACCGCCCCCAAGCAGCTCTGCCTGCAACACTGACTGTCCACTTATCAGGAGGCGACTTTCAAGCCTCAGTCATCAGCTTCCTCCTCTCTGACCCCACCCACATTCCACTGGTCACCAAGTCCCTCCCTATGACTCAAAGTGCCCACCCCCTCCTCTCTCTTCCCAGCTGCTACAAGGGCCACTGTGCCCCGCGGTGGCCCTGCATACTGTGTGACCTTGGGTCAGCTTCCCAGCCTCTCTGATCTGAGTTTCCTAGTTAGTAATGGGGAAACTCCTCTCACCTCAGAGGGCAGCTAGGTAGCAGACAAACAGGCCCCCCATGACTCATGCCCCACAGCTCTGGCTCAAACGACACCTCCCTAGGGAGATTTCTCCCACCCTCATTCACAGCTCCAACCACCCCCCATCTTCCTCCTGTGTCTCATTTTTCTCCAAAGCACTAACCCCTTCTATGTCACTTATCTGCCCCTCACCACCCCCATGTCAGCTCCCCAGAACAGGATCTGGGGTTTATTCTGCTCCCTGGTACACAGTAAGTGCTCAATAAGTGTTAACTACGGTCATTTCAGCACCATCCCTGGCCTCTAATCCATTGGGCCCACCCCTGGTCCCAGGCTTCTGACCCATCCTCCTCCCAGGCTATATGTGGTTATCCCCCTAAAACAGAGACCTGGGCCTCCAAGCCTCCCTCCTGCAGAGGTCACATGACCAATCCCAGGTTTGACAGGGTCCCCCACCTGCCCATCCCACCCCCCCCCAGGGCTGCCCCCTCGTAGCCCCCCCCCTCCCACCGGCCCCAGCCTCTGGGTTCTTCCCTGCACTGCTGGCCTCCAAGCCTTTGCAAGGGCTGTTCCCTCTGCCTTCCTCTCAGGCTCTGCAGATGCAGTGGATTGCACCTCTCCCTCCCAAACGCATGCCCCTTCCCACTACCACCAACTTGGCCTCCAGTGGAGGTCTAGTCCTGTGTCAGGATGGGACTTCTTCACCTAAACTGGTCACCACTGGATCTCCAGCACCTAGAACAGAGCCTGTCATACAGCAGGTGCTCATTAAATGTTGAATGGACAGGAGGAACATGGACGCCGGAGCCAGACGGCCTGGCTTCAAAGCCCAGATCTGCTCCCACCCTGGACAGGTCTCTGTCCTCTCTGGGCACTGGCCCAGCCACCTGTGGGATGGGAGGATGCCGCCCATCCCCCGGGATACGTAACCTGGCAAAAGTCACTTCACCCTCTTGGAGCCTCAGTTTCCAGGCTCTAAAATGGGCTGCCTCTCCCTAGCAGGTGATGAGGGCTCCGGGAAAGGCAGTGGGGGGCAGGGAGGGGAAGGGCGCAACAGGAGGTGGCACCGTGGGCCACTCAGAAGCCCAGGCTGTTTATTTACTGTCTTCTGAATGGAGCACAAGGCCTCTCCAGGAGCACTTTGACTTGCAGTCCCCAGGAGGGTGGAGATGCAGGAACAAAGGAGACCAAAACCCCAGGAGAGGGAAAACAAACACAAAAGCCGGCAGAGGATGAGTCAGCCCGAAGCCAGAGCCTGTGAGGGCCCAGGCAAGGGCCCCAGGCTGGGATCCCCTCCTCCTCATCAGTTCCTCAAGGGGTCACCCAAAACCTCAGTGGGGCTGGGAGACCTCACATAATGCCAGCCACAGGAAGAGCCCCTGGGCAGGAGCACATGCCCCAGGGTCATGTCCGGCCGACTCTCTCAGGCTCTCACAAGAGCCCATACCCTGGCCGCCCACCCGGCCCAGCTCTAACCCCATCTTAGGTAACATCTCAGTAAACCCTCTAGCAACGCCAAAGGAATGCTGTCAGGGTCAATACCCCCATTTCACAGATGGGTAGACTAAGGCTCAGTTTCGAGACCTGCAAAAGCCACTCAGCAAGGAAGGAGCAGAATCAGGATGGGAACCTGGGTGGGACACCAATGAGGCAGAGCCCCCAGTCACACCCACCTGCCTGCGGGGACTCCCCTGTAGTTTTTCTAGAACAGAAGTAGAGGTCATCATCGCTCAGTCTCCGAGGCCGCAACATCCGGCCTGTGCACACCCCCTTGGTCCCTGCCCTGGCCCCTGCCTCGTCCACGTCCCCTCTCGATACCATCCAACAGTAACCATCGGTTACCTGGAGCCCAGCCTGCACTCAGTGTCCCTAGGCAGGTGCCACCGTGTCCTTGTGGTCCCCCCAAGGGCCAGGTACGGTGATTATGCCCCTGACTCAGACCACAGACCAGGGGCTCCTCCTATCTCCCATCCCCCACCCCGCCAAGCGGCAAGTCCTGCAGGTTCCACCTCCAAATGGAGCCTGAATGGGCCTACTTTTCTCCACATCCAAGGCCTTCGGCCTGGCCCACCAGCGCTTGCCTGGACCAGTGCAGTGGCTGCTTCTCAGGCTGCCCACCGCAAGTCAGGGCACGGCCCCCTCTGTTCAGAGCCCTCCCAGGGCTCCTGCCTCACTCAGGTTAAAAGCCCAAGTCCTGAGGACTTCCCTGGCGGTCCAGTGGTTAAGGCCCCGCACTTCCACTGCAGGGGGCACGGGTTTGATCCCTGACTGGGGAACTAAGACCCTGCATGCCATGAAGTTTGGCCAAGGGAAAAAAAAAAAAAAAAGCTCAAGTCCTCCCTGCGGCCCACGTGACCCTCCCTGCGTGATCTTCCCAGTCACCTCCCTGCCCTCACCTCCTCCTTTTCTCCCCTCAATCGCTTCGTTCCTACCACACTGGCCTCCTCCATGTTCTCCAAACACACCAGGCACAGTGTGCCTCAGGGCCTTTGCACGGGCTGCTCCCTAGACCTGGAACCCTCTCCCTGCAGCATTCACAAGGCCAGCTGGCAACTCCTGGCCAAACGGTCTCCTCCCTGCACCCACCCCCTCATATGGAGCAGCTCCCCGCCGTCACCCACCATCCTGCTCAATTCTCAATTCTACTCATAACCGCCACCTTCTAGTTTACTGATCTGTTCACATGGCTGTGGTTTATCCCTTCCCACCTACCCGCCCATTAGAAGAGTGGCAGCCTCACGGGGAAAGGGTCCTCTGCCTGGCACGAGGCAGGGGACCAATGCTTGTGGGACGAAGGACCAAACCTGCCATTGTACAGATGAGGAGACTGAGGCTCGGATGGCGATGGGACGATGGGATAGGTTGTGGGCGCCCCCGCCGGCTTTCATAATCTCACTTCCAGGTGTCACTCTTCACAAAATTCCCAGCAGGCTCCTCCCTGCTCAGGTATCCTGCAGGTTCGACAGCCGCTCGCCACGCACTCAGCCATAGTGTCACTTGCTCTGTGGTCTCATCTGGCAGCCAGGCCAGGAGCAAAAGCAGGAAGTGGCCCACAGCATATAGCAGCCCTGGCTCTGGGCCTTTCAGACCCCGGCTGGAATCCTTTCTGGACAACCTGTGCAGGTGGGGTGACATCTTTGTGCCTCAGTTTCCTCATCTGTTAAGTGAGGTAAGGTAGAGTGGAAGGTTTGCAAAAGTTCTTACCATGGTGCCCAAAAGAGACCATTTGCCCCATGCAGTCAAAGAAAAACCCAACACAATATGAGTCAGATCACATCCCTCATCTGCGCCAAAGTGCTCCCTGTGGCTTCCGAGGCCCTGAGCAATCACCCCATCACCTCCCTTCCCTCACCCCCACCTTCACTTTGCGCACTCCCTCTGGCCACACTGGTGGTCAAGGTACAGCAAGCAGGCCAAAGCAATTCCTGCATCAGGGCCTTTGCACATGCTCGTTCTCTGCCTGGAATGACCTTCTCCCCGGAGCCTTTCCATAATCCTGGCTTCCTCTGGTCACTCAGGACTCAACTCAGATGTCACCTCCTCTGAGAGGCCTGACTGTCCTCTTCTGACCCTTCCTGCCCCACGTCACCGGGGTTTCATTCTCCTGAGTGGGTTTGCAAGGACGGCCACTCCCTGCGGCAGTACTTTCCAGAGTGAAACCCATTAACAACCTAGCGGTCCATCAGCAGGGAACTGGCTAAATCAACCTTGGAACTGGCCCAGGGAGCAATCCAGGCCGTAGTGCTGAAAGCAAAGTGTGACATGCAGAACAGTTTGTGTCCTCCATTTTTTTTCCTGCCTGTGTAGGGACAGTAAGTTTGGAGGTGACACCCTGAGCCCTTCATGGAGGTCGTCTATGGAGTGAGAATGGAAAACTTTCTGTTTCTTATAGTCTCCAATGTGATTTGGATTTTGGTCTTTTATAACTTTTTAAATAACTTTTATAACAGGGAAATACTAATTTGTAACTTTAACTTTTTTTTTTCTTCCGGCCACACCGTGTGTCTTATGGGGGCCCTGGGCAGTGAAAGCACAGAGTCCTAACCACTGGACCACCAGGGAATTCCCACTAATTCATAACTTTCCATTTGTACTGAGGCTCCAAAGCAACTGGTCAGCCAAGCCACATTTTCAAGGGTGATGGGGAAACCACCAGTTTTGGGGGAGCCGAGCTCTCAACTCTACCCTCCCGGGCGTCCCTCTGACACCTCCTCACGGCTCTACACTGCAGCAGGTGGCCTGACTCGCGCAGTGTTGGCCGTGTGACCTTGGCAGCAAAGTCACTCATGTTCCGGGCTCGGTGTCCTCACCTGTAAGATGGGATGTGCTGGAGGAGGGAGGAGACATCGCAGGTGCTGGGGAGGTGGTGGGTGCTCGCCGCGAATCTGCAGCCCCTGGACGGTGGTCAGCCACATGTGGATTTCTAGCTCTGTGTACGTCGCCACCCAGGGGGGCCCAACCGAACGCAGGGGCAGGGTGTTGGCAAATACATGGAAAGGAAAGCCAGGCAGCGCCCCAGCCCACTGCCAGCATTCCAGAACCTTCCTCCTTGCAGGCTTCCTTCAAGCAAGAGGGTGGGCATTGGCCTCTGGGGATAAGTGCACCCCTCCGCACCCCGTCTCCTTCCCAGAGCCTCTGCCAGCGTGATGGGGTGCCACACTGTGAGGAACCCTCAAGGCAGACCAGGGGCACAGGGTCACACGAGACAGGACGGGCTTCCCACCCTTCCCTGGGTGGTCTATTTCCCACCTCCTAGGGCCCACCTCTCAGCAAATCCTGTCGGCGCTGCCTTCAACAGACCCAGATGCATCCCTTTCTCTCCTGCTCGGTCCCAACATCCTTAGGTTAAGTCCCCTGGGTCACAGCCACACTCCCCAAACCCTGTCTCCCTCCACCAGCCCCGTATGTTCTTAGCCCAGCAGCCAGGTTGAGCTTTTCAAACCGCAAGTCAGATCACGCTGCGCACGCACTTAAAACCCACCTGTAGCTTCCCGCACACCCCAGGACAAAATCAGGTCCTCCCCGCAGCCCACAAGGCCCTGCCTGCACCAGCGCCCCATTGCTCCCTACCATTCCCTCCTCTCCCAACTCAAGGCCCTGCTGGTTGAGGCCTCCACCTGGGCTGCTCTGCCACCAGACATGCCAGAGCGCCCTCCACTCTTCCTTCGGACACTGGCCCGGTGGCAACTCCTGGGAGAGGCCGCCCTCACCGCCTCCCCAGGCCGGGCTCTGCACCCTCTCCACACTTCCTTCCTGCTCACTGGTCCCCCCCGCAGACCGTCAGCCCCGTGAGGACAGGGATGCTTGTCTGCTTTGTTCACTGCCGGTGTCTGGCACACAGCAAGTGCTCAATAAATGCCTGCTGAGGAGCAAACAGCAAGCCCGGCTGGCATCTCTGGGGTATGATATGCAGGCCCTGCGCTGGCCTCTGCGCACGCAAGTCCCTGTTTTCACTCTCACGGGCACTCTCACCCACGCCGTTTCTCAGATGGGGAAACTGAGGCGAGAGAGGTCAGGTCACCCAGACCAAAGCCTCACAGCTAACAGCACACCCCCCTTCCCCAACCATTGAGGCACCCATCCAGCTGGACTCGTTCCTGTCCCTACTGCCAGGCACCATCCCAGTCACCACACCACACATCCGGAAATGAAGATGGAAAGGAGCCCTGAATGCTGAAGGCAGGACGGCCAGTCACGGCTGCCTGTGGAGACAGGTGAGCCGAGCACGGTGTTGGAGAGCACAGTCTGCAGCCAGACAGCTCAGCCACAGCCTTGCTGTGGGACCTGGGTGAAGGTCATGACTTCCCCGGGCCTCAGTTTCTCCATCTGTAAAATGGACCTAATAACAGTGCCCACCCCGTCAGGTCATTGGCAGGACTAGGACAAGTCACATGAAGCCCAATGCCCGGCACACGTAGGGCCCTGTTCCACAGGACAGTTCACAAGGGTGATGGGGATGGAGGGGGGGTGTCACCCCCTGGCACCACAGACCCTCCTTGGCACCCCCAGAAGGTCTCTGACAAGATGATCTTAAATCCGCTCCATCTCCAACACAGCAGCCCCCCTCCAGGGATCAGCCCTGAGCCTAGCAGATGTGCAAGCCGGTCGACCCCCGAGGCTCTGTCAGGAGGAGAAAACTGGAAACAACCTAAAAGCTCATTCAGAAAACAATCTTATGGTTACCAAAGAGGATAGAGGGGTCAGGGTGGGGGGGATAAATTAGGAGTTTGGGATTAACATACACACACTACTATAGAAAACAGATAAACAACAAGGACCTACAGTATAGCACAGAGAACTATATTCAATATCTTGTAATAACCTCTAATGGAAACGAATCTGAAAAAGAATATATACTATATGTATAACTGAATCACTTTGCTGTACACCTGAAACTAACACAACATTGTAAATCAACTATACTTCAACTTAAAAAACAAAAACAAACCAAAAAAACTCATGCAGGAGAGTGACTGGATTTAGTGGGACTGAGGAATACTACACAGCCCTAAAGAAAGCACAGGGCAAGGGAAATACAGCCAAGTCAACAATAACAGCTGGAGACATCAATACCCCACCTTCAGTAATGGATAGGGACGTCCCTGGCGGTCCAGTGGTTAGGACTCGACGTTTTCACTGCATGGGGCCTGGGTTCAATCCCCAGTCAGGGAACTAAGATCCCACAAGCCGCATGATGCAGACAAAAAAAAAAAAAAAAAAACAAAAAAGGGATAGAACACTGGACAAAAGATCAACAAGGAAACAGAAACGTGAACACCACCATAAGCCAACAAGACCTAAAGGCATGTATAGAGCACTCCACCCAGCAAGAGCAGAATACACATTCTTATCAAGGGCACATGGAACATTCTCTCCAGGATAGGCCATATTTGAGGTCATAAAACAAGACTGATTAATTGTGAAAGGACTGAATGAAATCATACAAAGTATGTTCTCTGACCACAATGGAATCAAGTTAGAAAACAGTAACAGAAGGAAAGTTTGAGACATTCACAAACATGTGGAAATTAAACAATACATTCCTAAACAGCGAATGAGTCAACGAAGAAATCACAAGGGAAATTAGAAAATACTTTAAGATGAATGAAAATTAAAGTAGAACATACCAAATCTTATAGGATACAACTAAAGCAGTACAGAGGGAAATTTACAGGTGTAAGCTCCTATATATTAAAGAAGGAGATTGCAGATTTTTATATATCAATTATACCTCAATAAAGCTTTATTAAATTTTTAAAATTAAAAACAATTTTAAAATTTTTCTAAAAAAGAAAGATTTCAAATCAAAAATTAATCTTCCACTTAAGAATCTGGAAAAAGAAGAGCAAACCAAACCCACAGTGAACAGACAGGGAAAACAATAAAGATCAGAGAGGAAATAAATGAAATAGAGAATAGAAAAATACAGAAAATCAGTAAGATCAAAGTTGGTCCTTTGAAAAGATCCACAAAACTAACAAACCTTTAGCTACATTAGCTAAGAAAAACAGAGAGAAGACTCAAATTACTAAAACTAAGAATAAAAAAAGTGGATATTACTAGCCCTTACAGAAATAAAAAGGATTACAAGGAAATACTATGCTAACAAATTAAATAACCTATATGAAATGGACAAACTACTAGAGAGACACACACTACTGAAACTGACTCAAAAAAAAAATGAATAGACCTATAACAAGAGATTGAATTCCTGATCAAAAATCTTCCCACAGGGCTTCCCTGGTGGCTCAGTGGTTAAGAATCCGCCTGCCAATGCAGGGAACCCGGGTTCCAGCCCTGGTCTGGTAAGATACCACGTGCCGCGGAGCAACTAAGCCCGTGTGCCACAACTACTGAGCCTGCGCTCTAGAGCCCGCGAGCCACAACTACTGAGCTGCGCTCTAGAGCCCGCGAGCCACAACTACCGAAGCCTGCGCGCCTGGAGCCCATGCTCCGCAACAAGAGAAGCCACCGTGATGAGAAGCCCGCGCACCGCAACGAAGAGTAGCCCCCGCTCACTGCAACTAAAAGAAACCCCACGCGCAGCAACAAGGATCCAACGCAGCCAAAAATATAATTAATTAATTAATTAATTTTAAAAAATCTTCCCACAAAGAAAAGCCTGGCTCAAGTGGCTTCACTGGTAAATTCTAACAAACATGGAGAGAATTAATACCAGTCTTTCACAAACTCTTCCCCTAAACCAGGACACTTTCTAACTCATTCTATGAGGTCAGCGTTACCCTGATACCAAAGCCAGACAAAAATATCACAAGAAAACCACAAATCAATCGTCTTTTATGAACAAAGACACACACACACAAATCAACAACAAAAACTATTAAACCAAATCCAGCAACATAAAAAAAAATTATGCACGGGAATTCCCTGGCGGTCCAGTGTTAGGACTCCACGTTCTCACTACTGGGGGCCCAGGTTCAATCCCTCGTCAGGGAACTAAGATCCCACAAGCCGTGCAGCGCACCCAAGTAAAAAAAAAAAAATTATGTGCAATAGTCAAGTGATATTTATTCCAGGAATGCAATGTTGGTCCAAAATTGGGAAAAATCAATCAATACAATACACCATATTAATACAGTAAGTGACAAAACTGTATGATTATCTCAGCAGATGCAGAAAAAGCATTTGATAAAATCCAACACCCTTTCGTGATAAAAACAGTCAACAAATTATGAATAGAAGGGAACTTTCTCAGCTTGATAAAGGACATCTACACAAAACCCACAGTTAACATCACACTTAATGGCGAAACACTCAAAGTTTTCCCTCTAAGATCAGGAACAACACAAGGATGCCCACCCTTATTTCTACTCAACATTGTACTGGAGGGTCCAGCCAGAGCAGTCAGGGAGAAAAAGAAATAAGGCATCCAAAGGAAGAAGGAAAACCATTCACAGATGACATGATCATGTCTATAGAAATCTCAACTGGGATTTCTCAACATTTTTAAAAATTAGAGGTAATAAATTTAGCAAGGTTGCAGGATGCAAGATCAATATACAAAAATCAGTTATATTATTACATACCAGCAGTGAACAATGCGAAAATGAAATTAAGGGGACAATTTCATTTATAATAGCATCGAAAAGAATAAAATACTTAGAAATAAGTTTAACAAAGGAAGCACAAAACGTTTACATTGAAAACTAAAAAACACTGTTGAAATAAATTAAAGCCCTAATAAATGAAAAGACAGCTTGTGTTCACAGATTGGAAGACTTTTTTTTTTTAAACTATAGTTGATTTAAAATGTTGTGTTAGTTTCAGGTGTACAGCAAAGTGAATCAGTTATACATATACATATATCCGCTCTTTTTTTTTAGATTCTTTTCCCATATAGGTCATTACAGAGCATTGGGTAGAGTTCCCTGCACTATATAGTAGGTCCTTATTAGTTATCTATTTTATATATAGTAGTATGTATATGTTAATCCCAATCTCCTAATTTATCCCTCCTCCCTGGAAGACTTAATACTGTGAAGATAGCAGTACTCCCCGAACTGATCTAGAGATTCAATGCAATCCTCCTCAAAATCTCAACGGCATTTTTTGCAATAAGTGATAAGCTGATCCTAAAATTCATATGGAAATGCAAAGAACTCAGGATAGCCAAAACAAGCTTGAAAAAGAACACAGTTGGAAGACTCACACTACCCAATTTCAAAACTTACTGCAAAGGTACAGAAATGAAGACTGTGTGGTACTGGAATGTGGGTAGACATAAACATCACTGGAATAGATTTGAGAGTCCAGAAATATACTCTTGCATTTATGGCCAACTGATTTATTTTATTTTTTTATTTTTTTGGCTGTGCTGCGGCATACGGGATCTTAGTTCCCCAAGCAGGGATCGAACCCGTGCCCCCCTGCAGTGGAAGCGTGGAGCTCTAACCGCTGGACTGCCAGGTAATTCCCCAACTGATTTTTAACCCAAGGTGCCAAAACTATTCAATGAGTAAAGAACGTTCAACAACTGGTGCTGGGATAACTGGATAGCTACAAGCAAAAGTATGACGTTGGACTTCTACCCCACACCATATATAAAAGTTAATTCAAAATGGATCAGAGACCTCAATGTAAGAGCTAAAACTACAAAATATTTAAAAGAAAATATAGGAGTAAATCTTCATGGACTGGTCAATGGCTTCTTGGATATGACACCAAAAGCATAAGTGAAAAAAGAAAACAAAGACAGGAGTTCATCAAAATTTAAAACTTTTCTGCTTCAAAGGACACAAGAAAGTGCAAAGACAAGCCACATAATGGGAGAAAAATCTGCAAATCATTTATCTCATAAAGGGCTGGTCTTGATACCAGATGTAAAGAACTTTTGCAAACCAACAAATGAAAAGACAAATAACCCAATTTAAAAATGGACAAAGGGGGACCTTCCTGGTGGCGCAGGGGTTAAGAATCTGCCTGCCAATGCAGGGGACGCGAGTTCAAGCCCTGGTCCGGGGAGATACCACATGCCGCAGAACAACTAGGCCCATGCGCCACAACTACTGAGCCTGCGCTCTGGAGCCCGCGAGACACAATTACTGAGCCCGCGTGCCACAACTACTGAAGCCTGTGTGCCTAGAGCCCGTGCTCCGCAACAAGAGAAGCCACCGCAATGAGAAGCCCACGTGCCGCAATGAAGAGTAGCCCCCGCAATGAGAAGCCCACGCGCCACAACAAAGAGTAGCCCCCGCTCACTGCAACTAGGGAAAGCCAGCGTGCAGCAACAAAGACCCAACACAGCCATAAATAAATAAATAAATAAATAAATAAATAAATTTATTTATTTTAAAAAAATGGACAAAGGATTTGAATAGACATTTCTCCGAAGAAGATATACAAATGGACAATAAGCACATGAAAAGCTCCTCGTTAGTCATAAGGAAAATAAGAAAAAAAAAAAAACCCACAATGAGCAAAACACCACTTCACACCCACTAGGAAGCTGAATTCAAAAAGACAGATAATAACAAGTGTTAACAAGGATGTGGAGAAACCAGCACTCTCCTACAATGCTGGTGAGAGCATAAAATGATGCAGTCACTATGGAAAACTGTCTGGGGGTTTCTCAAGGTTAAACACAAGGATTACCAAATGACTCAGCAATTCCACTCCTAGGTACATACCCAGAAGAAATGAATGCATATGCGCCCACAAAACTTTGTCCAAAAATGTTCACAGCAGCATTATTCCTAACAGCCAAAAAGTGGAAATACCCCAAATGTCCATCAGGTGAGAACTGGATAAACATAAGGTGGCATAACCATAGAGTGGAATATTATGCAGCCATAAAAAGGAATGAAGTTCTGATAGATGCTACAGTAAGGATGAACCTTGAACACATTAATGCAAAGTGAAAGCATCCAGACACAAACAGCTACAGAGCATATGATTTCATTCATACAAAATGTCCACAGCAGGCAAATTCACACACAGAAAGTAGATGAGCGGCTGCCAGGAGCTGGGGGTGGGGAGTGACTTGACTGCCTAATGGGCACAGAGTTTCTTTTGGGGACATGAAAATGTTCTGAAATTGGATACTGGTGATCGCTGCACAACTCTACACTAAAATCAGCCGGATAGTACACTTTAAAAGGATGACTTTTATGGTCTGTGAATTATATCTCAGTAAAGATGTTATTTTAGAACAAAAAGCACAAGAGCCACCTATGTACCAACAAGGGAAAAAGTCCATGTTAAAAAGCTTTAAGATAAAAAACTGCTGCTGAGGGACTTCCCTGGTGGTGCAGTGGTTGAGAATCTGCCTGCCAATGCAGGGGACATGGGCTTGATCCCTGGTCCGGGAAGATCCCACATGTCACAGGGCAACTAAGCCTGCGAGCCACAACTACACAACTAAGCCCGCACGCCTAGAGCCCATGCTCCGCAACAAGAGAAGCCACGACAATGAGAAGGCCACGCACTGCAACGAAGAGTAGCCCCCGCTCGCCACAACTAGAGAAAGCCCATGTGCAGCAATGAAGACCCAACGCAGCCAAAAATAAAAACAAACAAATAAATTTATTAAAAAAAAAAGAACTGCTGCTGGCCCACACAAACTGGTCTAACTCCAAGTGGTGACCAGCTCTGTCTGGCCCCAGGTGAGTAGCGGCCGAGGTCAGAGCTTGGCACCAAACAGGCTCTGCTACCTTTGCTGAGTGGGTCCCACTTAGTGATGGAGACGCAGATGGGTGAGTTTACACAGAAAGGGAAATGGATTTCGAGAGCATCTAATACACGCCAGACACAGTACAAGGGGCTGGCGCACACCTAGGAGCAAGGCCCCGCCATCAGGGCACTCACCTACTACTGGGTGGTAGGATAATAAACCAAATAAACAGGTAGAACAAGGACGCGGAGTGACAAGTGCTTCCAGGAAAAAATAAGCAGAGCAAAAGGATGGAGTAATAAGGTGGGGACATTTTAGCAGGGTGGCCAGGGAGGGCCTCTTGAGGAGGAAACAATTTGAGCAGAGGCCCAATAGAGATGATACACGAGCCACACGGCTATTGGAGGGAAGGAGCTTTCCAGGCACAGGCAACAGCATGTGCAAAGGTCCTGAGGTGGGACTGTGTCTAACACGTTTGAGGAACAGTGTGGGGCCCTGTGTGGCTGGAACAGAGCAAGAAAGAGAGGAGTAGGAGGAGGTGAGGGGAGAGAGGTGATGGGGCAGGGGGAGGAGGGTAAGGAGATCACGCAGGGCCTTCTGGGTGATAATGAGGACTTTTTTGGCCACACCGTGCAGCTTGCAGGATCTCAGTTCCCTGACCAGGGACTGAACCCAGGCCACAGCAGTGAAAGCCCGGAATCTTAACCGCTAGGCCACCAGGGAACTCCCAAGGACTTTAGCCTTTACACTGAGGGAACTAGGAGCCATGTTGGCTTCTGAGCAGAGGAGGGGCACCTTCTTCAAAGGCTCCCTCCCACCACTGTAGGGAGAACAGCCTGGGGTGGGGAGGGAGTGGAGTCAGAAGGTGCAGGACCTAGCAGGAAGTGACTGCAATGGTCCAGGTCAGCGCCCATGTTAGAGGGAATAATAATGGTTACAGAAACTAATAGCGGGACTTCCCTGGTGGCGCAGTGGTTAAGAATCTGCCTGCCAATGGAGGGGACACGGGTTCAAGCCCTGGTCCGGGAAGATCCCACATGCCGCGGAGCAACTAAGCCCGTGCACCACAACCACTGAGCCTGCACTCTAGAAGCCTGCGTGCCACAACTAGTGAGGCCCGCACACCTAGAGCCCGTGCTCCTCAACAAAAGAAGCCACCACAATGAGAAGCCCGTGCACCACAATGAAGAGTAGCCCCAGCTCGCCACAACTAGAGAAAGCCCGCGCACAGCAACGAAGATCCAACGCAGCCAAAAATAAATAAATAAAAAATAAATAAATTTATTTAAAAAAATTTTAAAAACTAATAGCAAAACTCTCCATGTACCGAGGCACAAGTATCATTTTTGCAGAAACCAACAAGCTGATTCTAAAATTTACATGTAAAGGTAAAGAAACTAGACCGGCCAAAACAATTCTGAAAAAGAAGAACAAGGAATTCCTTGGAGGTCCAGTGGTTAGGACTTGGCTCTTTCACTGCTGGGGCCAGGTTCAATCCCTGGTTGGGAACTAGGATCCCACAAGACGCGTGGCACAGCCAAATTTTAAAAAATTAATTAATTCAAAATCTCTCAAAATGCATCATAGTTATAAGGCACACAGAAACGTGCAGATAAATGTTTGTATCAGCATTGATCATAATCACCCAGAACTGGAGACAACCCAGCATCCGTCAGCATCCTTTGGTGGGCGAACACTTCAACAGCCAGTGATCCAGACACACCATGAAATACTCCTCAGCAACAAAAAGGATCAAACTATCAAGGCACACAGCCTGGACGGCTCTCAAAGGTGTTATGCAGAATGAAACACGCCAGACTCAAAAGGTTGCATGAGTCTATTTATACGACATTCTGGAAAAGGCAAAACCATAGAATGGAGAACCCATCAGCGGGGGCAGGGCGGGGGGGGGGGTGACTGCAAAAGGACACGGGGGATTTTGGAGGGTGATAAAAGTGTTCTATATACTGTTTGTGGTGGTAACTTTGTGTGTTCACTATATGTAAATTTTATACCTCTAGGGTAGGGGGAAAAAACCCACAAAAATGAGCATGCTCTCTGTTCTGATACACTAAGATCTCCAAGAAATACTGTTAAGTGACAATCTCGTTGTTCACAACAGCGTGTTAAGCTGGGCGGGAGAGGGAAGTGGATACACACACGTTCGTATTTGCTTCCACTTGCATTGAGAAACTGGGAGGACACAGGAGAGGAGCGAGGGTGGTTAGCCACGGCTGTAGGAGTAGGAGGACAGGAAGCAAGCTTCTCTCTCTCCATTCTTTCTGGTATTTTTGAACTTGGTTCCATGTTGGACATACTACCTATTCAAACAATTATATTAATAAGAACACTCGGACTTCCCTGGTGGCACAGTGGTTAAGAATCCGCCTGCCAATGCCAATAGGGGACACGGGTTCGATCCCTGGTCCGGGAAGATCCCACATGCCGCGGAGCAACTAAGCCCGTGTGCCACTACTACTGAGCCTGTGCTAGAGCCTGGAATTCATAACTACTGAGCCCGCACACCCCAACTACTGAGCCCGCGTGCTGCAACTACTGAAGCCTGCTCACCTAGAGCCCGTGCTCTGTAACAAGAGAAGCCACCGTAACGAGAAGCCCGCGCACCGCAACGAAGAGTAGCCCCCGCTTGCCGCAACTAGAGAAAGCCCGCGCGCAGCAACGAAGACCCAACACAGCCAAAAAAAAAAAAAAGAATCTTCAATGCTTCCAAAGGATAGTGTACAAAAAGGAGAAAAAAAAGTAACTTTGTGGCAAGGAAAGCTGACAGCCATGTCATCTCACCCAGAAGATCAAGGTCAACATCATCCACGGTAAGCTTTATCGATATCATGGACCACTGATAGGATGTGAAGAGAAGAGTACCTCATCTTTGTGGTCCTCTTCCCCACAACCCATAGCCCCAGTCGAACCATGAGAAAATACCAGATAAACCCAAATTGCCGGACAGTCTATAAAATACCAAGGTCATGAAAAGCAAAGGCTGTGGTGCTGTCATAGCTGGGCGGAAGCTAAGGAGACGGGATGACCCAATGCCATGTGGGATCCTGGATGGGGTCCTGGGACAGAAAAAGGACGTATTGGGGACAGCTGCGGAAACGTGAACCAAGTCTGGCTTTCGTTAATAATAATAATGTGCCGAGGTCAATTTCTTAGCTGTGAGAAATATACCACGGCAAGGTAAGAGGTTAACCTTAGGGAAAGACGGGTGAAGAGTATATGCGAGCTCTCTGTACTATCCTCATAACTCTTCTGTATGTTTACAGCTTACTTATTTTCTGTAAATCTAAAATTATGCCAAAATAAAAAGTTTCTTAAAGAAACAAAACAAAGGCAAAAACCCCTGGAGACACTAAACAGCAAAGAACTTGGCATGAGGCATGATACATTCCAGCGAGATTTTGGACTATCAAAGATAAGACCTGGGAAATCCCTGGCGGTCCAGTGGTTAGGACTCAGAGCTCTCACTACCAGGGCCGGGGTTCAATCCCTGGTCAGGAACTAAGATCCCGCAAGCTGGCAAGCTGCACGGCACGGCCAAAAAAAAAAGAACACAAAACAAAAACCAAACACAAAACAAAACAAAAAGATAGACTTAATCATGGCATTTAACGTGGGGGGAGGGGGGGACATTCACACACAAAAATAAAGAAAAAGGATCTGAGAAGAGCCACAAGCTGATGAAGGTGGTCCCGAGCAAAGGGCAAGAGGAACCTCCACCTTACTCTTCCTATAGGAGAGAACTGTATTTTACAGTGAGTGAACAGTCCAAGAACTCTTGTAATTAAAAACCAAGCTAGATGGACCTAGAGACTGTCACACAGAGTAAGTCAGAAAGAGAAAAACAAATATCGTATATTAACGCATATATGTGGAATCTAGAAATAATGGCACAGATATATGCAAAGCAGAAATAGAGACAGAGATGTAGAGAACAAATGTATGGATACCAAGGGGGAAGGGGAGGGTGGGAGGAATTGGGAGATTGGGATTGACACATATACACTACTGATACTATGTATAAAATAGACAACTAATGAGAACATACTGCATAGCACAGGGAACTCTACTTAATGCACCGTGGTGACCTAAATGGGAAGGAAATCCACAAAGAGGGGATATATGTATATGTATAGCTGATTCATTTTGCTGTACAGCAGAAACTAACACAACATTGTAAAGCAGCTACACGCCAATAAAAATAAATTAAAAAAAAAAAATCAAGCTAGGACATCCTTTTGCCAGGAGCGTATTCCAGGTGGGGGCCTCCCCACCTCAGAAAGTGGCCTGCTCTGAGCTTGCTGGCAACCTGTGCCAGGCGGTGCCACCGGGAGATGCCACCAGGGCAGAGGCCGCTGGAGCCAGGCTTCCGTCTGAACGGCTTCCGCCTAGACGAGGGGAAGTGTTGCAAGATGAGGAGACGTGTCAGCCCAAACCACAGGCAGCCTCTCTCAAGCTGAGTGGGTGGCTCACGGCCTCCGGTCACAGGCCCCTGATCTTGATTTATAGATCCCTGGGACTCCATCACCCCACCAGCCAGAAAAGAACAACTCTGAGGGCATCATCCTCAAAGCCACTGGCTCCCTGGCTGCAGGGCCTGCTGAGGGCCTTGTAGGCAAGCAGGCTGTGACCCTCCAGAAGGATCCTGGCCATGAGCACAGAAGACAGAGGTCCCGTGGCTGGGACGGTAGGGGCTGTGTCCCCAACCCACCCCGGGGCTTCCTCCAGGGCTGGCCTGGCTGTGCCAGGGCGTATCACCCGGCAAGCAGACGTAACGCCAGCTGGGACTGTTCCTGCCTGCTGTGCTCGCTTGCCGGCCTGCCAGTCCCTAGAGACTCTTATCGCTGGGAAAATGTGTCATGGGGCAGAGTCTCCAGGGCGCCTCCTCCTCCTCCTCCGTCTGCGCGTGAGGGTGTCATCGGGGCCCTGGACAGCTCGGCTGGCCACCTGTCCACACGCTATGGGTCTGTGGTCCAAGCGGGTTCAAGTTTAGGCAAAGGAGGTCTCCCAGGACAAACAGAGCATGGTTCTCCATGCGGTGGCATTTGACTGGAATCCCCCGGGAGTTTTAAGTTGGTCTGGGGAGGGGTCTGGCACTGGGCATCTCCACGTGACGGATACTAATGGGCTGCCAGGACTGAGAAGCGATGACCCCAGCAGCTTCCTTTCCTTGGTTCTTGGTCTAAGCAGGCACTTGGGTATCCACGGGCAGCGGGGTGGGGGTGGGAGGGAAGCTGCCTTCTCCCCGTTGTGAGAGTGTGCCAGCGCCCGGACAGAGTGGGGCCCATTCCTGCCAGGGCTGCCTGGCACCCAGGCAAGAAGCAAGAGTCGGAAGGGATGGCTCACTGGAAGCTGTGCAGGGCCTCAGTCACCTCAGCCCAGGGAGGGGGCCCTGCTCGGCCCCATCTCGTAGCCAGGAAGCCAGTCCAGAAAGACAGCCATGCCTGGCCGGCCCCAAGGTCTTAGCCTGTTACTGTTATTACTGTGTGCCCAAAGGGCAAATCACAGCCCTCCCCGTAAAAAGGATACACTTGCTTCTGTCCCCCCTGGAGCACCCCAAACCCCTCTTCTATTCTCAGTCCCACACATCCCAGGTGGGCTGCGAGCCCCCAAAGGCAAGTTGCAGGGCTGTCCGCTGGTCCCCTTCTCAATGGACATCTGTGCAGTGAAATTAATCCAAGTTTGGTCTTAAGGTACCTTCATGGAACAAATATGCGTGCTCCTACTTTGTGCCAGGGTGGCGAGGAACGCTCGAAGATCCCTGCCCTTGTGGACCTGCCGTCTGGGGGGTGGGGAGGAAACAACACAAAACAGTTTCAGGCCCTAAGATGAGCTCTGAAGAAAACACATCTAGGCACGCGGTCTGAGTGCCAGGGCCCTGTGTGAACCAGGGTAGGTCAGGGCCGGCCTCTCAGGGGGGTGAGGTTTGAGCAGGGACCCAAGGAGAGAGGGGCAGGGTGTGGAGAACTCTGGACAAAGAGGAGATGTGGAGGAAGGAAGAGAAAGGCCCCGAGCAGGCGTGAGCCTCGGGGGTTCAGGGGAGGCCAGGAGGCCGTGTGGCCAGCGGGATGAGTTTGGGGGACAGTGGGAGCAGGCGAGGGCGGGGGTGTTGGGGGGGCCAGTGGAGGACTTGGACTTTGAGCCCAAGTGAGGTGGGGGCCACAGAGCGTGGTGGGCAGAAGAGGGACATGCCCAGACTCAGGCGTTCACAGGTACCCTGTGGACACTGTGGGCGGTGGGGGAGGCAGGGCGGGTGCCAGGGGACCAGGGCAGAGGCGACTGCACTGGTCCAGGCCGTGGAAGGGGTCGGGACGGGTGAAGCGCGGCGAGGACACGCTGATGTGGGAGCACTGGGATGGGCTCTCTGGCCAGTCCCAAGTCCACTCATTCAACCCAGGTGAACAGCTGCCGGCCAGCATCCTGGCCTCCACACCCAGGGAGGGGAAGGCCACACACCCAGTGCTGGCCATCAATCTCCCCACGTCCTCCTCTGTGTAGACACGTGTTCTACACAGGTGTCCCATGTCCACGTGCAAATCCTGGGAGTGGGTGACTAGAAACAGCCTGAGCATCCATCAGCACCGAGAGGCTGGTGAACAAACAAAGGTGCCTTTGTACCATGGAGTACTATGCAGCCGAGACAACGACAAGAAAGCACCCTGTGTAACAGGCCATGAGCCTCGAGCCGGGGCCCACAGCCAGGCAGGATGGGCACAAAGGTCCTCGTGCAGCAGTCACCTACCTGCTTCCAGGCAGCTGCCGCCTGTCCTCGTCTAGACAGAAAGACCTACTGCCTCCTCCAAGAAGCATTCCCTGACCACCATTCCCACCCCAAGGCTCCCTATGGGGCCTCCGTCTCCCACATGCCTCCACTCCCTTCTCACTGGAAAGTGCCTCCTCAGAGAAGGACCTCTAGGGCCTCTCGGGTAGAGTGAACAAGTGGGTAAGGATGGGGCTCAGAGCCTCACCCCCACCGCCTGCGCCATCTCTGCCCCTCAACGGCCTCATCTGTAAAATGGGGCCAAGCTGAGGGGACGTACAGACGGCACTCAGTGCCTAGCACATGGTGAGTGTGTCAAGGGCATGGGAAGTCCATTCAGTGTTACAGAAGACCAGAGCCGCCCCCCAATCGCCAACAGAGGCGGCAACTCGAGCAGCTGAGCTGTGGCACCGGGCACCCCAATGGGCACTGCAAGAAGCCCCACAAGGGCTTCAATTACTCCTCAACACCCGGCTTTGTTCCAGAAACTTCTGCGGCCACTCTGAGGTACAAATGCAGTGCAAAGGGAGGGAAAACTGGACCCTGTGAAGCTGGAGCCAAGGGGAAAAGGGAGGCTGGAAAATCCAACGGAGCCAGGGGTGAGGATGCTACTTCAGGTACAGGCCAGCAGGCCTGGGGGAAGGGGGCCACCCATGAAGGCCGAGGCTCTGGGTTCAAGTCTGGCCACTTGGGCAAACCTCTGTGACTCAGTTTCCTCGTCAGTAGACGGAGATCAAGCACTGGCCTCGAAGGAGGTGAGGCACCTTGTACCCAGGTCCCCGCACGGATCCTGGCAAACAGCACGTGAGACAGCACTGTCCTCTCTCATTGGGACAGCCACAGTGACTCCTGCTGGCCCCCCACCTCCATTCTTACCCCTCTGGGAGGGTCAGGAAGCTCCAAGCAGCAGTTACAAACATTTCGACGAAGCAGGACCCCTAGGATGTGTTGCGTGGTTGGAAAACAAGTTTCTGAACGATATAAACAGGGTAGTCCCAGTTCTGGAAAGAAAATGTACCCCCAAAAGAAGCAACCCCAAATAGTGCTGTGTATTTTCTACAGATACCAGCGTGTCCACATGTACGTAAACACGAGAGGGCTCTGACAGGATATATGCCAAACTGACAATGGTGCTTCCACGTGGAGCTGGAAGGAAGGGACAGGGCGGGCAACGTATCCTTCCTCATCTGTCACGGTTTCCCTTTTTCCGAGAACTCAGTCTTCAGTGTTCTCCTTATATAATTAAAACTTAGGAAAGACAGGCATCTGACAGGCAGTTTCCTGACCCTCATGGGCCCAGTGGTCTTGCCTTCGACTCAGGCCCCTTTCCGTATCTTAAGGGGGCCCCTGTGGAGCCCTCTGCCTGGGACACCCTTCTCTGGGGTCTTCAAGGGGCTGGCCCCACTGCAGGCCCACCCTGACCACCCCGTCGGAGGCAGCCCCTGCCCAGCCACTCTCTCACTCTCCCCACCATTTTCACTGCACTTCTCCACCTTCAGAATGTCACTGCTCATTTAACCGTTCTGCTCACCTCTGCCCATCTCGGTCCCCGCTGGGTCCCCAGCACCCGGCATGCTGTCGGACACAGAGTTAACAACCTCAAGGATCCGGAAAGCCAGAAATCGCTCCATCCGTCGCCTCGGCTCCAGCCCCAGATACAAGCACCGTAGTGTCCACGACTGACCTGATAGCCAAAAGCCATGGCCACACCTTCCCAACCCCACTATCCCCGGGCAGTGGGCTCTGGAGGAGACAGGCCCGGCTCAGGGCCCGCTCCTGCCCTCCTCCCTATGTGACTTCAAGCCAGTCCACCTCTGAGGCCTCAGTTTCCCTACCTGTGAAGCAGGGATGCTAAGAGCAGTATCTGCCCCCAAGGATTGCTGGGACCACGTGGTCCGATTTTAGACATAAGTCCCTGGGGCACGGCACACAGTGACTCTCCACACAAACATCAGCTCTTACTGTGTTATAAACATCGAGCAGCAGGTGAAACCGAAAGGGCCACCCAGCACCCTGTTCAAGGTGAGGGTGACTCCAAAGGAGAAAATCCCCAGCATCTAGCAGGGACCTCATTGCCAATACTAACAGGAACCCCAATGTACCTGGAAGCAGGAGTCTTTTCTCTCTAGTGCCATTTTGCCTCGGAGGCAGGGTAATTTTTTTCTTTATTCGGATTGTGGCTAATGGCCTATAAATATCTCATTATTGGCTTGCATTTTTCCGAAGTTCTAACAATAAGGGCTTAATTACAGCATGCGGTTGGCAACCCCAGTAAATTAAGGGTTAGCCGATGTCCCCATTTCTTTCTGCAGCTGAGGGGCCTGTAATTTCGGCATTTTCATTCAAATCGGGCAAAAGCTTGGCAGATGCGGCTCTGAACCAAATGCAAACACCAGAGAGACACAGGGTTCCATGCCATGCCCAGCGCTTTCTGCCCGCACTACCTTTGAAAACTCCAAATCTGGAACTGTCCACGAGGCCATCCTCTGCCCTCACCCACAATGAACCGGACTTTTTACCAGAGGATTTCAATCCGTGTACCTAGCGAGGGCCATTATCCCCAGACAAATAACTCTGAAAAGCATTTGGGCAGCCCAGAGCTGAGCTCTGGAGAAATCTGTCTTCCTGGTTATAAACATAATCCCCAAACGAGCCAAAACGAACAAAGAATTATGTGGGGAGACAACCCACATGTAGGGTTCGAAGCTGTACATTTTTCCAGGCTTTTTACTACGAAAATACAACTGTTTGGAATAAGATGGGCTCACACGTCCACTTGGTCTGGGCCCTAACAGGTCTTGCATAGGTTTTCTGGGTCATTCAATCCTCTTCTAGATCACTCTGAGTAGTTATTTCGTAGTTGGTTGTCTGGACACACTGTCTAGTCAATTCGATACTGTTGGGCCTTTTTTGCTCCCAATTTCCCACCATCATATGCTGAATGAGCATAAAAAAACTCTCATGGCCAAATGTTTGTTCACAGTCACTATTCCCACTTAGAAACGGCAGGAACGGGCTCCCACTAGCATTTCAGAACCTGGTTCGCCAGCTGGTTCCAGCTGCATCCCCAGAGCTCAAAGTACACTGACAGGTGCTCAATGAGCACCTGTGCTAAAATGAGGCGTTACTTATATTAACAAGGTAATCATGAATTCCTTTTCTTTAAGGAAAGAGAAATTAACAACTGATCTTCAGAGTCCTGACCCAGGGCTATACAAAATGCACAGGTCTAATATTTCACAAGGATTAGCTCATTTGAATGCACAGCCCGCTCCCAGGAGAGAGGAACCATCATGATCCCCACTTTCCAGACAAAGAAACTGAGGCCCAAGAAGTGAGGTCATTCAGCTGATGGATGCCACCTTCCCACAGGTGCCTCTGGACTCTGCCTGCTCCGGCTGGCCTGGGTACTACAGATCACACAGGCAAAGGCCCTTCGGCTTTGCCTGAAAGGAAGGACCATGGAAATAGCAGCTGTCATTTCCAAGTGTCTTTGAACACCGAAGAGCTGTTAAGGGACAAACCAGCCCAAAGAGCAAGCCATGTGCCCACCCCTCAGTCTGGCAGGGACGTGAGCCAATGGTCATCTGACACGCATTCATCCAGCACCCACTGTGTGCCCCGCAGCAGCCCCACGATACAGCTACATCTCCCTGCAGGGATCCATCACCCGAGACCAAATGGAAACGCAGCTGGAGACGGTAGAGTCCATGGGCAGCTGCTTCTTGTCAAAAGAAAAATGGTACCGGGCCCTACATGTGCTCACAGGCACTACTCACTGAGAGCATCGAGGCAGAGCTGCACATCAAAGGCGAGAGCCCTCAGCTTGCCCAGGACCAGATCCAGAAGGATCACAACAGTGCCACCAGCAGCTCTCCCTCTACCCAGGGCCCTCCCTGGCCCCCAAGTCTCCACGTGGCTTGCACCCCGCCCCACCCCAGTACCTCCCTCACCTCATCTCCCCCCCACTCGCTCACTATACCGTGTTCCAGGCACACTCCCACCTCAGGGCCTTTGCCCTGGCTGTTCCCACAGCCTGGGACGCTCTTCCCACAGATCTCCACTGGTGGGTCCTCCCTCACCTCCTTAAGTCTCTGTTCAAATGTCACCTGCCCATGGAGGCCTTCCCTGACCCTCCATTTAAACCTATAACCTCCCCCTGCCCTCTCCATAATCTCCTCTTTTTTTTCCGTAAAACGGTTATCTTCTACCTTGTTTCTTCTTTATCTGCGTCCTGCTGGAAGGTCAGCTCCCCCAGGGCAGGGGCTTTGGTATCTTGCTCAGGGCTGTGTCTGCAGCCCTAGAACAGAACCGGGCACAGAGTGAACATGTTCAGAAAACACTTTTCATTGAACGAATGAAAAATGCATGACTTTTTAAGTGCTTTTTCGCACTAGACACTCTTCCGAGACTCATTTAATCCTCACTCCACCCTCAATGCCCTAAGAGGTGAAACACACCTAACCTGGTGGCCTGAATGGGGCCCATGAGTAGGTAATGTTAAGAGCTGGGGAAACTGGGGAAACTGAGGCTCGGAGGACAAAGACTGACAGGATCAAGTCCAAGACTGGGAGACTCCAAGCTGGAGGCCTCAACCTGTGCCTCCCCTTCCTGCTCTTCTCCCAAGGGAAAATTTCTAAAGCCCTTCCCTCTTGCCAGCCCCTGAGGCTAAATGACAAGGGTCACCATGGAGCCATATCCTCTGCTCTCTTTAGGGCCACAGGTCTATCTGCTGGTACAGGGCAGGACAAGCCCTGGGCCTTAAACTCAAAGGTTTCCGGGGCCAGGAGGCTCTGGGTAAATATGAAATGGGCCTGGGCAAGCACTAGGGAGTAGTGGGGACTGTGGCAGCTCAAGGGGCCACTCCTAGTCTGATGGGGCAGCCAGTGGCTGCTGCTTCTGAGACCCAGGCAGTTGGTGCCAGGCACAGGCCCAGGGAGGCCAGAACACGATGATTATAACAGCAGCAGCCCCGGGTACAGGGTCCATGCACTCAACACATGTTAACTCACCCTGTCCTGCAGAGAGGGCCTAGTAATCACCCCATTTTACGGAAAAGGAACCGGGCCACAGTCACACAGCCAAACATGCTAGAGCCAGGCCTAGGGCCCAGAGCCTGTGCGCTACACCGCTAAACCCTAAAGATCTCTGGGGTTTTTGCTAGCACGACCAAAATCTGATTTTGATGCAAAATCTCACTTTTAAATGTTGACAGCTAATTAAAAACAAAACATTTTAGGGTTCCCCTGGTGGCGCAGCGGTTAAGAATCTGCCTGCCAACTCAGGGGACACGGGTTCGAGCCCTGGTCCAGGAAGATCCCCATGCCGCGGAGCAACTAAGCCCGTGCGCCACAACTACTGAACCTGCACTCTAGAGCCCATGAGCCACAACTACTGAAGCCCGCACGCCTAGAGCCCATGCTCTGCAACAAGAGAAGCCACTGCAGTGAGAAGCCCGGGCACCACAATGAAGAATAGCCCCCGCTCGCCACAACTAGAGAAAGCCCACGCACAGCAACAAAGACCCAACGCAGCCAAAAATAATAAATTAATTAAATAAATAAATTATAAAAACCAAACCAAAACATAACATTTTAAACTCCATGCTGGTGAAAAAAAAAGACGGAGCAAGCAGGCTTCGGCCCCCGTGGCCATGGACCTGCAACCCCTGCTACAGGGCTGGGCTAATTGGGCTATTCTCACTCTCGGATCAAGTTCTTAGAAAAGCCACAAGGAGGAGGCAGGGAAACAGAGCAGCCCATGCTGCCCCCGAGGCACAGAGTTTGACGTGCTCGCTTGTTTGTTCCTTGAAACCAGCCGGGAGACCCTCTGTGTGGATCCAGGGCTCAAGGGAGGAAAAGGGTCCTTAGCTGCAGCACAGTTTAGCCAAAGTCACAAAAAGAAGCAAGCAGTGGGACTCAAAGCGAGGCCTGCCTGCCATCCGCCTATGGCAGGGCTTTGTAACTGAGAAGCCTTACCCACACTCCAGAAATAAAAAGAAGTTGGCTCCTGTTTGAGCACCCCATACCCAAAGAGAGACCTTTTTACAGCTTTGGTTCTCGAGCCCTGAATTAATGCGCTTAACGACCGATGTCACGCTGCAGGCTCTAGGAGGTGGTCGCCACAGGAGCCAGCTCAATAGCAGTTGGCAGTTGCCAGATGCCAGGGTGGGTGGGAGGGAAAGGTGAAGGGCAGCGGGCCCGAGAAGAGGTGGGGATGGGAGAGAGACCCGGGGTCTCCAACCCAGAGCCCTCAATCCCTCACTGAACAACCTCGAGCAAGAATGCTCGGCTCTCTGAGCCTCAGTTTTCTGCTCTGGAAAATGGGATCACAGCAGTGCCGGCCTCATAAGGCTTAAATGAAGTCCAGTGTGTAACTTCAGAGCACTTTAATTCTGACTAGCCTTTGTTGTCGATATGAAAGGAACCAGCCTGGGGAGTAACAGCCCCATCCAAGTACACCTACCGTGTGCCAGGCACTATGCTAAGTAAGCACTTTCAACATACCATGTCACTGCATCCTTGCAACAGTCCTGTTGAGGGTCCATCATTCCATTTTTCAGAGGGGAAACTAAGGCTCAAAGAGGTCAAACAATCTGTGCGAGGTCACAAGGCAGATGAAATGGACAGAGCTTTGCAGACGCTCACTGGAAGCCTGGGCAGACAGGAAGATGGCCAAGCAGGGGGCCCACAGCCCAGCCCGAGGCTCAGCCCAGGCCGCGCTGATCCCAAGTACACACCTTTCCGCCACAGTAGACAGAGGGCATTGCGCCAGAGACAAAGCAGCAAAGGAGGAAATTCATGCTGCTGGGAGCAAAACCCCAGGCCTCTGGGAAGGCAGGGGCGGGGCTGGGCGCCCAGCTGGGCTCCACTGAGTGCCAGCCTGGTGGCCTTGGGCAAATAGCAAGTCTTTTCTGAGCTGAACCAAGAAACAACTCAGCTTGGGGCCTGCTGGATGAACATTACCTCTTAACACTGATAACAACAATAATAATGATGACTATGACATTATTATTTGGCAGCCACAGTCACAAATGGAGTCCTTCCCAGAATGCAGAAGTGGCCACCCATCTGGGAGGCAGAAGGACAAGAGGTGGGGGAAGGGAGAGGGGAGAATCAACCGCCCTCAGTGGCCACAGGGTCCATTCTCATCCATTAGCTTCCTGAATCCTGGAAACAGCCCAGAGAGTGGAATTTGTCCACTGGACAGATGGGCAATCTGAGGCTTCTCAGGGCTGCCCAGGGAAGGCTGTATACCAGCTCTTGCCACCACAACCTGATCAAGCAAGAAGTTCCTTCCCAGGATCCAAGGAGGGCCCCCACTTTTCAGGTTTTAGCTTGGGCTTTGGACCCTATGTTCCAGGGCCTCGGAGGCACCCTGACACGGGCCAGGAAAGACTCCTGGAGAAAGTTCTGCCTGGTGTCCTACTTCCAATGGAAAGGAGTTCAGGTCTCATCCTTCAGCTCCCTTCTCCTCTGCATGCTTCCACCACCCCCTGCCACAGAGGTGACGGCTAGGGCATTGACAGACAGATTAGGAGAAGGACAGACACCAGGACAGACAGACAAAAGGGTCCACTTGTAAGAGAGGAGCCAGCGTTCACCAGGCACCAAGTTGAAGTGTCAGCCCAGGAGAACCAGACAACAGGGTCTCCTAGGTCCAGCCAGCCAGTGAGACAGCAGAGGGCAGCTGGGTAACCCAACAGAGGAAAAGCTAAGTGTTAAAGTCTGGGAGGGGCACGGATGGGCAACCAGACAGGACAGGTCATCCTGGATAGCTAGCCAGGCAGCAGAGGGCTGCCCTGCGGTACTGGACAGATGGATAGCCAAATGGTGGTGGCGGGGAAGCCTATCCAGGACAGAGAGACAGCCAACCAGACGACAGAAACTGCTCCAGATAAATGAACAGCCAGCCAGACCGCAGGGATCGGCCCAATAGATATCTAGGTGACAGGTTTCAGACAGAGAAGGGGAACCTATCCCTGACCCACAGACAACCAGATGGCATAATTCACCCACTACAACCGGGGGCCAGAGAGTCGGCGGGGGTTCACCGCACCTCCTGGCCCACGCCCCCAAGCCCCTGCAGGGAGCCCTCCGCCCAGGGCGTCCCACAGGGCCCGCCTCCCTGTCCCCGTCCCCGTCGCGGGCACGCAAGCGCCGCAGTTACGCCGGCGGCGCAGGACGCGCCATTCCCGGTCCGCCCTCCGCGCCCTAGGCCGCCGCCTGCCCGCTGTCGCCGCCCCGCTCGCTCACCGGCCCACGAAGTTCTCGAGCACCGAGCTCTTGCCGGCGCTCTGGCCGCCCACCACGGCGATCTGCGGCAGGTCCAGGTGGCAGCTCTGGCCGATGGAGCTGAAGGCATCCTGCAGCTTGTTGACCAGCGGGATCAGCTCTTCCATCCCGCGGTTGCCCATGGCGCCGGCGGCCCCGGCCCGAGAGCCCAGCGCTCCCCCCCCGCCCCTGGCCCTCGACGATGCGGCCCCGCGGCGTCCGCGGCCGTTGCTCCCCGCCCGCCCGGGCCTCGGCGCGACGCCCGCTCCCGGCTCGGCCTCACGGTCGCCGCCTCATCCGGTTCTCAGGCGACACCCGACCCAAGCGACCTCCCACCCGGGCCCTGGGGCTGCGCCCAAAGCCTTCGCGCCACTCCCGATTGGTCGGCCGCGCTGTCACTCGTGCACACAAGCCAATGAAAGCGAAGCACGGGCCTAGGCCAAATGAGTCTTCCCCCTGGGGACCGTCTCTCGGACTCATTGGACGAAAGAACTGTCGCTATTGTGCTAGAGCCAATAGCGGCGGGAAGCGAGTTATCCAGGCCCGGAGGCGGTGTTTCGGGAAAAGGCATTTTGGCCCCGCCTATTAGGGGCAGTTCCAGGATAGCAGGAACATCCGCCAATCTTATTGGCAGGGAGACCGCCAGTCAACAAAGCTGGCCAATGATACAAGGGATCGGCTCTTAACCACGGTCTGTCACTTGACGCTACCTAGTTCCCTAAAAATTTCCCATTGGTTTATATAAATATCACCCCGTTCCATCAGCCAACAAGTCAAGAGAGTGGGACCTAACCTCCGAATCTTGACTCTGATTGAAAACCATACCTGTCCATCAAAGAACCTCCTCCCGTTCTTACTTGTGATTGTCGTGTCTACTGGAGTCTTCCGGAGCAGAGGGTAGGCCCGCAGTACTCGCCAACGCGCGCCACCTCCTGGTAGGACGCAGTGGTGATCGTCACTTGTGAGTTTCTGGGCTCTAGAGAAAACTATAAGTCCCAGAATGCGTCTCGGGCCCGGTCTTGCAAATCAGCTCCCTGCGCGGGGTGCCAATGCACTTTGAAGATGAGAGTCAGGCTGTTAATGGTTCCTAGGGAGAGGCAGTCTAGCCCGGCCTCGCTGGCTCCCACTTTCATTCCTATTAAGTCGTCTCCGAGCCTTTGCAAACGCTGTGCTCTCCGCTAGGAATACCTTCCGCTCACGCCTGTCTTGATGCGGCTAACGCTCCAACGTTGTTCCCCTGCCTCTTGAACTTCAGCGCATCTTGGATCTTTTTGAGTACGCAATGAAACTCAACGGACCCTTTCCCCAGGAAAAGACAAGTTATTTTGCAGGTAACGTTGGGGGTTCTGGGAACTGGGAACTCTTGACCACTTGGAAAAGAGGCCGGGAATAGGTGGAACGATTTTAAGACAAGTGATTTGATTATGCTGGGCATAGATAGGCCAGAAACAGCCCAGTAAGGAGCTAGCAGCAAAGGAGGTGGGGAAGTAGTCTGACAGAGCGGGGCGGTAACGGGAATGGAGAAAGAAGGAGTAGGAGGGTGGCAGAGTGGCCAAAGGTATATGCTTGCTCCATGACCCAAAACTACTAGTCTCAGAGATAGGCAAAAAAGACTGACAATGTTTGGCACTGCAGCCTTGACCACGATCACAGAAACCTGGAAACACCCTAACTGCTCATCCATGGAGCTCATTAAATAAATACTATGCAGCAGCTGTAAACAAGATTGAGGAAGTTTTCGTGTACTGACGTGTAAACAATTTGAGATATATTAAGAGAAGGGAAAAAAGCAAGGTACAGAACTGCATGTAAAGGATGCTGACATTCATGAAAAAATGTACACATGGAAAATTTATGGAAGAATACACAAATTGATAAAAGTAGCTGCATTTTTATGATATTTGAATTGTAGATCCTACACGTGTTACTTTTTCAGTTTAAAAAACTGTAGCTTCTAAGAGCACCACCAGCTCTGTAATTGGCCATATCTGGATTAGATCCTAGACCTGTTTATTTGCTGGGTGATAATGACCAAGTGACTTCATTTCTCAGTTTCCTCATCTGTAAAATGGGGAACCATAACGTTGCAAGAATTAAATACACTTGACGACCATTTAGAACAGTGCCAGGCACAGTACAAGCACCTTCTAGATGACACATATTATCATCACTGTGTTTACTGACAACTAGATTAAGCCACATGTCTGAAGAGTCAAGGTCAAGAACCAGAGCTTTGGAGCCCAGCTGCTTCTTCCTTGATGGTGACCTTGGCAAGTGACTTCCCCCTCTCTGGACCTGTTTCCAGAACCCCAGGATGGCTGGTGGGCCTGAGCCACAGGAAAGGAATGCAGCTCCCACTCTGGGCACTTCCTACATGCTCAGTTTCCAGATACCAACTGCTGCTATGGTTACTTGTTATTATTATCAATTGGGGGTGGTGGGGACATGGGCCCCAGTGACACTCAGACCAGGAAGGGGACCTAGACAGGCCACCTCCCCAAGAAGACACAGACACACTCTATGTTATAATAAAAATAAAATTAAAAAATCCTTCAATATCTCCCATCCCCTCCCTCCCTCCCTCCCCCAAGCGGGGTCAACCCAGTGTGATTCCCACAGAGGCCAGGGCTTCAGTGGCCCAGGAGGGACAGAGGGTGGGGTCCCCATACATGGTGCCCATAAAGTCCCTCACGAAGTCGGGGAAGCGCTTCTCCACAATGCTGGCGCGCACAGCGCTCATCAGCCGCAGCTGCAGTGGGGAGGGGGGGTCAGCAATCAGCCACCAGCATGGGGGAGACCCCCATCCCCCTTGCCTCACCCCTCCCAGCTACAGGCCCACCTGATAGGCGATGTTGTGGACAGTGAGGTGGTGCAGGGCCGCGGTGTTGTCGCTATGGAGCAGTGTGTGCAGGAAGGCCCGGCTGTGCCTGGGGACGGAAGGAGGGGGCTTAGCAGTGCCGGGTCCTTCCCCCCTCCCTGCCCTCCCCCTGCCCCCAGGCTCCGTCCTCCCCTACTTCTGGCAGGTGGGACAGGCACACTCTGGGTCTATGGGGCGGAAGTCTTTCTCATATTGTTTCTTCTTCAGCTGCAGGTTCCCCGTGGGCACCAGGGCAGAGCCAAAGCGCTGGGGGTGGACAGGGGGAGGGGAAGGTGGGTCAACCAGGTCTTCCCCCCGCCTTGGCCCCCGCAATCCCCCTCCGGTCTTTCCCCTGCCGAGGGCCTCACCGCTGTCCGTGTGGGGAAGACGCAGTCAAACATGTCGCATCCGAGAGCCACGCAGACCACCAGATCAGTGGCATAGCTGGGGGTGGGGCCGTGGGGGAGGGGAGCAGAGAACCTCGAGCCCTGGTCACATACCCAGGGCCCCCCTCCCCAAGACTGGCACCCTCAGAACCACCCCCAGCAGAGGGCCATGTCCTCCTCAGTTCCCTCCCAAGCAGGGCTGTGTCCTTCCCCCTCCCCGACCCCCAGAGGCAGGGTTTCCCAGGCATCCCCTCCCCGCAGGCGGGGCTGTCTCCCCTCTCCTCCACATACCCGACCCCCATCAGGTATCGGGGCTTGTCCTTAGGCAGCCTTGAGGTGCTCAGCGCCACCATCCTCCAGAACTGGCCCTTGCTCTCACCCCCGCTCAGGCCCCCGATGGCGAAGCCTGGCACGTCTCTCTTGGTCATCTCTGGGGGTGCAGGGGCAAGGTCAGGGGTGATCAGAAAAAAGGAAATAGGCCTCAGTCTCCTCCTCTTCTTCCTCCTCACCCTCAGGGCAGACCCTGCCCAGACCTCCACAGGCCATCAGGAAAAGAGAATGTGACAGAGAGAGAGAGAGTACGTGTGCGGTGTGTGTGTGTCTGGGGGCTGCTGGTGATCTCAGCTACCGTTTATAGAATGCCTGCTGCATGTCAGGGCCTCTTCTTCAGTCCTCAGGAGAGAGGCCCAGGGCCCACACTCCCTTAGCTGAAATCTAAGATGAAGCCAGATATGTTTCAGAATTTTCCAGATTTTAGAACAGTGAACATCCTACATGCTGAAGAACAACAGCCTGTCATCAAACGCTGTTAACATTTTGACAGCAAAATGTGTAAAGACTCCTAACAAACTGGGGTCAGTAAGTCTGGTCTTGCCACCAAATGAATTGCAAATTCTTGCGTGTTTTGGATATTAGAAGTGGGCAGGGGAATTCCCTGGAGGTCCAGTGGTTAGGGATCTGCACTTCCACTGCAGGGGGTGCAGGTTCGATTCCTGGTCAGGGAGCTAAGATCCCACATGCCTCGCAGTAAGACCAAAAAAAGAAAAGAAAAAGAAGTGGGCAATTAGGCTCCAGAATTGCAGGGCAGGGGCTGCAGATCTGCACTGTGGTTGAGGCATGGAGAGCTTAAACCACTGGCCCCAGGCCACATATGCCAGAGGCTGGATTCGAACCCGGGACTAGCCTCAAAACCAAGACTTATCTCTGGCCCCAGCTGCCCAGTTCAACTAGGGGGGAGGCCACAGCACTGACAAAGCAGGCCTGGTCTGGGGCTGGGTTTTGAAGCCGGAGTGAGCAGCAGAACCACCTGGGGATGAGTTGTTCGAAAGTAGCTTCCCAGGTCCGCCCTGGCCCCAGACTCCGACCCAGTCGCAGGGAGAGCCCGGGGGGTTCTGGTGCGGGCGAGCCTTAGAGCACCGGGAAGCACCACCGGCACAGTGCTTGTCAAACTGCAGGTGGCCGAGAAATGAATTTGATTTGATGGGACGAGATCAGGGCTGTTGCTGTTGTTTTTTTTTTTAAATGAGAGAGAACAGAAAATATTGTATCAAAGAGTATCTCGTGTACAATGGTAAATGCTTCGGGAAGCCTTGGTTTCCGCTCTCATATATGTGCACGCATCCGGAGCCATGACATGAAATGTACTTCCGACTGTGGGTCTCCATTAAAAAGACTTACTGGGCTTCCCTGGTGGTGCAGTGGTTGAGAGTCTGCCTGCCAATGCAGGGGACACGGGTTCGAGCCCTGGTCTGGGAGGATCCCACATGCCGCAGAGCAACTGGGCCCGTGAGCCACAATTGCTGAGCCTGCGCGTCTGGAGCCTGTGCTCCGCAACAGGAGAGGCCGCGATGGTGAGAGACCCGCGCACCGCGATGAAGAGTGGTCCCCACTTGCCGCAACTGGAGAGAGCCCTCGCACAGAAACGAAGACTCAACACAGTCATAAATAAATAAATAAAAAAGAACGTGAATTTCTAAAAAAAAAAAAAAAAAAAAAAGACTTACTGGACCAGGGGTGGGGGTGGGGACTGGGGGGTGGTGGGCAGTTTGAGGACAAAAGGAATTACAACAGGACAGTCTTCACAACAGCATGCACTGATGCCAGGTGCAGGCGGGACACCTTGAACAAATTTTCCCATTTATTCCTCACTTCAATCCCATGACATTGGGAGTATGTTCCCATTTTACAGAGGAAGAAAGTGAGGCTCAGAGAGGCCAAGCCACTAGCCCAAGGATGCATAGCCGTGAGGCAACAGATCAGGGGGTGGGATCCAGCTGCATGGACTCCAGAACCCAGAGTCTTGCCCGTGACACCTCACTGCCTTTGAGCCCCCACCTCTGCCTCCACTTTGTCTCCATGGCCATGGTCTTGGTTCAGGCCTCACTGTCACCCTCCCCCTGGGCAACTACTCCAGCTTCCTCTATGGGCCTTATGCTTCCTATCTCACTGGGATTTTTCTCCCACTCTCCCACTCAACAGCCTTCCATGGCTCCCCAGCACCTCGGTGTGCTGTCCCAGGGCCTCCACCATCAGCACAATGCCTCGGGCCCAACCCCTTGCTCCTGACTGCATGTCTCACTCCCCAGGGATGGAGCAGCTCTATGTATCTGTTAATGCTGTAGGTTCCAGAGCCCAAGGTCTGGGTTCAAATCCCAGCTCTGCAACATGCACGCTGTGTGGCTGGGCGTAAGTAACTTAACAGCTCTGTGCCTCAGTTTCCCCTCCTGTAACCTTGGGAACCTGGTAGTTCCCACCTTACAGGATCTTTATGAAACCTCAGTGGGTCAGTCCATGACCAGCGTTTGGCATAGTGCCTGGTGAACACCCGAAAATTGATAGCTATTGGAATTTTTATTCTCCAAATACACTCTGCTCCATGCTGCCTGAGGGGCTTTGCTTCAGCTGTTCCTTCCACCTAGAGTGCTCTTTTGTCCATTAATAGCCACTCTTGGACTTCCCTGGTGGCGGAGTGGTTAAGAATCTGTCTGCCAATGCAGGAGACACAGGTTTGATCCCTGGTCCAGGAAGATCCCACATGCCGCGTAGCAACTAAGCCCGTGCCGCACAACTACTGAGCCTGCACTCTAGAGCCCACAAGTCATAACTACTGAACCCACGTGCCCCAACTACTGAGCGCACATGCTGCAACTACTGAAGCCCATGTGCCTAGAGCCTGTGCTCTGAAACAAGAGAAGCCACCGCAATGAGAAGCCCATGCACTGCAACAAAAAGTAGCCCCTGCACGCCACAACTAGAGAAAAGCCTGCACGCAGCAATGAAGACCCAATGCAGCCAAAAAAAAATAAATAAAATTTTAAAAAGAGAGAAAAAATAATAAATAAAAGTAGGAGTTGCAATATTAACATCAGAAAAAAAATAAAATTCAAAGCAACCCACATCAAAAAAAACAAGGAAACTATTTTTAAAAATAAAAAACAAAAACACATAATAATCACTCTTGGGAACTCCCTGGCGGTCCAGTGGTTAGGACTCCACACTCACTGCGGAGGGCCTGGGTTCAGTCCCTGGTTGGGGAACTAAGATCCTACAAGCCACAGTGCAGCCAAAAACAAAAACAAAAACAAAAAACCCCAACTCTCTCAGCACCATCGCATGCCAGGCCCATGTGGGGCTCTCTGCAATGGAAAAGCCCTGGTCCTGTTGGCACATGGCTTTACCTTTGAGGCAGGTGGCCCGGAGATCCGCATCCAGCCCACCCTGGATGATGGCGAAGAGGTTCTGTTTGTCCGGCCGCTGATGGGCTGCAATGCACCGGTCCAGCCAGCGGATTGATCTGAAAGAGGACCCTGGTTGTAAGCCATAGGGACTTGGTGAGGGGTAGGGAGACAAGGCTGCAGGACCAGGATTCTCTCCCTCTCCCCCTCCCGACACACACACACACGCACGCACGCACGCACGCACGCACGCACACACACACATACCTGTACATGGCCTCTTCCACACGTGGCCCCGTCATAGTGCTGCTGACCACATCATCCAGCTGCATGATGATGTCTGAGCCTGGAGAGTGAGACAGGAACACAGTCACTGGGAAAGCCCCCACGTTGAGGACAAGCTGGACCCCAGAAGTCCCTCTCCAGGTCTTGCTGACTCCCATTTAACCCCCAATCTGCTTATACAGCAACCAGAGGAAGCTTTTCAAAATGCACATCTGATCTTGCCACCCCACCCCCAGCTAAAACCCTGCCCTGGCATGTAGAATAAAATCCCATCTCGGGGATTCCCTGGTGGTCCAGTGGTTAGGACTCAGCGCTTTCACTGCCGAGGGCCCAGGTTCAATCCCTGGTGGGAGAACTGAAACCTCACAACCTATGCGGTGCAGCCAAAAAAAAAAAAAAAAAAAAAAAAAAAATCCCACCTCTGCAAATTTACCCTTCAAGAACAAAATGATGTGTGTAACAAGTGATTCTTCATAGTGTGTTGGGTAATAGCAAGATGGGAGTCCAAGTGTCACAGGGGTCTAGTTAAGTAAACCATGGTCCAGGCCTTAATGGAAGGTTCTTTCCCACAATTCCAAAATCCAGAAAATTCTCAAAGTCATAGGATTTTTCTTATGCTTATGGCATCCTCATTTGGCAGCAAAACCTGAGACAGTTGTCATCTTTTTAAAAACCTCATTTACTGTGAAGGTTCATAAGTGTTAATGCAATAAAAGTGAAGTGTAGGGACTTCCCTGGCAGTCCAGTGGTTAAGACTCTGCACTTCCACTGCAGGGGGTACGGGTTTGATCCCTGGTCAGGGAACTAAGATCCGGCATGCCGCACGGTGCAGCCAAAAAAAAGAAAAAACAAATGGTTAAGATGGTAAATTTTATGTTATGTGTATTTTAACACAATTTTTTTTTTATTGAAAAAAAGAAGTGAAGTGTAATACGACAGGGTACTGCCCCAGACCCAATTGAGGTACTGTATAATAAATGGTATGTACCCTTTACTATCTTTCTAAAATGTGGGGATTCTGAATTCTGACACCTATCTGGCCCCAAGAATTTCAGATTAGAGACTGTGGACTTATAGGTTAGAAATCGCAAGGAAATATTGCCAAGATGTATCATTATAGGAAAAAAGCACAGTGTACCACACTAGCCAAAGATGGGGCGATTTGAGAAGCAATAAGGATTTTAACTGCAGTGGATTGAAACGTATCGAATACATTTAAACCCATGAGTTCATGGTGATCCTAAAAAACTAAACATTAGTTTGTCATTGCTAGAAGATGCTACGTAATCAACCCATGAAAACTAGTAAATGAGGGAAAAGAATGAATCCCACTCTTCCTGTGTGAACTAAACTGCTTGGTCTCCCAGGAGTAGGTGAGAGATGTTTCTCTTTACAGAAGTAATCTGGCTAATAAATGAAGAAAGGATGACAGAATTGGAACATCACCGGTTTGCAATTCCTAATAATGGTTCCAGGGGAGGAGCATGACAGCTCACTGGGAGAGACAGGCAGACATCAGATGCCCCCTGATGGACAGACACACTGTGAAGACTTCTTGCCAAAAGGAAGAAGGACTTGAATCTGGCTCTAACCTCTAGATCCAAGTACCAACCTACAGGAAATCTAGAGGGTGGAGGAAAACTATTACACGACACCCAGGGGATGCAACCAGCAAAATTCAGACCCAGTGAAACACTATAGGGCAAAGTAACCAGTTTCTTCAAGAAGCAAATTGCTGGGACTTCCCTGGTGGTCCAGTGGTTAAGAATCTGCCTTCCAATTCAGGGGACGTGGGTTCAATCCCTGGTCAGGGAACTAAGATCCCACATGCCACGGGGCAACTAAGCCCATGCACCACAACTACTGAGCCCACGCACCACAACTAGAGAGCCTGTGTGCTGCAACTACTAAGCCCGCACGCTCTGGAACCTTGCACCACAACTATAGAGAAGCCCATGCATCTCAATGAAAGATCCCGCGTGCCACAACTAAGACCCGACACAGCCATAAATAAATAAATAAATAAATATTGTTTAAAAAAAGAAGCAAATTGCTGGGGCATCCCCTGGCAGTCCAATCGTTATGACTCTGGGCTTCCACTGCAGGGTGCATGGGTTCCATTCCTGGTCGGGGAACTAAGATCCCACAAGCTACGTGGCTCGGCCAAAAAAAAAAAATTTTAATGAAAAAGAAAAAGCAAAGAAAAAAAGAAAAAGAAGCAAATTGCTAAAAAAAAAAAATGGAATTGGAAGGCGAAACTATATGATATGTAATATATATAATATATTAAAAGAGACTTAAGAGATCTTTCAAACAACTGCAGTATCTGCACGTTATTTGGATCCTGAAGTAAACACACTGTAAGAAAAACTGACATTTATGAAACGACTGGAACTTTGAACACTGGCCAGATATTTGATGATGTTAATGAATTATTGTTAATTGTTTTTAGGTGGGATGATAGTATTGTGATTATGTTTAAAAAAAAAAAAACTATGGGTCTTCCCTCGTGGCACAGTGGTTAAGAATCCACCTGCCAATGCAGGGGACACGGGTCCGAGCCCTGGTCCAGGAAGATCCCACATGCCGCAGAGCAGCTAAGCCCGTGCGCCACAACTACTGAGCCTGCGCTCTAGCCCACGAGCCACGACTACTAAAACCCGTGAGCCACAACTACTGAAGCCTGCGTGCCACAACTACTGAAGCCTGCGTGCCTAGAGCCCGTGTTCTGCAACAAGAGAAGCCACTGCAATGAGAAGCCCGCACACTGCAATGAAGAGTAGCCCACGCTCGCCACAACTAGAGAAAGCCTGTGCACAGCAACGAAGACCCAATGCAGCCAAAAATAATAAATAAATAAAATAAATTAATTTTTTTAAAAAACTATGTTTTGGAGATACAAATTAAAATACTTATAGGTGAAGTGGTAGGACGTCTGAGATTCGGTTTGATATAATACAGATGATCTACGGAGACTAAGAAGCTAGAAAAAGAAAACCAAAGCAAAATCAGCTAAAAATTTAAAAATAAACAAGATACATAAGATTGCAACTATCAAAAAATAAAATAAAATCAATGAAGCATATCTATTAACTAGTATGTTATTTGGCTATAAAAAGGAATAAAGTACTGATGCATGCTACAACATAGGTGAACCTGAAAAACATTATGTTAAGTAAAAGAAGCCATTCACAAAGACCACCTATTGTATGATTTCATTTACATAAAATGTCTAGAATACACAAATCTATAGAGACAGAAAGTAGATTAGATAGGGCTGGAGGAGGGAGGAATAGGGAGTGATTGATAATGGGTACAAGATTTCTTTTGGGGGTGATAAAAGTGTTCTGAAATTAGATTGTGGTGATGGTTGTACAACTCTGTGAATACACTGAAAACCACTGAACTGTACATTTTATTTTTATTTATTTATTTTTCATCTTCTTTTTAAAAAAAAATTTTTTTTTATCTTTGGCCACACTGTGCAGCATGTGGGATCTTAGTTCCCCGACTAGGGATCAAACCTGTGCCCGCTGCATTGGGAGCATGGAGTCTTAACCACTGGACTGCCAGGGAAGTCCCAACCTGTACATTTTAAATGGGTGAATTGTCTGTATATCATATCTCAATAAAGCCATTAAAAAAAAAAAAAGAAGTCAACAAAACAGAAAACCAACAAATGAAGAAAATGAATAAGCCAGAAGTTGGTTTTTGGAAAAGATCAACAAACTCAAAATCAATAAACCCCTAACAGACATCAAGAAAGAAGAGATCACAAGTTTTTAACATCAGGAATGAAAAAGGAGACATCACTACAGACACTATAACATTAAGAGGTTAATAAGAGAATATTATGATCAACTTCATACCAAGAAAGTTGAAATAAAGTTCAAGGAATGGCCAAATTCCTTGAAAAATCCAACTTATCAAATCTGACCCGAAATGAAACACAAAATCTGAATAGCCAAATCAAAATGTCAAATAAATCGAATTCATCATTAAAAACCTCACCACAACAAAACTCCAGGCCCAGGGGGATTTACTGGACAATTCTATGAAACATAACACCAATCTTAGGCAAATTCCAACAGAAAATAACATGGGAGAAGCAAAGTGGGCTGGGATACTAATGAAACATAAGGGCTGTGACCTGGTGATTGTTGAAGCTGGGTGGCAGGTCAATGGGGTTGTGTCTATTTTGGTATATACTTGAAATTTTCCAAAGTTAATAAAAATGCAAGGTGCAGAAGAATGTGCGATAAATAGCATGCTCTCATCACAGAAAAAATAAGAATAGATTTGAACTTGCTTGTATTTGCATAAACTCAGGAAGAATACATAAGAAACTAGAAACAGTGGTGACTTGTGAAAGAGATGGATAGAATATAGGCATGGGAAGAGCACTGTTTCCTGCACACATCTTTATATAGAAATACATACAAAATGTTTTCTTGTTCAATGTTTTTCTTTAAAGGACAAACCAAAACTCACAAGGTCCTGTAGGACCTGTCCCCAACACCTCCCTGTCCTCACCCTACACACACACACACACACACACACACACACACACCACACACACACACACACACACACACACACACACACACCCTCCCCCACTCGGCTCCAGCCATGCCAGTCTTGGTCCTGCTTCAGGTCCTTTGCACTGGCTGCTTCCTCTTTCCAGAACATACCTCCCCCCTTTGGACATCTAGTTTATTCCTCCTCATCCATAGGTTTTAGGCCCAGGGCAACATTCCCTGAGCCTACAGACTGAATCATGCCAAAAGTCCTATGTACTTGGCCTTCACAGTCAGGGTCCCAACCTTTTATCTATTTGTGCCTTTAAAACAATTTTTCTTTTTTTTTTGGCTGCACCATGCGGCTTGCAGGATCTTAGTTCCCTGACCAGGGATCGAACCCGTGCCCCCTGCAGTGGAAGCACAGTGTCCTAACCACTGGACTACCAGGGAATTCCCTAATAACTTATTTTAATAATAATATATAATTATTCAAAATGTTAACTGCACCCCCAATTTTAAAAAATACAACAGGATATTTGGTGAAAAGTCTCTTGCCCACCAAGGGAAGGATTACAAAGGGGCACAAGTAACCCTTTAGGGGTGATGGACATGTTCACTTGATTGTGGTGAAGGTTTCATGGGTGTATACATGTGTCAAAACGTACCAGAGGGTACACTTTAAATATGTGCAGTTTATTGCATGTCAATTATATCCCAATTTTAAAAAAAGGAAAAGAATTTAAATGCTCCCTGTCTACCAGCTCTTCAGTTCCCTTCCCTCAGAGAACCTATACTACAGTTTCTTATTTTTCTTTCCTGAGATACCGTATGCAAATAAAAGCAAATCATGTGTTTGGGGTTTTTGTTTTTGTTTTTTCAATATAAATGGAAACATACCATGCACTCTACCCGCACTGTTTTTTGGGGTTTTTTTTTTCTCTTTTTTCCGCCTTTCTAATTAAGATGTTTTCACCAATGCCTGTCTCCCTTTTGGACTGTAAGTTCCACGGATGGTATAGCACCAGCACCCAGGCCCATTGCTATAAGCAGAAGCCACAGAATCTGTATATAGAGGGGTCTAAAAGCACCAGTCTGTTTGGAAGATGGGAAGTTTTGAACCTGTTTCCATAGCACTTTATGAGATTGAGAAATGTTAATTGTCCTTATCAAGGAATAGGGGATATTGATGGAGATGGGAGGGGTCCAAAGCCTCCCCGATACCTCCCTTGTTGCCCCCATTATTTCAACATATCTTTGCCCAGCTAATTTACTATCTAAGAGAAACAGTAGCAAGAAAGATAATACTGAAAGCTACTATTACACGTCAGGCATTGTGATAAGAGATTTACTGACATTACATCATTATTTTCGTGAACTATCCCCTCAGCTGAGGCTCAGGGATGGGGAGTGACTTGCCCAAAGCCAAGCAGCAGGAAAGGAGCAGGCCCGCCTCACCTCCACCTCCGAAGGGCAGGGGAAGGGGCGGCTCCCCGGTATCCACTCACCCAGCGCGTTCTGGATCTCTACGGATCTCTCGGGGCTCAGAAGGGTCTCGTCACCGTCGTAAGGGGAGCGGAAGCGGACGCCCTCCTCCGTCACTTCGGACAGGGACACCAGGGACACCATCTGGAAGCCGCCGCTGTCCTGAGGGAAACCCCACCGCAAGGCTGTCAAGAACGGGACTGGGAATATCCACGCCCAAGGAGGGCTCTCGGATCCCGGCGCTAACCCCGCCTTACCGTCAGCAGATTGTGTGGCCAATTCATAAAGCCGTGGAGACCGCGGGCTTTCTGGATCAGCTCGGGGCCCTGGGTTGGGGGAAGAAGGGTCAGGCTAGGGGTGAGAGCAACCCTTGGGGCTCATATTGGGGGCGACAGGGTTGGCCAACTTCCATCCTCGCTGGTCCCTCACGCCCAGCACAAGGCCTGAGCCACCCGGGACTCTCCATATGCGTTTTGTCGGTAGAGTTTGGGAGGCGTGCCCGGGTCTAGGGACTCTCCTGGGCTCCCCCACGCTTCGCCGCCGCCCAGCCCGGGGCACAGCCCACCCACCGGCCTCAGACCCAAATGGTAGGTGTTGCCCAGGCAGATGCGGCAGCCCAGCGCGTCCAGTTGCTCGGCCGTGATGCCCTTCATGGTGGCCTGCGTGCCCACTGGCATGAACACTGGAGTAGCCACCGGCCCATGTGGCAGCCGCAGCTCCCCTGCCCGGGCCCTAGAGCGGCTACACTCGGCCACCACTCTCATGATGCGCGGAGCCGACTCCAGGGAAGTCGGGCTGGCGACTGCCGCCATCTTGCCTGCCGGAACCACGTGGGCCGTGGAACACCCTGGGCGGCGCCATGTTGGCTGAGGTCACGTGGCGCGTGACGCGGGCCGAAGCTTGGGGAGAGCGTCAGATGAACCATGGAAACAGACGTTTGCGCGCTTGTCTCTGCGCTGCGCCCAGTTAGTTCCCACAGGCAGCACACTGCTGCGAAGTATTAAAATTGTCTTGGTTTGCAGGCCCATTCCTGCCAATTCCTCGAAGTAAAAGCCTCTCTAAGCTATAATTTTATCTTCCATCAAATGGGCCGAATAATAGTATCTAGACATAGGGACGTTGCGAATATTGAATGACAGGATGGATGTATATAGATTTTTAAACGGTGCCTGACGTAATCTTTTGTCAATTTTTTTTTTTTTTGGCCGCCTCTCTCAGCTTGCGGGATCCTAGTTCCCCGACCAGGGATACAACCTGGGTCCTAACCCGTGGACCACCAGGGAATTCCCTCTTTTGTCTGTCTTGATCATTGCCTTGCTCCAAGGGCTTAGAACAGGACCTAGCACATAGTGCATACTCAATAAACATCAGTTTATTCAGTGGAAGAAGGAATCACAGATTTACAGAGGGAGAGACTGAGGTACAGAACCTGGTTACATTTATTCGGCCATTCATTTAGCGTATACATACATATATAATACAGCCCCACCAGTGCCAGCCTCCATGCCGCACAGGGGTGAGAGAGGATGGGTCACGGATTTATTAAGCACCGGCTGTGTCCCACTAATAATAATAATAACAGTATATATATATATTAATATTTTAATAATATGGTTGGATGGAGCTGATATCTGTCCTGGCCAGCAGAGGGCGCGTTTGCCCCAAAAGCCTTCCTTTCGGGACCACCCGCCTAATGCCCCGCTGATCTCAGCAATAGCCTGACCTAGAAGCCTTGGGCTAATGCTGTTTCTCAGTGTGGTGGAGTCCTCACTGAGTCCACGTCTGGAAAACGCCCACCAATGAAGCCTACCTGAGGGCCTTTGAACTTGCGATTGCCATTGTCAGCAACACTCATCTGATATTCCCACGACTGGCTCATATTTTCGCAGTCAGTTGCTCCTGACTCCCCCAATCTTAAGAACCCTCCACCACCGATGACTTTATATCACATATCCTGTAATTGATATGATGCTTTTAAAAACCTCTATACAGGGCTTCCCTGGTGGCGCAGTGGTTGACAATCTGCCTGCCAATGCAGGGGACACGGGTTCGAGCCCTGGTCTGGGAAGATCCCACATGCCGCGGAGCAACTGGGCCCGTGAGCCACAATTACTGAGCCTGCGCGTCTGGAGCCTGTGCTCTGCAACAAGAAAGGCCGCGATAGTGAGAGGCCCGCGCGCACCGCGATGAAGAGTGGCCCCCGCTTGCCGCAACTGGAGAAAGCCCTCGCACAGAAGCGAAGACCCAACACAGTCAAAAATTAATTAATTAATTAATTAATTTAAAAAAATACTCCAGGGGACTTCCTTGGTGGTCCAGTGGTTAAGAATCCGCCTTCCAGTGCAGGAGACAAGGGTTCGATCCCTGGTCAGGGAACTAAGAACCCACATGCTGCGGGGCAACTAAGCCTGCACGCCGCAACTACTGAGCCCACACGCTCTGGAGCCAGCGCTCCACAACTAGAGAGAAGCCCGCTCACTGCAAGGAAGAGCCCGTGAGACACAACGAGAGATCACACGTGCTGCAATTAAGACCCTATGCAGCCAATAAATAGATAAATACTTTAATATTTTAATAAATAAATAAATAAATAATAAAAGAAAATAAAATAACCTCTCCAATTACTTTCATGTTATGATAACCCTTAAATATTTTTGTATATCCCATGACTTAGAAATTTTCTTCCTCGTTTGTGTATATTTAGAAAACAACAAAAAGCTGGATTTTGTACTTTTCCACCATTCCAATGATCTTTGCCTTTTATTGACAAGTTTAGTCAATTTACATTTATAATGGTTACCAATATACATTTATAATGGATCTGATACCATCTTTTTACAGGCTTTCTACTCTTGTAGCTTCTGCGGGGTTCTTTTATTTGTTTTTTCTTTCCCATCTCTCTCTCTCTCTTTATTTATTTATTTATTTATTTATTTATTTATTTATTTAACTTATTTATTTTTGGCTGCGTTGGGTCTTCACTGTCGCGGCCTCTCTTGTTGCGGAGCACAGGCTCCAGACACGCAGGCTCAGTAGTTGTGGCTCACGGACCTAGTTGCGCCGCGGCATGTGGGATCTTCCCAGACCAGGGCTCGAACCCGTGTGCCCTGCATTAGCAGGCAGATTCTCAACCACTGCGCCACCAGGGAAGCCCTTTCCCATCTCTCTTGCCTTCTTTCTAATCAATCAAAAAAATTTTCTCAATTCATTTTCCCTCTTATTTTATGAAACTTTTGTGCACTTTATATTTTTGTGGTAGATGCTCTAGCAATTTTAAGTGGCATACTTAACAAATTATAGATTTTTACTTTTACCATGATCCCAATCAACATAAGGCTTCTAGACAATTTAACTCAGAACACAGAAGACTTGTCTGTCCAGTGTTTGATATCTTGATTGGGGTTTTTTTCCTCACAAATTTGGCATTATTGTTGTTCTTGTTGTTTTATACAATCAATGTTTATAAATATATTCACATATATAGCAATATCTTTGCTTATAGCTTCTACTCACAGACCTCAGATCAATTTCTGTTTGTCAGAAGTACCTCTTTGACACTTTTTTCAATAATAAGAACCCTGTGTTGATAAACTTTCTAAATTTCTGTTTACTTAAAAGAAATTTATTTTGCCCTGGCGCTTGAAAAATTGTTTCACCGAATATAGAATTCTAGGTTGACAATTATTTTCTCTTAGCACATTGAATTTATTCCACTTGTGGCTTCTATTATCACTTAAGAAATAGTATCAGTGTAAATGCTAGTTCTTGTGATCTGTTTTTGTCTTTCTGGTTTCCTTTAAAAATTATTCCTTTATCTTTGCCAGTTTGCAGTTTCACATGATGTATCTAATAATTTTAATTTATCCTGTTTGGGATTCCCTGGACTTCTTGGATCTGAGGATTGCGGTCTTTCCATAATTTTGGCAAATTCTCAGTTATTCTCTCTTTGGAGAGCAGCACTTGTCTGTAACTAAGCCTCAACACAGGTAGCTGTGAGTAGAATGAGAAATACTGACTTGCTGCGCCTCCTGAGAAGTTAACCCTCCGACTGGGGAGCAACCTCTTGCTACTGGTTACTCCAGTCTGGACTGGAGTTTCCATCTCGCTGAACTGGTATAAAGGAGGGAGGTAGGAGATATCAAGTACCAGCTCCCTGTTCTAACCAAATTTACTCATAGATTTTTTTCAATAGTTGTTTCCTCATTTACTGTATGCCCTTGAGACCATTTCCAGAGACTTTAAATGATTGTTTTTTAATACTTTTCACCAGTTTCACTAAGAAGTGGATCTGTGAAGCTCCTCAAGCTAGCATGCAGGAGATCGATTACCTTTTTAATATTTTTTGATGTTTTTATTTCCCATTCAAAAAATTAAATATATTCGCAGTATATACATATATCAAATCATTATGTTGTACACCTAAACTAGTACAGTGTTATATTATATGTCAATTATATCTCAATAAAAGGGGGGGAAAAGAAATCTTTTAGAAAATATGAAAAAAGTTTAAAATGGTAAAATTTATATTTTACATATTTTACCACAGTATATGGTAAATATATATATGTAAATAAAATATGTGTGCACTAAAAAAAATGTATGAAATACAAAGAAAATTTTGAAAACTCAGGAATTTAATAAATTGACATGATTCCATTTTAATTAAATAAATTTAAGTTTTTAAAATAGATAATACATGCTTTAAAAATACACATAAAATGTATACTGTGAATTATCTTTCCCATGCCTGTCCCATGTAAATAGTTCTCATCTCTTAATTTTTTTTTTACCTCTTAATATTAAGTGATGTTTAGTATTCTTTTTTTTTGGCTGTGTTGGGTCTTCGTTGCTGCGTGCTGGCTTTCTCTAGTTGTGGCGAATGGGGGGCTACTCTTCGTTGCGGTGCACAGACTTCTCATTTCGGTGGCTTCCCATTTCGGTGACACGGGCTCTACTCGTGGGGAGCTTCAGTAGTTGCGGCGCACGGGCTCAATTGCTCCATGACATGTGGGATCTTCCCCGACCAGGTCTCGAACCCCTGTCCCCTGCATTGGCAGGCGGATTCTTTTTTTTTTTTTTTTTTTTAATTTATTATTTTTGGCCGTGTTGGGTCTTCGTTTCTGTTCAAGGGCTTTCTCTAGTTGCGGCGAGTGGGGGCCACTCTTCATCGCGGTGCGCGGGCCTCTCACTGTCGCGGCCTCTCTTGTTGCGGAGCACAGGCTCCAGACGCGCAGGCTCAGTAGTTGTGGCTCACGGGTCCAGTTGCTCCGCGGCATGTGGGATCTTCCCAGACCAGGGCTCGAACCCGTGTCCCCTGCATTAGCAGGCAGACTCTCAACCACTGCGGCACCAGGGAAGTCCCTAGTATTCACTCTTGTCTATACTTACATACTTTTCAGCATATAAAAGAAAATATGTACTTTATTGTTGCAGTTGTTTTGTTTGGGGTTGATTCACCTCAATATACTAATGGTGGGGTTTTTTTTTTTAATTTTCTGGAATCTTTCATAGACTAATGGAGCTTTTGAACTGTAATTTTCCACTAGTCATGGATCACTGACTCATGGAATTGTCTAAAAATTTCAAAACCCTTACAACTTACTCCAGTATAAGTTTCATAATAGTTTTTTAAAAAACTCAATAGCAAAAAGGAGGTATGGGAGAAATTGCTGTCTGTCCCACAGCTATTCCACTAATAAAATCATATTATACCACATCTAGTCCCTGTGACTTGTTTAATGTTCCTTACAAGTATGTTTGTAAAATTCATTTGTGTTGTATGTAGTTGTGATCTTTTTTATGTATTGGTATAAATATACCGCAATGTACTTATCATTTCTCCAGTCAATGGACTTGTGAACTCTTCAGTTTTTGTTTTTAAAGATTTATTCATCATTTATTTATTTATTTATTTATTTATTTATTTATTTATTTATGGCTGCTTCCGGTCTTAGTTGCAGCATGCAGGATCTTCGTTGAGGCATGCAGGATCTTTCGTTGTAGCACGCAGGCTCTTCGTTGTGGTGCACAGGCTTCTCACTAGTTGTGGCGCACAGGCTCCAGAGCGCATGGGCTCTGTAGTTTGCGGCACTCGGGCTCTCTAGTTGAGGCATGCGAGCTCAGTAGTTGTGGCACAGTCTTAGTTGCCCACGGCATGTGGGGTCTTAGTTCCCTGACGATGGATCGAACCCGCATCCCCTGCATTGTAAGGCAGATTCTTTACCACTGCACCACCAGGGAAGTCCCCAGCTTTTGTGTGTTTGGTTTTGCTATTATAACCAGTGCTGCTCTGAGCATTTGTGTGTGTATCTCATTGTACAGTTCTGCAAGAATCCTAGGAATAGAACTGCAAGACCCTAGATCAGGTGGATATTCAACTTTAAAAGGCAGGACCAACTTACTTCAAGGTGATCACACTAATTGACATCCACAACAGCAGTGTAGATAAGCTGCCTCATGTCAGGTTTTCACCAACTATATTTATAGAACTGTTCAATTTGCCGATCGGGTGCCTGAGAAATGGCATCTCCTTTGGCCTTAATGTGCATTCCATGATTTTATGCTGCTGAGGTTGAACACTTTTTCAGATGTTTGAGCCATTTACTGACATCTTTCATTACTCAGATGATTTGGCAGCAGAATTCAACACAGCTGAGCTGAACACTCCTTTTTAAAATATACATGTACTGGGACTTCCCTCGTGGTCCAGTGGCTAAGACTCCGTGCTCCCAGTGCAGGGGGCCCGGGTTCGATCCCTGGTCAGGGAACTAGATCCCACATGCATGCCGCAACTGAGAGTTCGAATGTTGCAATTAAAGATCCCGTAACTAAGAACTAACTAAGATGTCGTAACTAAGACCTGGCACAGCCTAAATAAATAAATAAATAAATTTTAAAATAAAATAAAATATGTATGTGTGTGTGTGTGTGTGTGTGTATATATATATATATATAAAATCTTCATATGGAACAAAAATACAAAATATTGGTCTTTGGAGGTTGTAACTACAAGAGTGTTCAATGAATGGCACTTTTTTATTTTATGCACTTTTCTGTATTTGTAATATTTCACATTTCTGAATGTATAAAAAATTCAGAAAGTACAAGAGGTGAACAAACTCAGTACCACCTCATTCTCCCCACACTCACTTTCCAACTCAGCCTTTCCTAGTAACGTGTTTTATCAGATTATTGTGTCCTTCTAGTGTTTTTTCATGCAAACAGAAGCAAATATTAAGTTAAATACTGACATTTATCCCTTTATGCACAAAAGGAGGATTGCTAGTTACCGTGGGGCATGCACTTCACTTTTTGTGTACACCTTGGAGGCCATCGCATGTCAGTACATAGTCTCCTTGTTCTTTTTCTTTTTTAATTAATTAATTTATTTTAAAAAATTTTGGCCACACTGCGTGGCTTGTGGGATCTTAGTTCCCCAATCAGGGATTGAACTCAGGCCCTTGGAGTGAAAATGAGGTATCCCAACCACTGGACCACTAGGAAATTCCCATCCTTGTTCTTTTTCAAAAGTTGTCTAGTATCCCAAAGTATGGGTAGACCATCTCTCGCTTATGGGGTCTCCTGTTGATTCTCACTTGTGTTGTGAGTAATCTGTTGCTTCTACAAACAAGGCTGCAATGAATGATCTTGTATTTAAGTCATTTCACAGGGCAGCAAGTATTTCTTTAGGAAGATTTTCCAGCAGCTAGATGAGTAGGTCAAAGAGAATAATAAATCCTACCCAATGCCTTCTATAGGGTTTGTGGCGTTTGCACCTTCACCAGCAAGCAGTATATGGAAGTGCCTGTTTCTGCACAGCCTCTGCAACGTGATTTCACCTGCCCCCTTAACAGGAGAACTCTGGTAACTCCGTGTTATTATTATTATTATTTTTTAAAACATGCATTGTCTTTTTTTTCCCTTTTTTTAAAAGTAATTTAATTTAATTTATTTTTGGCTGCATTGAGTCTTCGTTGCTGTGCATGGGCTTTCTTTAGTTGTGGCGAGCGGGGGCTACTCTTCGTTGCGGTGTGCGGCTTTCTCATTGTGGTGGCTTCTCTTGTTGCAGAGTACGGGCTCTAGGCACGCGGGCTTCAGTAGTTGTGGTGCGCGGGCTCAGTAGTTGTGGTTTGTGGGCTCCAGAGCACAGGCCTAGTAGTTGTGGCGCACAGGCTTAGTTGCTCCGTGGCGTGTGAGATCTTCCTGGACCAGGGCTCGAACCCATGTCCCCTGCATTGGCAGGCGGATTCTTAACCACTGCGCCACTAGGGAAGCCCCTCCGTGTTATTTTTAATGTGCATTTCTTTTATTCCCGGTGAGGTCTTGCATCTATTCTTCACTCCCACCTTCTTGAAACATTCTTCCTATAGCTTTTCTAGCCTCATTCTCCTGATTTTCCAATATTTCTTTTTGTTCTCCCCCAAAATTATAATATGATGATTAAGAGCCAACGCTGCCAACACTAATGGAGCAGGTGCCAGTGTGTGTCAGGTGTCTGGTAAGCCATATGCTGTCATTGCCTTATTGGACTCTCACAGGACAATGAAGTGGGTACTATTATCATCTCCATTTTATGAATAAAGTAGTTGAGGCAGAGATATTTACTAACTCACTCCTGGTCACAGGAGTAGTAACCCTGGAACAGGAATTGAGATCTAGTCCTGTCTGAGCCCTGTGAAGCCGTCCTCTTATACAGCTTCTTTTCCTGAAGAAGACAGTATTAGGGATTGCAGCACAGAGCAGGGGTGAAAGGGTTACAGCCAGAGGAAGTGGAAGAGGGGATTCAGGCTCTGCCACTCAGAAGCCAGGTGACTTTAGTCAGGCGATGGCCACTCTGTGAGTCTCAGTGTCTGCATCTTTAAATTGGGGCAGAGGGTCATTATGAAGATACACAGTAAATGCCAACATACACACATGAATAAACATTATGGAGCACCCACTCTGTGTCAGGCACTGTTCTCACAGCTGGCAACATAGCAGTGAAAAAGCAGACAAAAATCCATTCCCTGGAGGGGTGAACAAGAAAAATTTGTAAAACACATCATGTCTCAGGTGGTAATGAGTGTTGGGGAATAAAGAGGACAGGAAAGGAGAGGAGTTGGGAAGTGACTATTTTAAGTAGCGTGGTCAGGACCAGACTCACTGAGAAGGTGAGATTTGAGGTAAGGCCTGAAGGAGATGAGGGAGGAGCCAAATGAGATCCGAGAGAGCATTTCAGGCAGTGGGAACAGAGAGAAGGCTCTGTGAGGTGGGAATGTATCTGGATCGTTTGCAGTGCAGCAGGGAGAGCAGTGTGGCTGGAGGGAGTGAGGGAAGGAGCGGAAGGTGCGTGTGGCAAGGTCACAGCGTGAGATCCTGAAAGGCCTCTGGTTTGCGGTGGGGACTTTGGCGTTCCTCTGAGCTAGATAGGAGCATGGAATGAAGGGAGCCTTTTCTATCACCAGAGGTGGGGTGCAGTGGCATCTGCTTTACGGTTTCGGCGCCGCTCAGCAGGGAGGGCTGTGGGGGGCCACAAGACCGCCCCTTGACGCAGCGCTAGGAGCGAGGCTTCAGCACTCTGGACAGAGCCGCGCACGTTGCCCGGAGACCAGGGAGGCGGCCGCCCTCGGGGCGGAGCCTGCGGAAGCGGCCTATTAAAAGCGGTGCGCTTTGCGCAAGGGCTCATGCCATAGGAGCGGGGCCATGGGTGAAGCTTGAGAAACTGTCCAATTAGAAGCGCTGGCTCGATGACACAGCGTAAGATGTCAAGGGGCGGAGCCTGTGAAAAGCTCCCATTCGGAGCGGGGCCTGTTGATTGGCCCTGTTGAAGCGGCCGTGCGCCAAGAGGCGGTCCTAGGCGCAAGGAGGACGTCGTTTTTGAAAGGGTGGTGTTTGCCCAAGCAGGTCCTCGGGTGGTTTCTGCTCCTCTCAAGTGGAAGCCCGCGTACCTGCGTGACCGGAGTTGGGACTCTCAGTAGATTCCCCAACCTCCCCTTCCTTGGGGTCCCCGCAACTGCGCAGGGGACCCCCCCAAAACTATAAGTAGGGGGTTGCCCTTAAGGAGTGGGTACTAAGGTCCTGGGACCCAGAAGGGCAGGAGTTTCTGGGCGTGGAGTGGAAAATCCAGAACCTCTGGATGAGAGTTGGGGGTTTGAATACCTCTGATGTTGAAATAGGGGTCCCAGAAGCCTGAATGGTCAGTGTTTTCTCTGGTTTATCCAGCTGGGGGTGGGAGCTGTCTTGTGATAGTCTCGGCCCCCACAGACCCGGTGCCAGGATGCCAGCATTTTGGGAAACACTGGGAAGGCCATAGGCCCGGGACTTGCGACCTGTGCGGAATGACCTCTGTGGCTACTCCTTGAACATTCCTGCTTGTTTTCCCACAACACAGCAGAGAGCTGGTGAGTCTGGACCCCTCTCCTTCCTGTGTCCTGGGGCAAGGTAATGCATCTCTCTTGGTCCCAGTCAGCTGTCTGGGATATTCAGTTTTATCCCCTCTTGGGTCTGGAAGTTGGTCCCTCACCAAGTCCAGTGGACTTTTGCCACACAAATCACTCTGAACCTCAGCTCAGATGTTCCAGAACTCAAGCCTCTTTCCTGGTCTCTCAGCCTCCATTTTCACCTCTCCCACACACCTGTTCTTTGCCCAATAGCCAAAGGGACTGTTCTTGAGCATCAGTCAGCCTGGGTTCTTCCCAGCTCAGAATCTTTCCATGGCTCCCCATTGTCCTCAGGATAAAGGTTAGAAGTCCTCTGCCTGCCTGTCAAGGCCCAGCACTGGGTGGCTCCAGGATTACATCAAACCACACTTTTCCCTTTTCGCAACCAAAACGCCTCACTCATCTGACTTTAGCTCCTTGAAGTCCATTCCCACCTCACAGGAGAACGGTTTGAGCCGTCTGTTCCCTTGGCATGGCATACCCTTGGCTCACCCCAGCTCCCCCCACCGCCCAAAACACCTGTCGGTCCCACTCAACAACACTGTCTCAAGACACAGAACACCTTTCCCGACACTCCCTGCCCCAGCTGGGACAGGGCCCTCTTGGTGCCTGGAAGCTCCATGAGGGCAGGGACCAGGTTCACTGCCACATTCCCAGCGTGCAGTATAGGACTGATACGTAAGCAATACCCAATAAATACATGTTGCATGAATGAAACAAATGAGCACGTGAAGTTTCCATTTATTCCGGGATGGGTTAGAATGAGCCTCTCAGCCAAAAACGTGTGCTGCACTGTTGCCCAAAATTGTGTCCAGAGGTCTTGGAACAGGCCTGCAAAGGGAAGGAAGAGCCGGCGTGGTGCTCACACCTGGACACGGACTCCTGAGGCTGGACAGCCCAGCTGCAGAGATGTCCAGGCCTGGGTCCTTAGGGGCAGGGCCAGCCCTGGTGGTTACACAAGAATGGTTGATGATCGGAGGTCCCTGCCAGGGTAGAGTAGTCGGGCAGCTGGGTGGTGACTTCAGGTCAGGCTGGACCCCAGGGACAACCAGGGCCCCAGTGACTGCTAAATCTAGAGGTGCAAATCCTGGATTTGCCTCCCCCATTCCTGCTCAGAAGCCCCCTTTCATCCTAGGTCTCTAATCCCCAATACTTCTCCCCTGGGATCAGTTCAAATTCCCGGCAAGGCCCTGCCCCTCCCTGGGACGTCATCTCACCCCACCATGAGGTGTCAGTCATGTGCTTTCTCCCTTCCTACCTTCCCTCCAAGGACACCCTCCAGGGTGGTGCCCAGTCCCAGGTCGCTGACCGCCAGGGCCTATCCACCAAGTACCCTGTCCCGTCAACTCGCTGAGGGTGTGGGCCATCCATCCTTCTGCTGATACTCCTGGTGCTCTCTGCTGGTGACTCAGGACGCATGACACCCTCCTCCAGCAACACGTGGGCCAAGACGTCTCTTCATAAGCCAGCTGTTGCCCACCATGGCCCTGGCTGAGAAGGAGGAGCTGGAGAAGCAGCTCTGCTAGGACCTCCTCCAGGCTGGCCTCCTGGACTTGGAGGGCAATAGGCCTGGGGGAAGGCCTCAGTCAACTTTGAAGGAGTGACGCACCAGCAGCAAGGCCTTCTTCGTGCTCAAGGTGTCAGCCACATCTTCCTGAACCCAGCTTCCTGGGGTGGTCCTGAGGGCTGGGATACTGTTGTTGGCCAGCTGCATCACCACCAGTGAGGTCCCTGAGCAGAGTCAGGGTGCCAAGGATCTGGGCTCACGAGCTGTCTCCTCAGGACAGACAGTTACCCATGCTGCAAAGATGCTGCTGGCTCTGTGCCGTCCAGACCTGACTATGGTAACCCTGTCTGTGTCCGACAAACTCCCAGGGCTGTGCCTGCATCAATGAAGATGAAACCTTCACCCAGCCTTGTACTGGGTCGAATATTGCCCCCCCAAACGGTATGTCCAAGTCCTAACAGCTGATATCTGTGAATGTGACCTTACTTGGAAAGGTCTTTGTAGATGTTTTTAAGGATCCGGGGATGAACTCATCCTAGACTAGGGTGGGCCCCAAATCCAATGACTGGTGCCCTTATATAAGGAAGGAGATTTAAGACAGAGAGACTCACAGGAAAAGGTCATGTGAAGACAGAGGCAGAGACTGGTGTGATGCTGTCACAAGCCAAGGGATGCCTGGAGCCACCAGAAGCTGGAAGAGGCAAGGGGAAATCCTGCTTGCTTGCTAATTAACGCCCTCTTTTTGGCAATAAACTTGTCCTGACCATGGCAAAGACTCAGACAGGCATCCATCAAAGATAAGCCACCCGGGGTCTAGCCCTTCCCCACAACAGAGGAATATGGCAGCAAGTCCCGACTCCCTGAGGACTTGTCACCATCGGTACATCTTTTTCCACTGCCTTCTCTGACCTTGAGATTCCTTCCCTTGCGGTGAGTCTGCATTCAGAAATGTGAACGGTGGCGGTGGCTGCTGCTTGGGAAACCAACGGTGAAACCTGTGTTGAGAACGCAGGTCCATAGTTGAAGGCATCTGGCAGGCGGTGCAGGAGTGTCCCTCGCCATGGACTTCTCAGTGACACAGCTTCCGTCCACACCTTTATCCTATCTTCTCAAACACAAGGTCCAAGTGATCTTGTGTGGGTCTCTTTTTTTCCATCCCCTGGACCTGTCAGGGAGAAGAGTCGAGGCTGGAAGCCAGCCATCCCTCAGGTCTGTCTCTGGTCTCCAAGTGCACATGCTTGAGGGATCCCAGAGCACTTCAGGCCAACACGAATGTTTGCACTGTGGGACCCGCTCCCTGGGCTGGACCATTTGGCATCCCGGGCCTCCTCTGCTCTGACAGTAAGCAAAATTCTTCCAATGTTTCCTCTTTTAGTGGAGAACACCTTTCTCTCACCTCCCCAAGAAGGCAAATCTTCATCCTTTGAAGGCACACTGGACTTTCTGCCTCAGCTGAGTGATTCTGAGTCAAGAATGGTTCGCACTCCTCCCAGTGGCCATGGCTAACCAAGCACGGGAGGCCAAGGGGCCACAATCTTGAACAGCACCTGGTCTGAGAGAGTGGACAGGCGGCAAGACTAGGTGGGTTCCCGTAGAGACGCAGCCCCAGGCCTCGCTGAGGGGCTCGTTCCAGACAGGCGGGTAAAGCACTCCGGGCGTGACCCCCACTCTCTCCCGGGAGCAGGGCCAAAGTTGAGAAGGGCTGCTCTGGGAAGGGCTCCTCCACCTGCGCACTGCTGACATTTAAGTGTAGAATGGTCAGCGGCAACCCTGGCCTCTACCCACTAGGTGACAAGATGTCTCCCAACCACTGCAAAATTACCCAGGATCGTGAAGCACGCCAACAGTGCACTCCGTGGAACACACTCGAGGTGGGGCGGCACCAGAGGAAAGGCCGTGGCTGCTGCAGACGCAAAGCGCCATCGTGGCATGGATGGTTCTGTGGCTGGGTTCCCCAGATCTTGGCATCTTTCAGCCAGATTCAACTGGGCTTTTTTAGGTTACACGTACCCAACCTACAAGGATGTTTTACTCCGTGGTGACTTGAAATTGCACTTAAAATTATGAGAATTCATGGAGCAGAAAACAAAGCATGCCCAACTGTGTGAGCAAACCCCCTATAGCAGCATGGGTCTCCGGAAGTCACTGTGCAGCCCACGGGGAGAGCTGGGACTACGGAGCCGCTGGGACACCAGTTCTGCAAGCTGCCAGGAAACTGGGTTGCTGGCCTTGGCCGTTCTCCGGTGACCAGGGACTGCCCTGCCCCCCACACCCTGCCTTCCTGTGCTGGGAACAGAGTGGAGGAACCTGCCCATCTTGCTGCTGGTGGCCCAGACACCCAGGCCTACGACAGGCACAGAGTTTTGTTTTTCTTTATTCGTCTACATTCAGCTCAATTCAGATGTACTGCCTGAATGATCCAGACATACAAAAAAAACCCCACTCTTTCCCACTGGTTTTTAAAATAAAATCTTCACTTATAAAACTGAAACACTAAAGCATTAAAATACAGAAAGCTCGTTTAACTCACTTCACAAAAGCATTAACAAATGACGTATCCCTTCCGTTACTATTTAAAGACAAACTGAGTTAACACTAACACCAATTGTAAATAGACAGAGGGATACTTAATTGCAAGAACTCAAAAAAACTCTACTCAGACAAAGTTGTAATGGCAACTAACAAACCACTGAAGACACGGAGTCCCAAACACAGCTAAATATGGGTCACAGGACGGGTCACGGGAGTGACCAGCTGCACCTCACAACACAGCAACGTGGACAGGGTAGGGCGGAAGGGGCCTGGAGAGGCCGGTTGACATGTTAACTGTGATGCATAAAACTGAATCTTACAACGGGGGAGTAAGTGCAGAAGGTACAAATCTTCACCCCTTGGGGGCTTTATCTGTACTGGTAGTTCATGCTGTGGTCTGCGTTTCTGCCGTAGCCCCCCTGTGACGACTGGTAGGAGCTGGGAGGGCCGCTGTAATTCTGGCTGGACCCCGGGGAGCTGTAGTTCGACTGTGACGAGTAGCCTCCTAAGGGAGAGAGGGGTGGGTTAGAGGTGAGAGGCACAGGCCTGCCCCGCGGTCAGAGAGCAGGACGTCAGCCAACACCGTTAACTGTGTCTGCCGGGGAGATCGCAGCAGGACAGCCATGGAAGCTCCACCTTGTTCTGCTAAGTGCCTTTCCAGGGTCATTGGGTCTAGTTGTTCCAAGAGCCCTGAGGTGGGACCATCAGCCCTGCGTTTATGAGGGGTGGGGAGCTGCCCAGCCACGACGCATGGGCAGTGGGAGCTGTAACCGGGGGCTGCCTGAGCACAGGCTGAGCTCACCACCCCAAACCAGAGCTCCACGTCAGGCTCTGTTTGGCCCTCACTGTTCTCCGTATTTTTTCCCGTTGGTGCCAACATTTAAGAGTAGGGCAATTTCTGAACGTCTGGCTCCGGAAGAACACGAAGCTGGAGGTGTGCCTAAGCCCGTGTTCTCACAGGGTCCTGGTGTGCCCGTGTCTCTCACTCCTTGTTCTTACCCCACATGGAAGCCAAGCGGCAGCTGCCACCGGGGCCCCCCTACCTGTGCTGCTATCTGCCCAGGCCAGGCCACGCCCCCTCCTCATGGAATCCGTGTGGCCCCTGCTGGCTCTGAGTTTAAGGCCCCCCATTCTGTGCTGCCTGCTGCCCCAAGCCCACCTTGTTTGCCTTGGTATGAGGAGCCGCCCCCAGAACCTCCGCCGTAGCCCCCGTGTGACCCTGGATTGTAGGACGACCCGCCTGAGCCGTAGCTGTTCCCGCCGCTTCGGCCTCCACTACCACTGTAGTCTGAGGGAAGAGAAGATAACACAGTTAAGGGGCTGTGGCCAAGACTGCGGCTAGGGCGATCTAGGTTCCTTGTGCGCGGCCTTGGCAGTGGCAGGCGCTCGGCTGAGGTCTGGGCCTTGCCCGATCCCTGTCTTGACTGCTGAAATTTGGCACACTCAGTCCAACCACGAAGCGCCAGGGGCCACTGGAGCCCTGTAACGTCATCATGTTCTGAAGCCCAGGTCCATCCTGCCTTCCCACCTGCTCCTCCAACCCAGGCTCCCCAGCAGCCTCCTCCCCTCTCCCACCCAGCCAGGCACCCGAGGCCCACCGCCAGGCCCACGCACAGGCAGCACAGCTTCTTTAAGGTCCCCGGCACGCAGCTGCCCGCTATCCTGCCATGCAGGAGTTCACACCCACGCTTCCCCAGGCCTGCTGGGTCTGTGCACAAGGTGGAAGGACCGGCGGACACGGAAGTAACTCAGGATGTGTTGGGGGCTGTCTCCAGAGCCCATCCCTGGAGGTAACCTCGCAACAGCTGGCCCCGACTCACAGGCTCTATCCACCCTTGGGCCCCAGCCTCAGCCCACAGTCTCCGGGACCTCGGAGAAGGCAACAGGGAGGGACCAGCAAAGACCTGGGCCAGGGGACCCTGCTTTCAGGATTTTCCTAACGCCCGCCCTACAGCCAGCACCACCCGGCTTCCTTCCGGTCCCTCCACCAGAGGTCAGGTTGGGGCAGGGCTGAGCTTCCACCACTCCTTGGGATCTGCTGCTGGCCTGGACCCCTGGCGGCTCTGGAAGCCAACTCACTGAATTTGCTCTCGTAGCTGTAGTCTGATCCGCCCCCGCCTCCGGGGGAGCTGTAGGAGTTTGAGTAGGAGGAGTAGTTGCCTTGTCCATGATTATAGCCTTTCTGCTTGCCCTGCGGGGGGCCGTAGTTGCTGTACTGGCCCTGGTTGTAGGACTGCTGCTGGCCTTGGTGGGACTGGTAGCCCGAGCCGTAGGAGGGCTTCTGCTGGCCCCCGTGCGGCTGCTTCTTCCCGGCGTGTTTCGGGGGCACTGGTGAGTTGTAGTTGTCACCTTGGTAGTAGGAACCGTAGCCAGAAGAGCCACCACCGCCCCCGCCGCCGCCACCACCACCGGCATTCCCAGAATGCCCTCCGTTGCTGTAGAACTGACCTAAACAGGAAGGCAGCGGGTCAGGTGGAGGATCGAGAGGCGGGGGAGGGGAAGGAGAGGGAAGGTCACAGCTGTGGGCCCTGAAGGCTGACCCACAAGCCCACTGGCCAGGCCGGGAGAGACGGAAAGAGGCAAGAGAGCGAGGAGCAGCGGCTCCGGTCCTTGAAGCAGCCTGGTATGGGCTGGCCCAGCCTTCAGCCCCACTCACCCATCAGCTGACGACAACAATGGCTCTCTGCCCAAGCAGCGGCACGACAGCAGGCCAGCAGCAGCTTTCGCAGCGGATGTCAACATTACAATGAGATGGGCTCCAAGCGCGGGATGACAATCACGACTAGCTCACTGCTACCCAGATGTCCCAAACGGTGAGAGGAAAAGCAAAGCCCCAAAGAAGCAGCTGGCCCCCGCCACCTCCCCCCTGCTGTGCTGGGAAGAGGCTCTGTAGTCCCAGTCCTGGGTGACCCCAGGAGATGCTCTGTAACGATGCCCCTAAACGCCAGAGTCGTTCCTGGAAGACCAGCTGGTCCACCTGGGTCTGGGAGGACCGAATGGAGACTTAGCCCAATGATCTGGGGCATCTCCCTGGTGTGACTGTCACAGCCTCGTGGGGGAATGAAACACTACAGCTGGGTTTAGAACACCCAGGTGGGGCCTCAAGCTACTGCCTTGGGTGGCCCCCCCAGAGGGCCCCTCCTTACTCCCAGCACAGCTGCCGGGCGCAGGCAGGACCCAGGGGCAGGACTGACAAGCGTGCAGCCAGACCGCCACATTCTCAGGCCCTGGAGCGGAGAATGTCACAGTGGGTCCCCCCTCTGGTCACGAGGTACAGACCCCGGAAGACAGGTTTGTTAACACAGCCCCACCACTCAGATGGACTGACGGGGCATGGGTCAGCTAAGGAGAGGCGACAGGAAGAGGAAGACAGGTCACGTGGGTGGCTCTCCGACCCAGCCGGGCAATCCCTAGCACTCACACAGGGGCTGCAGAACTCTTGGGCTCCTGGAGCAGGCGGGCCTGGGCGCACCTGTGCTGGCTGGCCGCTGCCCCTGCCACAGCCAGCCGGGGCTGGTGCCTGGTGTGGCCACTGTGCCCAGGATGGGGGGACGGGGAGAGGATGCTCCCCACACACCCTGTCCTTCCTTCCCGTATTTAGCACCAAGGATCTCCTGCCTTTTGAATGGGGGTTAATTCCTTCCACCCGCTGCAGATGTACGCCGCACACCGCTGTGTCTTGCGTGGTTTGAGAACAATAATTTGGATAGAACTGATCTGCGACATCAGTTAATTTTCTCTAGACCCTTCCACCCACCCCACCCAAAGCCAAAAACACCAAGGAGAAAGACGAGTCCCACAGTGCAGGAAAGTAAACGCGCGAAGGCTTCTCAAGGAGGCTGGAGGACGGGAGGTCCCCTGCAGACACCCTCTCGGAAGCCCACCACCTCGGCTGCCCACGACCAGCACTGAGCGCATCCTCGCCCCTCCGCCAGCGTGGGAATGAATGAAGACGCCAAGGACTGAGGGCTTGTTACTTTAACATGTATTGATTAAAAAAAAATAATAATAATAATAAAGGGGAGGGGAAATTTTCAACGTCATTTCAGGATAACTATTTCCTGGTATAAAAAGACATTATTCTCAAACAATAACTTTCTAGGAAAAAAAAAAAAATACATCATGCAATCAAAGTTTTAAAAAGTTTCACTGAATGTTTCAAACCCCTGGGAACAAATTATGTAGTAACCATTTTGACCAATTTTTTGCCTGACTGAATAAACGCAAAATTTTGCAAGTCAACGCAGAGGCAGGCCTTGCTGCAGAGAAGTCTGCTGACCAGAGCCAAAACTATACTCATTCCCAAGGACTCCCGCCAAGAGACGGGGGTCTCATTCAAGAGCCAGAAAGCCTCTGTGTGCCTCTGCGCACAAGGGAGAAGCCACACAAGCTCAAGCCTGCACCCTAAGGTAAGAGGGCAGAAGCTTTCCAGGCCTTCTGGAATCTGCCGTGGATGTGCGCCCAGCAGCACAGGCCCTGCTGAGGCTTGGCTCTTCACTGGAGAATTGTGCTATGTATTAAGCTCTTCCAGCTTGATTATTTTTAAAGCCCCATTAAAAAAAAAAGAAAAGAAAAAAAAGAAAAGAAAAAAGGAAAAAAACCTCTAGAATTCCATGCATTTGCAGGTGTGATTACGACTTGCAAAATTCCACGTTCTCTCTTCCTTAAAGCCTGTCTGTTTCTTGCACTAATAGTGGAAGCACAGTTTTGATACCTTTGAGAGTTCACCTCTAGCTAAAGCAGCCACAGAACATTGCATCCCGGAACAAGAACCCACCAGAGCATTTACAAAAGGTGGAAGAGGTTAACTTCGCACAATATACAATTTCCCAACGTTCCCAACGTTTCACATGCTTATGAAAAAACAAAAGAAAAAAGGCCGGTTGCTCTGGATTCGGATGTGGTGAAATCGTTACTGTCAAAGGCATCAACCAGATTTGGGAATTTGTTAAAAGGTTAAAAATTCATACAAAACCTGCTGTAAATTAAGACAAAGGTAGATTAAAATGCATTATTATCTGTCTCTTAAATAAAGTAATGCTTTCCATAAAAAGCAAAGGTGGGCTTTTGCCTTGATGCTGACCAACGCTGGCTCTAGAATTCTGTGCAATTCTGCACAAAAAACGCATTCTCTGAAAATTGTTTTCCACTTATTGTGAACTTCAATATGACCAAGTTCAAAGGCAAATCACGATAAAAACTGCCATTGTCTTAAATTCTGCAGGCTAAGAGTTTCAGACAAGCTGCGGTGACAAGCCACGGTTGAGAAACCCAGTGAAGCACAGGGCACAGCACGGACACTTTGGGTTTTGGAGTTCGAGAAAATTGGAGTAAAAAGTTGATTTTGTGTGCAATACTTTTAGATGCTCTAGGAAGACCCAAAATCATGATAGCCGTAGCAGTCTGTGAAAAAGTCACCTACAAAAGGGGGAGACAGAGCAGAGAAAAAAAATTAGAATTCTTTTGAAAAATGGCACAGAGCGCCACATTTGAAATTCATGTTTTAGATTTCTCTGCTCCTGTAACCCCCCAATGAAGGCTCCTTCTCAAGACAAGAGCTGTGCACTGTCAGGAAAAGTATATTCACAGGATTGGTGCTTCGCATGGCTTAAAGCAGAGAAATTTAAAATTCTGACTTTTAATGAACTTTCAAGTCACACAAGTGTGTGCATTAACATTTAAAGAGTAAATTACGCTTTTGCAGGATGGGGGGTGCTGGAGGACCGCCTGACCTAACCACCGAGAATGGGTGCCAGCTGCCCTTAAGCCTCAGGGAGGCTCCTGCTGCTGGGCCACCCTGCTCTAACTCAGGCCACGGGAGCTAAGCTGCAGCTTCTCCCCAAGCTCAGACAAAGAGAAACACACACTTACTGTAGCCAGCGGTTGCCGAGTTGCCTCCATACCCATAGCTGCCATACCCGGCACCTGAAAGGGAACAGACAGGGTCACCAGGGCAGGGGGCGGGTCTGCCAGCCCCCCTGCCTCTTCTGGCATCTCAGTTGGCCCCAGGGGTCCCACCCACTCCGGGGAGCAGGCCGGGCCCACTGGGACAGCACAGGACAATGGTCCTCACCAGCATTCATGTAGCCTCCATGGTTGGCGCCACCAAAGCCTCTCCCTCTCCCTCGACCGCGGATGTTCCCTCCTCTTCCCCGTCCTCGGAGATTGGGGGGCGGGGGCACTTCATTGTGCATGGGGCCCCCCATGCCGAACCCAGGGTTATGTGGCTGGACGGGAGAGAAGACAGACGGGTTACATTCGCCTCCCATTCGAATCACCAGAGAATACACGCCAAGGTCAGAGAGCTCCGGGGTGACCGCTCACCTTAGCAGCAAATTTCGGTCCACCTCTCACAGGCACGGGGGCTCTCTTCTTCTTGTTGGCCTCGAGGGCGAGAGGGGCATCGGGGAACAGTTTTTCTAGCGCAGCAAGGGCGGCATATGCTTTGGCCACCTTTTTGTTTGAGCCAGCGCCTTGAAACTTCTGTCCGTCCACCTCGACCTGGGAAGAACACATGCGTGTCTGGGGTGACCCAACACCCCCCTTGGGACAGGGGGGACTCTCCAAAGACTCCAGGCCCCCACAGGAACCGCCCCCAGGACCACTAACCTCCATGACGAAGCGCTTGTCATGGCTACCCCCTGTCTCTGAGATGAGCTCATACTTGAGGCCACGCCTCTTCTCGTTAAGTTCCATAACAGGGTTCTTGCCATGCTTGGTCAGGATCGGCCCCTGCTGTTTTACGTTCTCAGGGAAAACAGAAAAGAAAACCAACAAACTCAGCTAAGGGCTTTCCAGCACGTGGAGGACGGCAGCCGCCCCTACGTCATGGCTGAGGAGGCCCTCCACTCCATTTACTCTGCTGTCGCCCCCGCAACTCCTGTCTCCAGAAATCATCTGTGGCCTTCCCAGCAATGGGACCGCCTCCACCCACACCCCATCTACCGGGGAAACGGCACATCCTCGACTGCAGGCCACCCCAGTGCAGCCCCAGATGTTGGGTCAACACCAGCAAGGGCCTCTCGGCCATGGCTCAACAGCTCACACCCAACTCCCTCCACAGGCCCCTGGACTGGAAGGTACACTCTTGGGGTAAGAGAACGAGGACCAGGAACTGTCCTGGTTCACGGGACCCAGGACCGCCTGCTGCTTCCTGCCGGGCACTCCAGCACCCACCCCGTGCTCACCTCGGCAGTGGGATCTGAGGGGAAGGCAGCGCTGGGGGTCGAGACAGCTTCCACCACAGGTGGCGGGGCCACCACGGCTGGCTTCGCCTCTGTCTCCTCAGCTGAGTCTTCCCCCTTGCTGGAGTCTCTGCCTTCGGCACCCGTGGGCAAGCCCATGTCCTGTAACACCTGCAGGAGGGAGACCCAGGCCCCCAGTGAGGGAGGGCTCAACCATGCAGAACCCCTCCCACACCCGGGATCCTGAATCAGAAGCGCCTAGGGTGGCGTCCAGCCAACTGGAGGAGCTTTCCTGTAGCTCCCAAGACCACCTCGATGCCCGGCCACACTAGGGGGCCCTCTGCCCATCAGCCACAGTGATGATGGCGTTCTTGCCACGTGTGACTTGGCTACCATTCGGAAATCTAACCATTTCAGTATGCACATGCCCTCCTTTAGCCTCGTGCTTAAATGGGACGATGGCTCTGAAGGGGCGCAAGATGAGGGAAGTGGTTTGCTGTCGTACGACGCTGCTGCCGTGCTCACCTTAACAGCCACGTGCAACTTGGCAGTCTTTTTGGAGGGCCCAGAGGCCTCGAATGAGTTGCCGTCTACCTCCACAGACATGGTGAAGATGGGGGCGTGAACTGGACCGGTCTGGGAAACCAGTTTGTACTGCAGCCCCGGCTTGAGCTGGTTCAGTCTCATCAGGGCGTTCATCGCTTGGGGAGGCTCTGCTTTCTCCTCTAGAGAGAACACACCAATGTTGCTCTGGAAAATCAGTCAATTCTGAACCGGGCAGGGGAACCTCTCCTGACTGCGCCCTGATGCACGACGTGGACGACTGGGCAGGGGACTGGGCGGCCACACGTGCCGAGGCCTTGCCTGCCCCACTCCCAGGAGCACACCACACCTGTGGTCACCAGCTGAGGCACCCCACTTGTGTTCCATACCCATGTTGTATTTATTTAACCATTCTTAAAAGGACTTAAGTATCATGTCCGAGAAAGAGAAGGTAAAAGGAAGTATCCCACTCACTTTGGGGTGAACCTTAATTGAAGCCACGTGGAGGGTAAAACAAGGACTATGAATGAATGCTGGTACCTTTCTTCTGAATCTTCTTCTTCTTTTTGCTGGGAGACTTTTCCTCCCCATCTTCCTCCATTGGGCGTTTCATGGGCGTAATGGCGTAGGTGGTACTGGGGGGTATTTGAACTGAAACGAGACAAGGACGGAAGCAGCTGAGACGCCAGTCTGGGCTCTGCTGGGAGCGTGCGATGATACCGCCCGCCTGGGCATGGGCACTGCGCCATGCTTACCTGTGTAGTCCACTGGGTTTTCATTCTTTGGTTTTTTGGGCATCTTCGAAGGCAGGGGGTCCATACCCAGGACCTTATGGAGCTGGCCAAACGCAGCAAGTCGCAGAGCGTGCTGGAGAAGGGGAAGAGGAACCTGACTCAGCCGCCCTGTGTTCCCAGCCAACGTGTGTGCTCTCACTAATGCCTTCTGGAAGGGGTGGGAGCTGAGGGGTTGCTAACGGTCTCCCCTATAACAGTGAGGGGTCCCCCAACAGCCAGGGCCCAGCCTTGCTGTGGGGGAAGGCCAGCCTGTGACCACCCCCCTCGAGAGGATTACAGGAGACCCCAACCTGGGGACTGGTTGCCACACGGAGCCACGTGGTGGGCCTGCGAGGGAAGGACCCCTGGAGCAGTCCGCACAGCAAATACATCTCCCCGCTGAACTCGGTGTCTGAAAACAGCACTCGAGCAGGCCGAGGGGGCAGGCGACAACCACGCGTGGCGCCAGGGGAAAGAAGCAACCCAGATTGGGGCACCCTGTATCAGGCACGATCCCTTGACCTTCAGAATCCCCAGCCTGAGCCTATGAGTCCAGTGGCTACCCTGAGAATACCCAGTAATGGAACTGGAAGCCAGTGATTACAGACTGGGTAAGGGCTCACGTTGGCAATGGCGATGACTATACCTGCGCACTCTGTGTGATATCTTCCCGTTGCTGTCTGTCTAGATGCCCAATAGCATCAGTGGCTTCTTTTTCACAAGGGTCATAAATGCCAGAACCATCTGAAGGCAGGAAACAAGGAAGATATGCAGAGGATTATCTTTTAGCATCTCCGAAGAGTTGTGCTGGCTGAGGGAACCAAGTGCGTTACCCCCCACGCCCCATCCACACCCAGCTCTGGAAAACACACCGAGCTCGGTGACCCACTCGGCATCCAGCCTGTGAGAGAAATAATCCACATGTATCTCAGAGCGTGGAGCTCACGTGGGAGTGGGTCACCACTGCCCCGGATCCGCCCTGAGTCACAGCTGCGGAGCCGGCACAGGGCTGGATATGATGGTGCAAGAGGGTAGTCACATGCTTCATCCCTAGGGGGACACGGGGCTGCTGCTGCCCTAACCCAGTCAGGGGACCCGCCAGGAAGTGGCCTCAGGGCCTCAATCCCTGTCCTTTCCCTGCAACTTGCAAAGCACAAGGCCCCAACCTGGCATCACGATGCCTGAAGCCAGGCACTCCAGCACTCTCCGCAGGGCCTCGCCGGCACCCATTGGTCTGTTGGCTGTGCCGATGGACTTCTCACAGAGAAGCTCGAGGGGCTGAAAGGCAAGAGGGACAGTTAGCCAGTGTCCAGGAGGGAGCTGGCTGATGCTGAGGAGCTGTTGTTGTGCGTGTGTGTGTGTGTGTGTGTGTGTGTGTGTATGTGCACACGCGCGCGCGCGTCGAAGACAGGACACCTAGAGTGGGTCTTAACCAACTTTTCCTTAAAGGACCAGACGTTAAAGGGGCAGCCTGTGTAGGCCAAGAGGCAAAGTTGAAGCTGTTACATAGGTACTTACACTTAAAATGTAGCCATTTAAAAACATAAAAAGCATTCTTAACTATAGATAAACAGGCAACTAGCGGAAATTGGCCTGTGGGCCTCAGTTTGCTGACCCCTGTCCAAGAACAGCTACAAAACCGTCTTCACGGAGTATAATCCGTCATAGTAAGTGTGCCACCTGGCCGGCCCCTGACTAGGTTGAGCTGTGTACCCTCCATGGGAGTCTGGTCTCGCTCTCATCCCCACCCAGGGTGTGGCACACAGTAGTTGCTCAATGAGCAGCTATGACTGGAGTATCGGCCACACCCACCCTGACGGGCCACTCCAGCCTGTTTACCATTAACATACTCTTGGGATCTGGGAGGTCTCTGCACACATGACCCAGGGTGGCTATAGCTACAAAGGTGCCTTACCCATCCTCTGAGGGGACCCCAGGTGGGAACGCGGGTGCACAGGTCCCTCAGGACCCGGATGACAATGACACACGACTTCAGCCCGTTGGCTCTGGCCTAGAGGAACAAAGCACAGGCTCTTCATACCAAGGCACCTCCCTGAACACAGGCAAACATGAAAAACGCAAGTCTCAGGGTGCTACTTTGTCAAGGGTAAACGGTGAACGTTCACGACCATCAAGTGTGTGGTCGGCAGCGATTTCACCGAGTGGACGAGAAGGATGTTACTCTTGGCACAAAGCAGCAGCTACCCACCTACTCAGTCACAAGCCTCCTTTGGGGGTGTCAAATTTGTCTATGCGTGCTCCTTTAGCAACTGCACGCCTGCAGGTGCTAAGTTCAGCACGGTGCTCTTCAATGTTACCGAAACTTTATGGTGAAAATTAGCCAACTTAAAACTTAGGAATTCTCTACCGAAAGACAAATAGAAGAACAAAATGCAAACCTGGAACCACTTGGCGTGTCGGAGGGACGCCAAGGCAGCAAGGCATTTCTGCCTGTCCAGAACGTCCGGGGGATCGTTGACTGATAGCGTTTCTATTCATGGATGGAATAAGAAGACAAGGTACAGTTTGACCAAGGGGTTTCTGTCAGGTGGAAAGGGGATGTGGCAGCTTCCTAAAAGGGCAGCTGAGGCTCCCAGAATCTCAAGTCATCTCCACCCTTGACCAGGGAAGGAGACGCTCAAGTGCATTTAACTCTGCCCCAAGAGGAGATCGTAAAAATCAGAGGCCCCCTCCAAAAAAACAAAAAAACAAGAAACAAAAAACAATAAGAAAAACAAAAACAAAAGTGGGAAGTTACTCTAAAAGGAATAATCCCATGGGGGAGGGGGACAGATAGGTGGATCCTATCTTCTAGTAGAGACTATTACCTTGCTTCCTCCCCAGGATCTCCCAATAAATAAGCTATGCTAAAAAAATTCATTAGCAAAAAACGAAAAACAAAACCAAAAACCAAAAACCAAAAAATAAAAATAGGTGGGGGGTGGGGGGGGGGAGTAGAAATGCACTCCCTCTCTGCTTCCCACAGGCCTTCCCCTGAGGCATCTACGGCAAAGGGGACCACCTCCACCCACCAGGCGGGACTGCCCTAGTCCCAGCCCTTGACAGAGAGAGTCCTGTTGGTCAAAGGTCCAGCGTCCCTAAATTGATAAACTAGAAGGGCTCTGGTAGTGAATCAGGTATCGGAACCGAAGGTAATCAAAGAACAGCAACAAGGGCACAGCGTGAGCCTGTGCTGCAGCAAAACCAGAGCGTTTGTCGTTTCCGCCATCTGTGCATCAGGGGTTTGGATAAGGCCTGTCACCTTTACTTTGAGGTGTGAGAGTTGTGACTGAAAAACATCCACCCAGAGATATGTATGAGGGGCCCTGGGTGGACTTTGAATCGTGAAAGCATTATCACTGTCTAAGTTTCAAAGACTTGATTTGAAAATCGCTCAATTGTTTAAAACTTTATCCAAAACTCTGCATCAGCTCTTTGCATTTCAATCACTGCAACTGATAAAAGCAGCCAATGGAAGAGGACAAATGAAGAAGCCCTCGGTTCTGCTGCAACACAAGCTGTTTGCACAAGTCCAACGTGATGCTCATGCAGAAACCATCTGGTTGTCTTCCATAATTTAAAAAGCCTATAATCACCAGGGACACGCTTTTCCAAGGCCAGAGACTGGCTCAACAGAAAAAAATCACATTTAACACCGATGAGAACATCTAAGGATTAAGACAAACAAAAATGGTGCAATCCTCTAGGAAAAGTGCTACTCACTTTTAGTGCAACCGTTTTGTCAAACTCCCAGGACAGAAACCGAGTGGGAGATGTGATCTCAGAGCAAAAGGTGGTCAAAGCTACACCACTATCCTTTTATCAAAGCAGTCTAAAACTGAATAGCACGTTTGAATCGTGAGGGAACACCAAGTTGCCAGTGTCCTGCTGGCCTTTCTCAGCCTCCCTACCTCCAGCTAATACTTTCTCCATTTCTTCTCTGACAACAGGGGATGTCAGGTGGATGGTCAGGGACAATGGAGGCTCTTTTGTGTTTTTTATCACAATCGCAGCATCGTCGACAGATTGGAGTATTTCGTACTTGTCATCTGTAACAGCCTACAAAAGAAAATGCAACTTTCAAACGCACTTTCCCCCCCAGGGCTATCGACAGTTCTGTTTAGCTCCTGGTTACCACAGCAGACAGGCCAGTTTCTTGGGCTGTGACTGACAGCAGTGCCTTCGGCTAGGGCTCAGGACCTCCCTCCTGCTGGACAGGTCTCTGGCCATCTTCCAGGCACTCCAAGGAGGAGGTGACTACTTAGAGGAGTGATTTTCACGGGAAGCTTTATAATGCCAATGGTAAGAGAGTTTAGGGTCTGGGAGGAGATGAGGGTGTGAATCCTCATTTTGTTGCTTGGCAGTTGTGTAACTTTGGACAAATCACTTCATCTCATCAAGATTGTGGTTTCTAATTTGTAAAATGGACTTAGTGACACGACCGACAGCACAAGGCTGCAGAGGACTTGAACCGGACACTGCATGGAAAGCACAGCACCCAGCACAGAGTGGGCATCCAGCCACCGCTATTTCCACACCAGGCTGAGCAGCTATCACAGAACGTGGGATGATGAAAACTGTGTGCGGTAAAACAGTTTCATCATATGACGCCTATAAAAGCACGTACTTGCTGCAAATGCACGTGTCTATAAGAGGACGTTCACAATTGTGACTTCTGCTTTCTTCTTTATACCAGTTTATATGCCTTCATCAAGAAAACTCGAGCGTTTTTGATTTTTGTCAAGAAAAACAAAGTAAATACCACATTACAGGGAGGACAAAGGCACTATGGAAAACCTAAGTTGACTTTTCTCCACCTCAGCACTATGGACGCTCTGGGCCAGATCACTCTTGGTTGTAGGGCTGTCCTGTGCACTGGAGGACCTCGAGCAACATCTCCAGCCTCTACCTAGGAGATGCCAGTAGCACCCCACTCCTCCTGCTGTGACAACTAAAACTACCTCTAGACTTGCCACATGTCCCCTGAGGTGCAAAATCTGCCCCAGTCAAAAAACACTAAGCTAAATTGATAAAAATATACTTTCTTTGTATCTATCTTTAAATACTCTTTACAAAAATTGTCTTTCCTTTAGAAACATTTACGTCAACTTAATTTTCTTCACTTAATATACTTTTTATAGACAAAGATTAAAATTAACTAACCATTTCAATTCTGACCTCTGTCCTGAATCCCCAGTTGTCAGTCACACGTGACAGAACATACCTTCACACGTGAAAACGAACAGTGTGTCTAAGAAATGAAGTCTTTACTTTCTTCTTTTGCTTATCCTGTCACTAAATCCAGGGTAAATGTGTCCCGAAGAGGCACCGAGTGGCAGTGACACTCAGAGGTTCTGAAGCCCCAGACCTCACCAGCTGGGTATGTGGGGTCAGTTACTGAGCTCCCCACACCTCAGCCACGTCTTCGAAAATACTTAGATAATAAAGCCCTTACATGTATAACTGATTCACTTTGTTATAAAGCAGAAACTAACACACCATTGTAAAGCAATTATACTTCAATAAAGATGTTTAAAAAAATAAAAAATAAAAATAAAGCCCTATCTCAGTCATTATGATGAAATGATAGAGCTCTTCTGGCCTAGAGTCTGGTGTAGTCAATGCTCAAGAAATGTCAGAGGCTATTATTTACGTAATACTTTTGTAATGAGACAAATAAATCGGTTTAAAAAATTTTTTTATGTCCAGCTTTGAGTCAGGGAGGAAGAGTTAACAACTGTGCTACCTATTCATCCACTCACCCGCCCATCCATCACTGGAGTCTGGATGTGAAGGTCATGCCCAGTGCGGCCCAAAAACAGTGCAGCCTTGTGCATGGCAGGCACTGGGCCCTTCTTGGCTGCCAGAGCATCTGGGTGGCTCTGCAGCGTCCTGCCTGTTACCTACAGAAGGTGTGAGCACAGCAGGTGCAAGGCTGGCTTTGGAGCGTGCTTCTTGGCACACAGCGCGGTTGGGCACCTCTTCCCCTGACCACCCTCCAACCCCAGTGGTGGCGGTCACACTCACAGCGAGCTGGATGGCCAGGTTGTCAGCCACCTTGTCCAGGAGGGCGGTCGTGGGCTTCTCCTTACACAGCAGCACCAGCTCCAGGTCCAGGTCCCCCTTGAGCAGCAGGCCCTTTGCCACGAGGCCAACACGCATCACGCCCCTCAGGGTTCTGGTCACGTGCTCTGACTTCTGCTCCCTGAGGAACAGCCCAACACATGCTCAGTGAGATTCCGTCTGGCCAGAACCCAGGGGTCCTGGAAAGGCTGGAGTTTCTTAGAAAAGGAGGTGCTCAACCCTACCCTGGCCAGTCTCCCTAGAAAGGAGGAAGGAAAAAACAAAACAAACACACAAAAAACCACCACCCTACAAAACCAACTTACCCGGCCCCTTCTTTGGTCTCGTCCTCTGGGGGCACATCCATATGCTCGGACTCGGCGTGATCGCCGCTGCCTTTCTCCTGCTCATCGATCCAGTCGGACACAGCTTTGAGAGCCCGCTCCGTGTGGGACACCATGTTCTGGACTGCCTCCAGCTCCTCTTGTGTTGGATAAACGGAAGAATGCTTTGCCATCACATGGCGATCATCATTCACAAAAATTCTCACTGGACGCTGGAAATGTGAAAAATTAGTTAAAAACAATGCAACTTGACGCTTATCTTTTAAGATGTACAACTGAGAATTATGCATATGAAAATAAAACTATATGAACATATCTGAAAGCCTGAGAAGGACAACCAAACATAACAGCTGTGCTTTCTCTAGGTGGTGGGAGTATGGGGGCATTTACTTTACACGTTTCTGTATTACTAGAATTGTTACACTATGTACTTGAAAAAAGTCCAATGAAAAATGATTACAGATTCAAATGCTTTGGGGAGGCAAGATAGTGAAGGGGATTAAGAGGAACAAACTATTAAGTATAAAATAAGCAAGTTACAAGGACACAATGAACAGGATGGGGAAGGTAGCCAATATTTTATAAAAACTTTATACGGAATATAATCTACAATAAGTATCAAATTACTGTTGTACACCTAAAACCAATGTGATATTGTAAGTCAACTACTTCAATTTACAAAAAAGAATCAAATGCTTTGGGGAAACACTACAAACATTTTTGTACATGAATGAAGAAACAGTATCTATGATTAAGAAAAAAACTTTCTTACCATTTTTACTTCTTTTTCTGTAGTGTCTGGAAATCAAATTTTTGCTTATCTTTTCAAATTGTGACAGATTTCCTTGGTGTTATCAATACTTCAACTATCTATAAGATCAGAAAATCTTTTTAGTTTCACATATTTCATCGATGGATGAATCTTAGCAGTCAGATATTCAGCAGGATGCAAGCGGCGCTGCCTCAGGAAGGAGGTCCGTCCACACAGCAGGACACATCTTTATTTCCAAGTAACCACTAAGCCACGGTACAAACAACTAATTATAAAATTCCATAAAAATGAAAACAGCTGGTTTCTAGAAGGTGTGTCTCACTTCAGGCCCACACTCAGATGATTTTTACTTTTTAAAAAATCCCTTTTCATCATTATCTTTATATAAGTATGCCAATTTTTACAAATAAAAAATAAACCTTTTAACAAGCCTCCAGAAAATGGTACAGGTGAAAATGTTCAGCAAAATCTTGGTATTTGGAGAAAAAAAGAGAGGGAAAGAAAAAGAAAAAAGAAAAAAAGAGAGGGAAAGAGCTCTGGTCCTTGAGGGTAATGGAAGGAAAGCAGGAAACAGAGGGGCTCAAAAGGCTTCTGCAAACTGGAGAGGCATGACCCTTCTGAAACGTCAGGTGGATGCGGCCACCGCAGCACGTGGACACACCTGTGGGTTCAATTCTGGAGTGGTTGAGACAACTGAAATACACAACAGAAGTCTTCAAGACAAACGTAGCTATAATTACAATTCTGGACTCTAAATAACATGCTGACTACAACCTACTCAATTCCCACTCTATGCAAAGTCTGGTCCACACTGAAATCTTCCAAATGAGTAAACAACCAAAAAAAACCCATCAGCTTAATAGGCAACAGATGAATCCACCCATTCCCTCCAGCCACATAACAGCTAGCCCCTTCGATCCACACCAGTTACCAGCCAGGGCAGCAGGTTCATCTCGGAAACGCACCCCCTTCAAGGATAAACTCCGACATGACTAGCCAGAACAAGAATTTCCCACAATGCTTCAGGACTACCTAGCAATCTCATCGAAAACTTAAGGGTTCCAAAGTAGAACTTGAAAATCTAAGCGTGGAATGACAGGCGATGCCCCTGCAGAGCCAGGCAAAAGGACAGGTGGCGTCAAATGCTTCTTGACATGGGAGGGAGGGAAGGGAAGAGTGGAGGACCAGTCCCTGGGCTCAGCTCCTGGCTGTGCCTGGGCCCTTGGTACTCACCAAGTGGGAGCTTCTGCAAAGATGTGGGCCTGAAACTTTGCCAGCTGGGCCACTACCTGTGTGGCCTTGAAGTTTCATTGGAGTTTCCTTCTAACCTGCAACATGAATCTACTCCTCTACCTCTTCAAGGGAACTGTGAAAATTAAATGACTTGACCTATGGAAAGCATGGAGCATACATCCCACAGACCCGCAAAAACAGCACCAACATGTGCTACACAAGATGTACATCACTGGCTGTTGTAGGGGCAGAGCACATGCAAAAGCACATCCTGTATTAAGGAATAATTGTTCATTCAGTTAGGAACGAATGATATTACGGTTGTGTTTGAAAAGAACGTCTTTGGGGCTTCCCTGGTGGCACAGTGGTTGAGAATCTGCCTGCCAATGCAGGCGACACGGGTTCAAGCCCTGGTCTGGGAAGATCCCACATGTCGCGGAGCAACTAGGCCCGTGAGCCACAATTACTGAGCCTGCGCGTCTGGAGCCTGTGCTCCGCAACAAGAGAGGCCGGCGCACCGCGATGAAGAGTGGCCCCCGCTTGCCACAACTAGAGAAAAGCCCTCATACAGAAATGAAGACCCAACACAGCCACAAATAAATAAATAAATAAATAAATAAAATTAAAAAAAAAATAGGTGAGATCACGAGATATTAAAAAAAAAAAAAAAAGAATCCATCTGCCACTGCAGGGGACACAGGTTCGATCCCTGGTCCGGGAAGATCCCACATGCCGCGGAGCATCTAAACCCGTGTGCCACAACTACTGAGCCTGCACTCTAGAGCCCGCGAGCCACAACTACTGAAGCCTGCGCGCCTAGAGCCCATGCTCTGCAACAAGAGAAGCCACCGCGATGAGAAGCCCGCGCACCGCAACGAAGAGTAGCCTCTGCTTGCCGCAACTAAAGCCCGCGCGCAGCAACGAAGACCCAACGCAGCCAAAATAAATAAATAAAATACCTTATTAAAAAAAAAAAAAGACAAGAATGTCTTTATCTGTTAGGTACATATTTAAGATAAATTTATGGCTTAAACTACATGCCTGCTATTTGCTCTAAAATACTCCAGTGAGGTGGGGAGTGGAGAAGGGAAAAGGATAAACCAACACTGGAAAATGCTGATACCTGCTGAAGATAAGGATGGGTATACTGGGATCATTTGTGCATGTTTGAAAATTTCCATAATAATTTTTGTTTTTTTTAAAAAAGTGAGCAGTAAACAAGAATTCTTACAAAAGTGCCACCATGGCAGGTAATCTAAAATTTAAAGCAAAGCTCAGAAAACCAATTCTAAACTGACAAGAGGCAGGCCATCAGAAATCACAGCTGATTGGTGAGGAGTCCATGTTAAACAGCCACCAGTCCTGGCCATATCTATACTGAAACTTCATCGATCTGATAATGAAGGATGATGTTTAAAACTGTATTTACTTATTCAAAAGTATTCAGCATGCACCTCCCCTGTGCCAGGCCCTGAGTCAGATGCTGGGACAGTGATGAACACAGCACGCAAGTCCCCCATTCCTGTGGACCTGGCCAGCGAGTGTACCTTAAAGGAGAAACGCCTTCCCTCCAAATCCAACATGGTGCCCGGAGCCAATGCATCACTGTACACTTACCATCTCTTCATCTTACATTCTTCCTCCACCACAGATATCAAATATAGAGACTTGAAAATAACAGAGCTTAAACTGAGATCCCAGGTGACTAAGACCTTTTTATTCAGGGTTTTGTAAGACTGATATTGTCTAAAATCTTCTAAAGGGAGCTCCTGGAAGAAATGGTTGATTCGGCACCTCATGCACAACTATGGTGGGTGAGCCTGGGTCACACTGCAGTGTCAGAAAGCAAGGAAACATGCACAGATTACTGCAGGCTTGTCCAAAGGACAAATGAGCTGACCTGTAGGACTTCCACTGGCTGCATTTGGGGCAACTATCAAAAAAGAAAAAGGAAAAAAAAAGCTTCCACCCAGATGAAGTTCTCGAACTCAGCAAAACAGCCAAAACTCATCAGCGGTTGCCTCTGGGGGATGGTGGCAGGAAACACCTGGGAAGGGGTCCTGGAAACCTTCTGGGGTGATGGTCATAGTCTACATCTTGGTAGTATTGGTGGGGACATGCACTGGTCAAAATCCATTGAATTGGATATTCAAGATCTGTACATTTACTTCAAAAGAAAAAAAATGTAAATAAATACTGGACTCTAGTTAATATTTAGAGGAAAGACTACAACCTTCTGCTACTTTGAAAAGCATCGTAAAGATACATTGTTAATTATATTTCAATAAAATGAAGTGGACTGAAAGAGGAAAAGAACAGAGAGATGAAGAGAGATGTGAAACACAACTGAAGTCAGATGTCAATGGCAGATGGGACTTCCCTGGTGGCACAGTGGTTAAGAATCCGTCTGCCAATGCAGGGGGACACAGGTTCGAGCCCTGGTCCAGGAAGATCCCACATGCCGCGGAGCAACTAAGCCCGTGCGCCACAGCTACTGAGCCTGCGCTCTAGAGCCCTCGAGCCACAACTACTGAGCCCGCATGCCACAACTACTGAAGCCCGTACAACTAGAGCCCATGCTCCGCAACGAGAAGCCCGCGCACCACAACGAAGAGTAGCCCCCGCTCGCCACTAGAGAAAGCCCGCGCGCAGCCACGAAGACCCAATGCAGCCAAAAATAAATAAATAAAATTAAATGAAACATTAAAAAAAAAAGATATTCACTGTGTAAAACATCAGCCCATCACAAGCCCTCAAGGACATTTGTGCGCCCCCAAATGCTCCTGTCTTCAGCAAACGTCCCGCAGCGAGGTTTCCATCTGCTGTCTTCACTGCTAAAACTCGGAGCGTGGCTGTGGCCTCTGCTCCAGCAGGCTGCCTCACTTGAGAGGCAGGCCCAAGAAGGGAGCCCTTAAGGCTCACTGGGCTGTGGCTAACTCTGATCACCACCCTTGGCCCATCTGCGATCCTTTCATCCCCTGGCCCTCCTCCCTCAGGCCAAGCCTTAGTGGCGATGGCTTTTGATTCAGGGGGACAAAGTGAGTAAGAGTACTTATTCTGTGAACTAAAGCAAACACGTAAAAACTGAAGTCGGGAATTCCCGGGCGGTCCAGTGGTTAGGATTCTGTACTCTCAATGCCGAGGGTAAGAGCTCAGTCCCTGGTTGGGGAACTGAGATCCCACAATCTGCGCGGCAAAGCCAAAAATAAATAAATAATAAAAACTGGAGTCAATACTTCTTTGCAGGGCAACAAAACCAGCCTTACTTGCCTCTGTGTAAGCCTAGATCTGTCACCCAAATCAGCCTCTTGGAAGCCAGCTGCTCCAGTCTTGAATACCAGAGAGTCCACCTCATTTAACCTCCTTCTCAAGATTTTGAGGAATACCGCTGGCAAGAAACCCACAATACCCACCTATACATGCAACACTCCACTGCCCCCTGCCAATATAACTTTAAACCCAAGCCTTGAAAGGCTCACAGAGCTGCTCCTGCAACCTCATTCAGGATTCAAACCAGGCCCAACTGAAGCCTGATATTTACCAGCCCAGCCTCTCTGAAAAGAAGTCCAAGAAAAGAACGAGTGAAGAGCGAAGAATCAGGATCTTAAACAACCTCTGTGTGGTTTTGGGATGTTCTAACATGCAGGGATCAGGTTCCTTTCTTTTGTTCTCAAAACCAGCCCACCCAGAGCATGCAGAGTTATAGAAGTTTAAACCACAGCATGCAGTGAGATGACCATCTCTCTGACCTCTCACTAACTGGACTATGCCGTTCATGACCACTTGCTGTTGGGAAAAAAACGTTCCCAAGTCAGCATGTGTGGATCAACACATGTCTGTAGAATGAATGAACAGGTGTAGTGACAATACCCCAACAGGTATGGCCCCACCTATCTTCCAGAGTAAATTCCCCCATCCAGGGTACTTCACAAAACCTTAGAGGCCCAGTCACTCCTGGAATGGTCCCAAACTGGATGCTCCTCTTAAAGAGACCTAAATAGGCTTTAAAAGGTACAGGACCCAATGCTGGTTCCCTGACCTCTGGAGATATAATCCTATCCTGGACCGCGAAGTGAAATAATACACACATACAAATTGTAAGTGACTCCTTAAACTTTTACAGATTCACATCATCGAGGATACATGGAAAATAATTTTAACAAAGCAACCCAGCCAGAAGACGCCAATCTAAAATCTGATTATGGATGCCACTCTGAGAAATTTTTCAATTCAAGACATATCTTAAGTCCAGTGCAATGGTTCCCAGTTCTGTCCCCAACAGTGTTTTTACTGGTCCATAGGGAGGTATAAAGTTAGGAATAAAGATGTTCACAAATATTTTCAATTTAAAGGACTGTCCTTGGGACTTCCCTGGTGGCGCAGTGGTTAAGAATCCGCCTGCCAGCGCAGGGGATATGGGTTCTAGCCCTGGTCCAGAAAGATCCCACATGCCGCGGAGCACCTAAGCCCGTGCGCCACAACTACTGAGCCCATGTGCCACAACTACTGAAGCCCGCGCGCCTAGAGCCTGTGCTCCACAAGAGAAGCCACTGCAATGAGAAGCCTGCGCACCGCAATGAAGAGCAGCCCCCCGCTCGCCACAACTAGAGAAAGTCCGCGTGCAGCAAACAAGACCCAACAAAGCCAAATATAAAATTAATTGAAGAAAGGACTGTCCTTTACTCTAAACTTATTTTCTTCCTATATGTTCAGTATTAAAACATCCTTTTTTCTTATGAAAAGGTGGAGATGAAGTATGTTAACTAATTAAAAAGATATTGTAACTGGCAAATGCAGGATGTTTCCTAAATTGCTTCTGGAACTATAACTGGTCTGTGAGACCCAGGCCTCCAGGCCCAATGACACCGTGAAACAGCCACAGGTCTCAGAAACAGAAGCCCCAGGTTTGTGCCCACCTGGGCTTTCCAACCTGGCCACTATGGAACCTCCAACAAATCACTTTATCTTTTCAGAGCTGGGTCAAAAATGAGATTAAAACACTTACCTACACCTCAGAGCCGCAAACAGTAAGGATTAAAGGTGACAAGGTGGGAAAATGCTCTATCAGCTGTAGAACTACAAATGCAATGTACTGAAGGAGTAATTTCAGCTACTCTTGGATGAACCAACAGAAATACTTTAACATCTGCCTGTGAAAAAACAATATTACAGCAAAAAGGTTTAACGCGACTCCAAGTGAGAATTATTAAACTCTTTTAGCAACATGCCCTTCAGGCAGCAAGGGGGGGGAGGGAAGCCAGCTTAGAAATCCTTGAGGGGGGAGGGGCAGGCAGAGGCAACTGTCCCCTGTGTTCCCATGGGAAAGCCTCAGATTTTTTTTTTTTTTAATTTATTTTATTTTATTTTTGGCTGTGTTGGGTCTTCGTTGCTGCACAAGGGCTTTCTCTAGTTGCAGAGAGCAGGGGTTCTTCGTTTCGGTGCACGGGCTTCTCACTGCGGTGAATTCTCTTTGTTGTGGAGCACAGGCTCTAGGCCCACGGGCTTCACTAGCTTGTGGCACGTGGGCTCAGTAATTGTGATGCACGGGCTTCACTGCTCCACAGCATGTGGGATCTTCCCGGACCAGGGATTGAACCCGAGTGCCCTGCATTGGCAAGCAGATTCTTAACCACTGAGCCACCAGAAAAATCCCCAGGTTTTTAAAAAACTAGTTTCTAGTTAAGAAAAAAAAAAAAAAAAAAAAGACTGTCTCTCAAAGGATGTTAAATATTAACATACAAACTAAATTATTTTAGTGGGTAAGAGTTTCTTTTTCAAATGAAACTTTTTAATTTTGAGATATTGTAGCTTCTCATGCAGCTGTAAGAAATAACAGAGAGATCCCCCCTGTACTCTACCCAGTTTCCCCCAATGGCAACATCTTGCAAACTCTAAAACAATATCACAACCGCAATCAGATACAGACTGCTGCGGTCACAAGGATCCCTCCTGTTGCCCTTTATAGTCACATTCACCTTCCAACTGTCCCCCCTCCCCAATGCCTAACCCCTAGCAACCACTAATCCTTTTAAGGTTTCTGTAATTTTAGCATTCAAAGAATGTTACATTAATGGAATTGTAAACCATACAACTTTTCAGGATTGGCTTGTCTCTTTCAGCATAACTGCCTCAAGATTCATCCAAGTTGTGTGTGTATTGACAGTCTGTTCTTTATTATTGCTAACTAGTATTCCATGATAAGGATGTACCATAGTTTAACCATTCACCCATTAAAGGACATCTGGGTGGGTTCTAGTTCTTGACTGTTATAAATAAATATTAAGAGCCACTATGAGCCATGGGGCCAGGCTTATCATTTCCATATTAGGGAAATTTAGACTGTTTTTTTTTGAATTATGAATATACAGTAAGAATTATTAACCTGCAAAAGCTCTGAATGTACCACTGAAAAGAAAAGCAAGCCTAACTTGCCACATTCATCCTTTACACACACACACCACACACTCAGATAAAAGAAAGAAATCAGTTCAAAGGCAAGCAGCACAAAAGCAAGTGGCCTAGCAGATTATCCCAGTAAGACCTTATCCTTGAGCTTGAACCACAATCCTAATGGAAATCATATGAATGGCTGTTTCAAGGAAAATTACCACGAACCTCAAATTGCCAATAGCACCTCTTCTCATTAATCACCTAAGATTAAAAAAATAATCTGGAACAAATTTACAGACTCTAAAAAGGACACACATTCAACTTTGTAAATGATCCTTTGTGATCTTATATGGACAAGAAAATATCCCTTGGACAGTAAACTCATTTTATTGTTAAAACTAGAGCCACATTTTCAACTTCTTCATTATGTGGACATTCAATGAGAAGAGAAAAAAATTAAATTTCAACTGGACATCATTTCACAAAACATCTGAAAACAGCTGATGTTAAAAGTCTGAATGATGGACTTCCCTGGTGGTCCAGTGGCTAAGACTTTGCACTCCCAACGCAGGGGGGCCCAGGTTCGATCCCTGGTCGGGGAACTAGATCCCAAATGCTGCAACTAAGACCCAATACAACCAAATAAATAAATATTAAAAAAAAAAGTCTGACTGAATTTCCAATTGCTATTTATAATAGTATCACCTAGAAAGTGATGTCTAGGAAAAATCCCACAGAGATTTAATAGAACATAACAATGGCAAAGAACAATTTCTTTTAGAAAGTCAGCACACTGACAAGCCTCCCCAACAAATATATGCCTACCCTGCTTTCATTATTATTTCTGTAACACTGTTAACACCACAGAGGCAGCACCGACTTACCCTAAATAACAAAGTAGGAGGGAAACTAGTGGCTTCAGACAAAATTGTCAAATGCTGCAGCAGAAGACTAAAGTCCGCCTCATCTCTTCAGGGCCGCAACCCCATTTCACTAACCAACAGTGTGTAGGCTCCCGTCAAACCACTATTTGACTCTAATTCCGAACCCTGCCACTGGAAAAAGAAATCAAATCTTTCTGGCCCAGGACTTTGCTAAAATCAAATATAATGTATAATAATATACAGAGGGACTTCCCTGGTGGTGCAGTGGTTAAGAATCCGCTTGCCAATGCAAGGGACACAGGTTCGAACCCTGGTCCGGGAAGATCCCACATGCTGCAGAGCAACTAAGCCCGTGCGCCACAACTACTGAGCCTGCGCTCTAGACCCCACGAGCCACAACTACTGAAGCCCACGCACGTAGAGCCTGTGCTCCGCCAACAAGAAAAGCCACTGAAATGAGAAGCCCGTGCACCGCAACGAAGAGTAGCCCCCGCCTGCTGCAACTAGAGAAAGCCCGCACGCAGCAACGAAGACCCAACACAGCCATAAATTAATTAATTAAAATAATAACAACAATACCCAGAGCCTAAAAATCCTAACTCCTGAGAATATTCGATCGAAGCAACATGCAAATCAAATATCACCATTTTGTGGGCCATACCTGCTAATACTAGATGGTGACACCTTACACATCCTTCAAGACTGCACAAGGTTAAGCAACTTAATGACAAAACGTAGCAGGAGAGCAAGTCCAAGTTTCCAGGGGAAAGGAATCATTCCTCTGAGACGTAAAAGGTGAAATCAGGAGGAACTGGGGAGAAAGATGAGAAAGGTAAATAAGAGGGAGCCGCCTCAGCCCAAAGAAAACTTCTAAAGCCTTTTTCAAAAGTGAGCACACAGGGCTTCCCTCGTGGCGCAGTAGTTAAAAATCCGCCTGCCCATGCAGGGGACACGAGTTCGAGCCCTGGTCGGGGAAGATCCCACATGCCTAGGAGCAACTAAGCCCGTGCACCACAACTACTGAGCCTGCGCTCTAGAGCCCATGCGCCACAACTACCGAAACTCGCACGCCTAGAGCCCGTGCTCCGCAACAAGAGAAGCCACTGCAATGAGAAGCCCGCACACTGCAACGAGTAGTCCCTGCTCGCCGCAACTAAAAGAAAGCCCACATGCAGCAAGGACCCAATGCAGACAAAAATAAATAATTTTTAAAAAGTGAGCACATTTCCAACTCCCACATCCTGCTGAAGCCTACAAGTGCTGCCTATGTTTAACCAAAGAGAAGAGGCTTATAGACTTGTAAAAGGCTCTTTCCTCATCAGCAACTCCACCTGTCCCTACCTGGCAAACTTGAGGAGAACATGAACACCATATCTGTGACATCAGAATATTAACAGCCAGTGGACTTCCCTGATGGCGCAGTGGTTAAGAATCCACCTGCTAATTCAGGGGACACGGGTTCGAGCCCTGGTCTGGGAAGATCCCACATGCCACAGAGCAACTAAGCCCTGTGCCACAGCTACTGAACCTGCGCTCTAGAGCCCGTGAGCCACAACTACTGAAGCCCATGCGCCTAGAGCGTGTGCTCAAGAAAAGCCACCACAATGAGAAGCCCGCGCACCACAATGAAGAGTAGCCGCCGATCACCGCAACTAGAGGAAGCCCGCGCACTGCAATGAAGACCCAACGCAGACAAAAAAAATAAATAAAATTAAAAATACATAATATATATGTATATTAGCAGCCACTCCTGCCAATATTTTTGTTTTGACAAGAAAAAAATTTAAGAAAAATAAGAGACAACCTTAGATTCCTCACTCCCAGGAATATGGGCATCTCCTCGAGTACAATGGAAGGAGTTAAAGGAATTTTTACCTACAGGCACTGGACAAGTTCAATGAGGTAAAAATAAAGAAAAACTGCAAATGATTAGGCACCACTCCACTGCAGAAACAGGGAGATTCCCAGGCTGGCCCAAGCTTCAGCAGGGTAGGGAGACCCTGATAAATCAGTGCCCAGTGCTAGCAAGGCCAAGCCTGGCACTAACTGCCTGCCTCCAATCAATTCAGACAATGCTAGGGTCTGCACAGATTCTATTCACAAATCCCAGGGACCAGGAGCTGTCCACAAGGCCAAGAGACAGCTCAGGGGTAAAGACCCCAGGACTAGTGACAGGGATAGTAGCATCTGCCAGTGCTCTGGGGCCTTTTCCCCCCCATTCCAGCTGTGAATGAGCCTCTGGTTCCCACATTTCATGCACAGTCTGAGCAGCTGCTGTAGCTACATCCCATGAGACCACACACAAAGCACAGTGGCAGCACTGTGAGCAATCCGTGGAGATTCCAGACCACAAATACCTGAGAAAAAGAGCCTAAAGTCGTAAATTTCAGTCCTAACTTCGGGTGACACGTTGTGTTTTCCCATGGACTCCAAATATGCCAACCAGACCACTCATTTTAAAGACATCACAGTCCTCAGCAATCATAAAAAGATTCAGAATCACTGAAATGTCTGAGTCTGGAAAAGGTTAACCAATGCTTCCTTGCTGATCGATCAGGTCCCCTAGGCAGAATCCCAAGCAACTTTCAAACAGTTTTGGAAATGTTGAGAAGAGATGGCTTACTCTCCCTAGGTTTAGACAGTGAACTGGGGGAGAGCACGCTGATCACTGTACACCCCAAATAATTCTCCCAGGCGGAGTATTACCCGGGACAGAACCTCAAGAGCAACCCCAAGAATCTGTCACTCAACTACTTGAGAAAATAAGGTAGAAAAGGGAAAGGGTTTCAAGCTCTCATCCTTGGGTCCCAATCTTGCAGGACACTCAAATATCGCACCAGATCACAGTTTTGGGGGAGAATGAATGCCAAGTCCTAAGCAATCTAGAGAAAAATTCAACATCAATGAAACACCTGAATTAAAAAGAAAAAAAGCTTAAACCCTCCACCAAATCTGGCTCCTGATCTGGGGGAGGCCTAGGTAGCCAGAGATTTGGGAACCCCATGAAGCCTCCTTTGCAGTCCAAATAATGACGGGGTTCCAGGGAGGGGGTCTGCCTCTCTGCCCCACGTAAGGACAAAGGAAGCGACGTTTCCCGCCTCGGGAACCTGCGACCCTCCTGGAACTCGGGGCGGGACTGGGACAAAGAGGAGGACAGATGGGAAGGGGGGTCGCCCCCGCAGCGCGGGTCAGGATGCTCCCGGCCGGAGGGGGGTGTGTGCTGCCGGCACGTGCGCGCGTGCGCGCGTAGCGCCACAACAGACAAAGCCCGGCTCGGGGGAGGCGGCGGCCGGGGGCCCGGTGCGCGCGCACCCCCCGCGAGAGGCGCCGCCGCCGGCCGAGGGGCCGCGAGGGGGGGCGGATGCGCGCGCACCGGGCCCTCGCCGCCGCCATTTTGTTTCCTCGGCACAATGGGGGAGAGTAACGGCCGAGCGCGGGAGCAAGGCTGGCAAAGAAGGAATGAGCCAGGCGCCAGGGGGAGAGGACCGGGCGGAAACGGGGAGCGCGGGGCGCCTCAGGCCTTGTCACCGCCACTCTTCAGCCGAGCCCGCGCTGAGTGGGAGGACGGGCGGGGGGAGGGGGAGAGGCGGGAGCGGGCCCGGCCGCCGCCACATTGACTCTTACCTTGTCCGCGTCCCCTTCTCCGACCGCAGCCGCCGCCCTCCTGCCAGAGCCCGCCGGGGTCTCGCCCCAAAAGCCACGCGGTGCGCACCGGGCTGCTGAGTCCAACTGCAATGGCGAGAAGAGGAGGAGGAGCCGGAGCCGGGGCCGGGGGCGAGCAGGCGGACGCGCGCCGGGGAGGTGCGGGGCCACGTGACCGGTCGGAGCCCCGCCCCTTCGCCGCCGCGTTGCCGCTCGACGCAGGCCCAGCCGGAGAGGAAGGGAGGGACAAAGAGAGAGAAGGAGGCGGGCCCTAGTCACGTGACAGAACCGTAGGCGTTACGTGGCGTCGGAACGTTTCCCTCCCCTTTCCACGCCTCTACTTGATCATGTGACAGTGGCAAATTCAGCGTTCTCCTTGGTCACGTGACAAGGACCTTGGCGCCTTCCCGTTGTCGTATTGGTAGGCCTGCGTCATGTGACAACATCGCGGCTCTTTTTTTCAATGGCGGTTTTTGAGAGGCCATTACCACGTGAGGCAGGGCGAGCGGCTGAGTCTCTCTCTGCGGCTACTAGTTCACGCGCCTGCGCGGACGCCATCTTACACTCGTTGAAGTACGTTGGCGGAAACGGGTCTTAGAAGCTTGCGCGTGAGCGTACTCATAGTGGCTTGTTCTCTGTAGAGGAGGTTCGGCCTCCAATCGAGGGATTCCCGCGGAACTTCCTCCCCACTGTGCGCATCTCCTGCGAGAGGCAGAGCAGACTCGAGGTGCGTGTGCGAGGAACGGGCAGGCCGAGCTCTTCGCTGCTGCCCTGGGACTGGTGCCAGCGCGCGCCCGGGGTCTTTGGTGTTAAAACTTTATCCGGTGTAGCGCCCAGCTGGATTGCCGAGCTTCTGAAGGGCAGAACCGAGTTGGTCGGGATCTTCCAGTCGTCCATTCACAGATGGAGAAACTGACGCCCGATCCAGAAAAAGACCCAACTGGAGACTTAACGGTCTTTGGTGGGAGAGGTGGGGCTGCGACAGAGATGCTCGGCCAACCACTTCTCAGCGTTCATAAGTAAAGCTACCGGGGACCGAGCGCCTTTTGTTTACAAGCCTGGTGTCGTTGAATCCTCCCGAGCGCTTCGTGAGATCCCCGATGTACGACCTATGCACAAACTAAACCCCACTCACCTACAGTGTCAGGATCAAGTTGGCGCTCGACAGGCGTCGTTGTTAGGCAGGTTGTCGTGTGCGAGTCTGTGATTCAGACACTGCCGAGATTTGGAGCAAGGAGTAGTTCAGAAGGTTTCCTTCCTAAAGAAGGCGAGAAGTCGTTCAAAACTTAAGGCCTAATAACGGATTTTCTTTGCAAAAACGTAGGGATGGTGCAGCTAATTTGTTAAGAATGCAAGATCCAGGGTCGCCCTAGGTTTGAGTCTCCCGGTGTGACCAAGAATAGTGCGCCTCCCTGAGCCTCCGTTTTGTTATCTACAAAATGGTGATGATTTCTTAAAAGCACCTGGCACAATTCTTTGCGCAGAACAAATGCCCCAAAATGATAGTTGTTATTAACAAGATAAGGTGTAAAAATGTGATTACAGAATGAGTGCATGCTGTACCTATCACTTTTCATTTTTGTTTACACTTAGATCTTGAACCAATAATCTATTCATATGATATAAATAAAATGTCAAATGTGCAAAACGATGTGAGAAAACAAAGTCAGTTTGTCTCCTCCAGACACCCTCCTTTTTGGCAACCATTGTAAAGTTTTTTTTGTGTATCTCTCCAGAGATGTTTTAGTTCCAGAGATGCTTAATTATGTTTTTATTAGAGTTTTTCTCGTAAATAATAGACGCTCTGCATCTTGCTTTTTTTTCCCCGACTTGGAGATCTTTCTTTAAATAAAGCTTGAGATTGAAAAAAGTTTTGGTTAAATTAATGGGGCAGTATTCAGACAAAATTAGCTAAAATAAATTTAGATTGTTCAAGGTCACCATGACAATAAAGGTGATAACTTGGCTTTAACACTGAGTTAGAGATCAGCTATTCCTCTGCGTGACACTTGAGGGAAGAGGCTCAGAGGTGGGGCAAGTTGACTAAGCTAATAGCGCTACCAAGTGGCAGAACAAGGAAGGTTTCTAGTTTTCTGATTGGCAAGCCCATAGACCTTTCTTGGGAGGGACCCAAGGTTACGTTTTTTTTTTTTTTCTGGCTGCGCCACGCAGCTTGCAGTATCTTAGTTCCCTGACCAGGGAGCGAAACTGGGCCCACATCAGTGAAAGCGCTGAGTCCTAACCACTGGACTGCCAGGGAATTCCCAAGGTTACATTTCTGAAGAACTGGCTTTTGAGGATCTCATTCCTCTAAGGTAGCTCTTACCAAATTCCTTTGATATATGGGCAGATAAGATCATGATTACAGGCTAAGGCTCCATGGAGGAGCCCAGGATGGACTTGAAGAGTTTTTGAAACTCAAAGGGTTGCTGGAGTGGCTGGCATGGAGTGAATGGTAAAGAAACAGTTGTGGTTGTGATTGTTACCTATTGGACTGGTGCCCCGTCCAACCAGATTCTTTCTGGTTCTGGACGTGGTCCATTAAAGTGCAGGTGAGGGGATGAGAAAACCAGAACTCCCTTACGAGTGTATTCCCGTGGACCCACCTGTACGCCATCCACCAGGAGCTGTTGGGTAAGAGGTTTTCAGCCCGACCTTCCTTGTCCATGTTCTCTCCATACAAGATGGAGACCCAAGATGTCATCTGCCCTCTCGTCCCTACACCTCCACCCTGACCCAGTCTCCCACCCTTGCCTTTCCATTACTCCATGGTTAGCAAGCCCCTGTATGCATAACAATTCTCTCACCTCCTTGCCTTAGCTGACCCCTGCCCACTGTCATCTGGCTTTACCTTCTCCTGTCTCCATTACACCCACTCCCTCATTAGCTTAAGAGTGAGGTCTGTCCGTCTCCTCTTGCAGGCCCTTGATCTAAACAGGTTCTGCCATCCTCTGGGACTTTAGTGTCTTCATGAACATCCTCTCCATTCCTTGCCTTCCTCAACTTCAGAGATTTCTCCTACTTCAGCCCCCCAACCCCAAAGTCCCCTGATCACACCCAAGAACTCCGCTTGAAAGTTGTTTGAACCACACCTGCTGCTTTCCCACCCTCTCAGTAGAGTGAACATAGGTTGACCGCCGTGCTTTGGGGAACCACCCCGCTCCTTTGCTCAGTCTGTAGTTCAGTTGTTGGGTCCCCACTGCTGGACTCTGAAACTAGCCCCATGGCCTGGCTACAATGATTGGCTTAGCAGTAACTGACCAAAGTCGGGCTAGTCAGAGCCAGTGAGCACCAGCCTTGGGATTTGGGGGTAAAAGAAGCCTTTATTTCTCTGATCTTGAAGCCAAGGAAGTACAAGGTGTGGTTGGGGGACAGGGAGTGTTTGACAGAGAATGAAACTGACCTGGAAGAAAGCCGAGCCAAAAGATGGGGCAAGAAAACATTATGGTGTTTCCTCCAAAACTTAAACATAGAATTAACATGTCATCCAGCAGTTCCACTTTTTATCTTTTTTTTTTTTTGGCCGTGCCACAAGGTATGTGAGATCTTAGTTCCCCGACCGGGGATCAAACTTGCACCCCTGGCATTGGAAGCATGGAGTCTTAACCACTGGACTGCCAGGGAAGTCCTGGCAATTCCACTTCTGAGTATATACCCAAAAGAAATGAAAGCAGAGACTTGACATACTTGTACACCCATGTTTGTAGCAGCATTAATAGGCAAAAGGTAGAAGCAACTCAAATGTCCATGGATGGATGAATGGATGGATAAACAAAATGTAGTCCATCCATACAGTGGAATATTATTCAGCCTTAAAAGGAAAGGAAATTCTGACACATGCTACAACAGGGATGAACCTTGAGGACATTTTGTTAAGTGAAGTAAACCAGTCACGGACAAATTCTGCATGAGTCCACTCATTTGAGTCCCTAGAGGAGTCAAGTCCATAGACACAGAGTAGGATGGCGGGTGCCAGGGCGGGGGGAGGGGAATGGGGAGTTAGTGTCTGATGAGGACAGAGTTTCAGTTTGAGAAGACGAAAAAGTTCTGGAGATGCCTGGTGGTTGCCCAACAATGTGAATGTGCCTAATGCCACTGAACTGCACACTTTAAAATGGTTATGGTGGTAAATTTAACGTGTATTTTACGACAGTGTTTTGTTTTTTGGCTGTGTTGGGTCTTCGTTGCTGCGTGTCGGCTTTCTCTAGTTGTAGTGAGCAGAGGCTACTCTTCATTGCGGTCCGTGGGCTTCTCATTGCGGCGGTTTCTCTTGTTGCAGAGCACAGGCTCTAGGTGCGCGGGCTCAGTAGTTGTGGCGCACGGGCTTAGTTGCTCCGTGGCGTGTGGGATCTTCCCGGACCACGGATCGATCCCATGTCCCCTGCGTTGGCAGGCGGATTCTTAACCACTGCACCACCAGGGAAGTTCCAACACAGTTCTTCTTCAGTCCCTTATATCTACTACATGAAGTGCATGGCTGAGTGCACTCAAAATGGCTAGTACATGGGTCACCCACCGCTGTGCCCAAATCAGGCCAACCTCACAGATAAGTAATATAATATTTACCCAATCCTAAGTGTAGAGCTTGGTAAATTTTTACATAGCATACATCTGTGTAACTACCACCCCAGTCAAGACAAGGAACATTGTCACCACCCCAGGAGGTTACCTCCTGCCCTTCCCAGCCAATTGCCAGGCCTTTTCTTACATCACCAGGGTGAACATTACCTGTTCTAGAATGTTACAGAATTGGAAGACATCTTTGTGTCTGTCCCTTGCCTGGGCCACTTTTGAGTTTTCTGCCAGCTTGTAACTGGCCCGCACATCTGTACCTCCTTTCTAAAAGGGCAGCGGTCCTCTCCCCCTGGCCTGGCCTCATCCTGGCTCATTCTAGATCCATACCTCTCCGAGAGGTAAACTGCAGCAGTGAATGCCAGCCACCAGAGCTAGTAACTTACAGACTGTCTCTGGAGGCAGAGGAGCTGGCCTTAGAGGCCGTGCAGCTGGGAGCAGCTGCTGGGACCCAGTGAGAAAACCATCCCACGGGCCTGTCCTCATGGAGCTGACCTAGAAAGGGAGGAAGGCAATAAACAATGAGCGAAGTATGTAAGATGTCCATAGTGGCAAGTGCAGTGGCGAAAGTAAAGCTGGGGGGTGCAGGGCCAGGGTGGGTGCGATTTTAAGTCAGATGGTGTGCAGAAAAGCCCTTACAGGGAGCCAGAGGACCTAGGCCAAGCGGATTGCTGGGTAGAGAGTCTTCCAGGCAGAGGGAACAGCCAGTGCAAAGTCCCAGAGGTTGTCTGTGCTTGTGGAAGGAGCAGCGAGGAGGAGGCCCGAGGGGCTGGAACGGGGCCAGAGAGGGAGGAGGGGAAGAGGCGCCATCCAGGAAAGGACAAAGAGGTCCTATAGGGCCCCCTGGACCCACGTGGAGACAGTGGCTTTCACTCTGGGTGCCTTGAACTCCGTAGGAGGGTTTTGTTTTTGTTTGGTTTGGTTTTTTTAATTGGAGTATAGTTGATTTACAATGTTGTGTCAGTTTCAGGTGTACAGCAAAGTGAATCACACATATACATATATCCACTCTTTCTTCTTTTTTTTTTTTTTTTTTAGATTCTTTTCCCATATAGGCCATTACAGAGTACTGAGTAGAGTTCCCTGTGCTATACAGCAGGTTCTTATTAGCTACGTAGGAGGGTCTTGAGCAGCGGAGAGATAGGATCCATCCTGCATCTCTCCCTTGCCCATACCCTCAAGTCCCTGCTCCTCTCCATTAGCCCCAACTAAATCTAGCTTTCCACCTGCACCTCGTACCCCGGTGAGTTTGGGGGGAAAAAAGAAACTCCCACAACCCTCATAACATTCCTTGTTCACATGGTGCTCTCCCGCACACAAAGATAATTTCTCACACCTTCACTCTTCTCACAGCTTCTGCCATCTCTCCACGCTCCGCTCTCAGCTGATGACCTTCCTGCTTATTTCAAGAGCAAACAGTTGCTCCCATGCATATTCTTCCACCACTAAAGCCATGAGCACTTGTGCCCACATCCCTGCCTTCCCCCAGCTCCGGATGTCCCTCTCTGGCTCTCCTCAAGTCCACTTTTTCTCCTCCTCTCCCCAGGGCTCAGACTGGCCTCTGTCTAGGGCAGGTAGTCTCAGCCAGCCCTGGGGACTTGAAAGACCATCCAAAACACTGAGCACTCGTGATGGCATGCCTCCAGCCTGAAATTCTCCTCTGTGGTCCAGATCCACCCATGCAAACATCTATGTGACAGCTTCCCTTGGAGGTGTTGTGTTCAGTGGGTCCAAAATCAACCTACCTGGGACTTCCCTGGCGGTCCAGTGGTTAAGACTCCACGCTTCCAATGCAGGGGGTGTGGGTTCGATCCCTGGTTGAGGAACTAAGATCTCACATGCTGCATGGTGCAGCTAAAAAAAAAACAAAAACAAAACAAAAAACCCAACCTACCTACCCAGATCCCTTCGGGTCCACTTTATCATTTCTCTGCACCCTTGCCAGGGCTTTGTGTGGTTTTGCACCACCGCCTGTACCTGCAACTCTCCTTCAGAGAACTACCCCTGGGCTCTGGACCACGTTGCCAATGCACCTTTGCTAGCACACTCAGAGAATCAGAAGTGCCTGGGAGCTTACCTTCCCCTGGGGCCACCTTTAATCAATGACTTACCAGTGCAGGCTGTAACTCAACCTCCAGAGCTCCCTGGCAATCAGGCGACATGTGCCCTCTGCAGGACTCTGCCTGGGCTTGCCTCCACTCAGTGCTGTGCTTCCTCCTGCTTCTTTGGCTCTTTTCTTTTTTTCTTAAATATTTATTTATTTATCTGGCTGCGCCAGGTCTTAGTTGAGGCACGCGGGATATTTGTTGCTGCGTGCCAGATCTTTTAGTTGCGGCATGCAGGCTCTATCTAGTTCCCTAACCAGGGGATCGAACCCAGGCCCGCTGCATTGGGAGCGCGGAGTCTTAACCACTGGACCACCAAGGAAGTCCCAGCTCCTTTCTTTCACATTCCACGTGTAATCAATCAGGTCATCTCCTCTTCAGATTATATCCAAAATCTGCACACTTTTTATCACCAAGACACATCAGAACATGTGCTGGGACTAGAGCAGTAGCCTCCTCTTTGGTCTCCCTGCTTCTACTTTTGCTAACACTGGGCACTTTGCAGGTCAGGCACTGTGCTAAACCCTTTACATTCATTCAGCTGTTTCATGCCTCTATACTGAGTGCCTGCTCTGTCCCAGGCACTCCACCCAGCCCTGGGATAAAGCCTCAATACTAAAGAATAGGCAAGATCTGACATTCTGGGTGGGGAGGCTGACAATTAGCAAGTGAAAATACAAAGAAGTAATTGCAGACTGCGACAAGTGCCATGAGGAAAAGAAACAGGGTGATGTGGTCATCACTAAGAGAGGCCAACTTTTTTTTTTAAATTAATTTATTTTTGGCTGCGCTGGTCTTCATTGCTGCACGTGGGCTTTCTCTAGTTGCAGCGAGCAGGGACTACTCTTCGCTGCGGTGCGCAGGCTTCTCATTGCGGTGGCTTCTCTTGTCGCGGAGCATGGGCTCTAGGCGCGCGTTTCCGTAGTTGTGGCTTGCGGGCTCTAGAGCGCAGGCTCAGTAGGTGTGGCGCACGGGCTTAGTTGCTCCGCGGTATGTGGGATCCTGCCAGACCAGGGCTCGAACCCGTGCCCCCTGCATTGGCAGGTGGATTCTTAACCTTAACTACTGCGCCACCAGGGAAGTCCCAAGGCCAACTTTTGATGAGCAGGGAAGGCTTCCTGGAGGTAACCGCTGAGCTGAAAGCAGGAGGGTGAGGAGCTAGCTGTAGAAAGAGCCAGGTGGAGACCATTTCAGGCACAAGCCCTGGGGCCAGGGTGTCTGGATGAGTCAGCAAGAGGGTGTTAATGGGGCGGATGGGGCAGGGCCTTGTGGGCTGCCATGAAGACTTTGGCTTTCACTCAGTAAAAGGGAGCAATGGAGGGTTCTTGAGCAGAGGAGGGGTGTGAACTCACTCGGGTGTTAGCAGGCGCCCTTCCGCACCCGTGGGGGAAACAGTGAAGGAGTGGGGACGGATGAGTTGATAATGAAGGCTGGGAGCTGAAAATATGGGGAGAAGTGAGGTTTAGGAGCTGTTTTGGAGGCGGGGTTAACAGAAGCTGGGGGGTAAGAAAGGAACAAACCTACAAGATCGAAATGAACAAGGAAACCCAAAGAACATCTGTACAGGATAGCAGGTGAGAGCTTTGGAGACCTGACCTTCTCAGCCCCTTTCCTGCTGGGGTCACCTTCAGACACGTCGCCCAACTTACCTGCCTTAATTAATGAATGGCGACAGTACATAAGCAGATGAGAAGTACTCCAAAAATGGTAGTTATTTAAGAAAAAATTCCGGAGGCAGGAATGTAGGAGGGAGAAAGGCAGTTAACATGGTGGAGCAGTTGGCCCAGAGGTGACAGTAAGCGAGCTGGCACCAAGGGGGCAGTAGCGAGCTTGCAGGTTAGCAGGGTCGGGCAGCTTGGCAGGTCTGAAGCCCTTTAGACTAGACTATGGTGCACAGGTGCCCGGCCAGGGACAAAGCAGGCCTGGGGGCACATGTCCAGGCTGTGTGCTGAGGAGGTAGGCAGGTCACTGCCACCTTCTGGAGTCTGAGGATCAGAGCCTAATAAGGGGTATTTGTTCAGGAGAAACCTGAGCCGCCTGCATGGTGGAATTCAGGCGGAGGCCAGCAGACAGAGGCTTCCTGCCCTCCCTCCTTCTCCCTGGGGAGAGTAGCCCCAGATCAGAGGATCCCAGGGCGGTTGAAGCTGGGGTTCCCCCTACCAGCCTCCCACTCCCCCCCACAAACACTCCAGGCTCGGGCTCTGTACAATAGGCACTTTATTAGTGGTTGGAATGCAGTTACAAGTAGGGGTGTACGGACAGAATGGGGGAGGGGGCGGCAGTCACTGGAGACAGAAACCCCAGGCTGGGATTTCTCCAGATCCCGGATTGGGATCCTGGATTGGATTGGGGGGGTGGGGCGCCCTTGGGATATGGCGAAGGGGGAACCAGCACACCTGTTCCCCCCAAGTTCAACAAATTTGGCAAAAGGATCCTCAAGGCAAGGTGACTGGGTGGGGGGGGGGTCCCCCCATTTGCCCAGAGCATCTGCCCATCTCCCCACTTCCTCTGAAATCATCCCTTGGGTGGATTCAGTTTCTTTTCTCTCTTACAAAGAGAGCTGTGTCAATAACTGGCAGAGAAGGGCGGCTGGGGGCGGTGGGATTCGGCCCAACCTGCCAGCCAGCCGGTTTCCATTAAGCTGCTATTAGCGACCTCCTCTCCCCTGTTCCACACCAGCTTGATCCCAGCCTCCCTCCCCGGACAGCCTGCCTTCCGTGCCAGGAGACACCCCTACCTGGCACACACACCCCCACCCCAGCCATACCCGAGGAGGGGGCATCGGAAAGCATTCCTCAGTGGCCCCATCTCAGCCGTGATGACAGACAGAAAAAAAGCTAACAGACCCTTTAACGCATGTCCAGGTTAAAAAAATAATAATAAATGCCTGCCGCAGCCGGTAGCCAGTTGTTCAGCCCCGGAAAAGGGTCCTGGCATCCTGGCCGGAGCAGACGCAAGTGAAAGGTGGCCTTCCTGTGGCCACCGCTGCTGCAGACACAAACGCTGTCCTGTCATGAGAGGGGGACAGGAAGCGGAGGGCAGCCCGCAGAGGGCCCTTGCATGTCAGACATCAAGAAGCCTCGCTGGGCTTCTCATCCGGGCCAATGGGGGCTGGAGAGACTCATCGCACAGTCTTGGGGGGTGGGGGGCGGCCGTGAAAACGCGGACTGGCCCTTGGCATAGGGAGGAGATCCCACAAATCCTCCAGGTTCCCGGAAACTGGTGGTAACTGGATGATGGGGAGGGGCAGGAAGGGGGCGGCAGTGATAGGACTTCAGGTCAGCCCGATGGGCTGGGGGTTCTGACCCAGCTGCCGGGCACCCATTGTGAGACTTCCCCGGAGCGGGGGTAGGAGGGCGGGGCCTTTAGGACTCCACTGGCTTCTTGTTGGTCTTGTTCAGAAGCTTCTTGAGGGTGAGAGACATGAAGTAAGGCCTCTCTGCGGTGCCATCGTTCCTCTCCAGGTCCTCCACTGCGGAGAGAGAGGCCCCAGAGCAGGGGGCATGAGGGGAGCCCACGGCAGGGGCCTCAGCGGACAGGGTTGGCGGACAGGGGCCACAGAGAAGCCTCAGAGGGTTAGGAAGCAAGACATGCTGGGACTGGAGGGGGCGGACTGGAGCAGGCTGGGAACTCAACACACACACACCCCCCCACACACACACGCTCCCCACTCCCAGGCCAGGAAGCCCCGCGTGCACCCCCATCTACAGGGAGGAAACAAGGAGGCCTGCGTGGCCTCCAAGCCAGCCTCCCTCTCTACTCCTCGACTTCGCCCCGCTTCCCCTCCTCCTCCGCACTCCCCTTCAACAGGATGTCTCTCAGCTCGGGCGACATGAAGTAGGGTCGCTCCTGAGAGCCGTCATTCCTTTCCAGGTCCTCACCTGGGCTCCCCCCAGGAACCAGCAGGGGGGAAATGGGGGTGGTCAGGAAGGGAAGGAAAGAGGGAGGCAGGGAAGAACAGGGAAGCCAGCAGGCATGGAGGAGAGGAAGAGAAAAGAGAAAACAAAACAAAAAAACACAGACAGATGGAGAGACCAGAGTTAGTGGCAGCCACCGATCCCGCCCGCCCCGCAACAAAGCCGGAAACTCCGAAGCTGAGGGCCCAGGGGCACAGAGTGTTCCAGTTGCAGCCTGGACCAGGGGACAACAGGATGGAGAAGCTCTGAGTGCAGGGGGAAGCTGAGAGGGGGCGCGCCGGGGCCCTAGGATGAGGGAGAGCCAGGCCCTAGGGGAGGCTGCGGGCACTGGGTTGGCATGTGTACCCCCATCGGAGGGAGATGTTCTGCCCAGAGGGGAGAAGGGAGTCAGGGCCCGGGAAGGGTGGGGATGAGGGGTTACTCACAGAAACAGAGGAACAGTGTGTCCACACACATGCCGTAGACACTGAAGAAGCCGTGGGCAATCAGGTAGGAGCCGATGATCACCGTCTAGGCAAGGAGAGACAAGCTGTTTCCACCCCAGCTTCTGCCCAGGGCAACCCCCCACTCACCACCATGTCCCTCCCCAGCTGGGGTTATGGCATTTCCCTGCTGATAAGCCCTTCCTCTGGACCTCCCTGGTGGCGCAGTGGTTAAGAATCTGCGTGCCAATGCAGGGGACACGGGTTCGATCCCTGGTCCAGGAAGATCTCACATGCCTTGGAGCAACTGAGCCTGCGTGCCACAACTACTGAGCCCGCGTGCCACAACTACTGAAGCCTGTGCACCCTAGAGCCCGTGCTCCGCAACAAGAGAAGCCACCGCAATGAGAAGCCCGCGCACCACAACAAAGAGTAGCCCCCACTCGCCACAACTAGAGAAAGCCCGCACGCAGCAAAAAAGACCCAGTGCAGCCAAAAAAAAAAGAAAAAAAAAAAAAAGCCCCTCCTCTTAGTCGTTCCTCTGGCTGCAATTTTATGCATCTTCAGGGCAAGACAGGTTTAATGCTCACAACCCTACTAGACTGTGTCTATCCCGTTTATAACTATATCCCCAGTTGGGACTTCCCTGGTAGTCCAGCGGTTAAGACTGTGCACTTCCACTGCAGGGGATGTGGGTTCGATCCCTGGTCACAGAACTAAGATCCCACGTGCCGTGAGGTGCGGCCAGAAAAATAAATAATTTTTAAAATTTTTGTTAATTTAAAAATAACTATATCCCCAGCAATCTGGAAATTCACGGGGCCTTGGTAGGTACCTGATAAGCATTTATTGACTGAAGTGAGCAGACTTCAGAGAGATTACATAACTTGCCCAGAGTCACTCAGAACTAGCAAATAAAGAACTAAGATAAAAATCGAGGTCACATATATGCACTAATGTGTATAAAATAGATAACTAATAAGAACCTGCTGTATAAAAAATAAATAAAACAAAATTCAAAAAAAAAAAAAATCGAGGTCCCTGGGTGCCAAGGCCTGCACTCAAGATACTGTACTGCTCTTAGGGTGATGACCTAACCCCTCTGTGGCCCCGTCACCTCCCTGCCCTTATCTTCATCTCCTCGCCACTTCACTCCCTCCACACCAGCCACACTGATTTGCTCACTGTTTCTGGCATAGTCCTGCCTCAGGGCTTCCGTACTTGATGCCTCTGCCTGGATGTTGCCTGCATCTCCTTCAGATCTTAGGTGTGACGTCATTTCCACGGGGAAGCCCCCTGGACTCCCACACCTGCCCACATCCTCCACCACAAGCTCTAACAATTGGCTCTCTGTAATTCTGCCCTGTGGCACGTACAGGTTTGCAAGCATGCATCCAATGCGGATCATCATTGGTTAATGTCGATTTACTCCTAAACTGTAAGGCCCTTTTCTTTTTTCTGGCTGCGCGGCATGTGGGATCTTAGTTCCCCGACCAGGGATCGAACCCGTGCCCCCAGCAGTGGAAAAGCAGAGTCCTAACTGCTAGACCGCCAGGGAAGTCCCAAACTGTAAGGCCTTTAAAGGTCATGCCTGGAACGTGGTCGGTACTTAATGTTTGTGTCCCGAATTAACAACTCCCTACCTCTGACCCCCATCCACATCTGTCTAGTCAAAGGAGGCTAGTCCCAACATCTTCTCCCCAACCCCTGTCTGTCCCCAAAAGTTCATACCAGTATAGGGACCCAGTAATAATTGAGGGGTGGTGCTGTGTCCTGCACGATCCTGATTCGGTGGGTGAAGAAGAAGAAAGCCAGGATCCCTGGAGAGGGGGAAGAAACCGGGCTGGTTGAGGGTTCTGGTTAAAGGAAATAGCCCCCCACAAGGAGACCCCAGAGAAGAAGACAGTTATCAGAGAAGACGTGGGGGCCCGACAGCAGCTCACAAGTGGCCCCCAACAGGCTCCCGCAGCTGGACAGGCTCGGTGAGCAGCACTCACCCACACTACCCACGATCAGAAGTTTGCCCAACAGGAAGAGGAAGTCGGTAACTTTGTCCAGGACAGCCACCCTGCAGGGGACAGTAGTAAACAGGCGTGAATGCTGGCTCAGGGCCTGGGGGAGGAGGGAGGTGGCCAGAGGACGGTGTTTTCCCTGACCTGATGATGTTTCTCATGAGCAGGAAGAAGGCGTTTCTGGCTGAGGTGCAGAAGTTGGTGCCGTAGATGGCAATCTGGAGGGAGGTGGGAGGGATGGATCAGGCCCAGTGGGTGGGGAATGAGGGCTCCTCCACCCAGCAGGAGCTGGTGGGTTAGTGCCTGGTCCCAGGCTTACTCACCATGATGTAGGCATTCCTGTTGAGGAATCTGATGAATTTCTCCAGGCACCAGAAGCAACATTTGAGACAGGTCATGAGGAACTTTGCAAACTTGTTCTCCGCAGCTGGTAGATGAGGGAGAGATGCAGAGGTTGAGAGGAGACCCCACTCGGCCTGGTAGGAGCCCCCTACCTCCTTGTTACACACACTTGCCATAGTCCAGGACCCTTAGAGCCCACCTTCTCAAAGAGATGGGGAGAGGAGACTTGATCCAGGACCTCAGGCCCACCCCATAAAACGGGCGTTCAGCCCAGCCTCCAAGACAAGAAGCAGGGACAACCCACACTGCTATCCTGGCCCCGCCTCCAGGGCAGAAGCCAATCCTTGATGCCTCCTTGGCTCCACCCCAAAGTACAACCAATCCCAGCCCAACCCTCTCGTCAGGAACCAATGGTGGCCCAGGCCTCTCGTTCCCGCCCCCTCAGCAGTAAGAACACCCAGTGGGCTCTTTCAGCCACCCCTCCATCACAGGAGCCAATCACTCAAGACCCTCAGCCCCACCCTTTCCCCACCACAGGCAGAAACCAATCTCTGTCCCACCACCTTAGCCCCACCCCCCCAACAAGAACCAATCCTAACCTGCCCCTTAGCCCCCCCCCCCCACCACCTCGGGAGTTACTGCCAACCCTCTGTGGGCCATACCTTTCAGGCGCTGATCCAAGTACTCGAGTATCACTCGGATGATCTGCACGATGGCCAGAATGAGGGAGCCGAAGGCCAGAGAGCCTGTGTGATACCTTTGGGCCGAGGGAGTGGTCAGTGGTCCAGCCAGGCCTCTTCCACTCCATCTCACCCCTACCCCCAGCCCACCGGGGGCCCCACCTGAGCGCCCGGCCGAAGGCAGAGAAGAGCGGGAAGGCAGGCAGGTCATCCGGCTTGTTCAGGGCCCAGTAGTAGGAGGCGAAGGCCCCAGCTAGCGTGACCTGGCCCAGCGCCAGCACGAAGTTGGCCAGCCAGAAGAACATGAAGGCATTGAAGATCTGCAGGCCCAGCAGGGCCCGGTGATAAGTCGACTCACCACCGTAGAAGGCGAACTGGCAGTGGGCTCCAGGGCACAGGCGGGATTCATTGGAGGAGGGGAAGGTCTGTGGGAGGGACGCAGAGCCTGGTCACATCATAGGGGCTAGGGGTTCAGAGTGGGCTCTGAGCATCAGGTCAGACCTGTCAGGTAGACCACGAGATGGGACAGGAGTCACGGGGAACAGAGTTAAGTCAAGGAATTGGGGGTTTAGGATAGGGGTTTTCAAAAGGGCTTCTAGAAACAAGATTAGGGATCATCATCCCAATGGGTGTCAGAGAGGCGGGATAAGCTCTCTTGGGGATCAATGGAGTGGCCATGTGGACAGATCACAAGTGGCAGAGATCAGTGTGAGGACCACAGAAGGCAGGTTAGGGGCTTGTGAAAGGCAAGGACGGGGCTCTAAAGGAAGGACTGACCGTCACTGGGTTAAGAGAGGGGTGTTGGGGCAGGAAATGAAGTCAAGGCGGAGGGGGAGGTGGGTAGATCAGCACTTAGGGGATGGGGGGAGTAGGTGCCAGGCTGGATCTCTTCCTCTCCATGCCACCCACATCTGGCACAGGACATACAGCAGGCACCACATGTTTGCTGAATGGTCCCCAAGTGGGGATGAGAGGCCTTCAGATCAACTATGGGCTGCTAGGGAAATAGCCACCCCCCAACTTCCGGACACCCACCTCAGGGTTGCAGGTTTTTCCAGCAACTGAGCAAGCGGTGTCATTGAAGATCTTATAGACAGCTTCGTTGGAAGTGGACAGAAAGCTAGAGGCTCATTAAGGAACCCAACGTCTGGGATTAGGGACCCACAGGGGCATGTGGCAAAGAATCCATTCCCACACCAGGTTCAGGCTTTGCCCCCAAGATGCAGGTCACCTCCAGGCAAGTGTGGCACTTAGCCCCCAGCCCCGGGGTCGGAGATCAGGGCCTGACGGTGGATACATAGCAGTGCTAGCCCAGTAGGCGATGCAAAGGCACAGCAGGAAGAAGGTGACCAGTGGGTACAGCAAGGAGCACATCACGTATCCCACAGCCCTGGGAGGAGTAGAAACACAGACATCAAGGCCCGAGCAGCCCTGGGACCACCCCAGCCTGACCCCCTGGCACCCCGGCACCCACCTGCTGGCTTCTTTAATGAGTGCAATGGCGATGAGAATTCTCTTCCGCAGAAAGATGAGCAGTAAGATGATAATAACCTCGAGGATGCTCAGAATGATCACTGCGGGAGGGGCAGAGAGTGATCAAGTCCGCCACCTGCCTGGGCTCCCCACTGCCACCCAGGCCTCACTGAATGGGGAGCTGGGACTCACTGAAGGCCATCCAGGTCTGCCGCAAGTGCAGGTACACGCGGAGGTCCGTATGGAAGCCAAGGTCCACCAGGGAGATGTCAGAGCCGGCCTCGCCACGCAGTCGAGCGTACTCCATGTAGCAATGAAATATTCCTGCGTGGGGAACCACCGTGCTATGACTGACCTCAGCCCTCCGACGGCTCCCCCAACATTACAAAGCATGTACAACCACACCCATTTAACAGAAACAAAAACCAAGGCTGAGAGGGGCTGCCATCGCTTGCTGCTGCCTCAGGGCCTTTACTTGCTGTTCCTGCTGCCTGGTTCAGTCTCTCCCCAACTGGATCCTCACATCCTCTCGTCCCTGCTCAAATGTCACCTTCTCATGAGACCTTCTGGGATCTCTTCCCTCATTTAGAATCATACCCTCTTACATTCCAATTTCTTATCCCCCTTCACAGCTTTGACATCCCAGAGGTTTTCTGGTTTGTTTCTTGCCCATCTTGCCCACACCCTCTGGAATATAAGCTCCACAAAAGTAAGGATCTGTCCTGTTTTATTCACTGCTGTAAGCCCAGGACATAGAAGACTGCCCAGAACATAGTAGTCATTCAGTACATGACGGATGAATGAATGAGTGAATAGATGCCAGGATGCTGTGTAGCCTGACGCTTTCCTGACCCCTCTGCCATCCTGTAACAATGATTCATGGGTGGGGAGGCAGGACACGGGTGCTAACATCCAGTGGGGTAGCATTAGGGATTTTCACCATTCCCCTTAGCTCTGGTAGAAGAAAGTTATAAAGTACAGATAAAGTACAAAAAGCTAGTCACCAAAACTGCCAGCACCCAGCTAGAAACCACTATTAACGAATATTTTGGGAATTCCCTGGCAGTCCACTGGTTAGGACTCCGCACTTCCACTGCAGGAGGCATGGGTTCAATCCCTGGTCAGGGAACTAAGATCCCGCGTGCTGCACGGCATGGCCAAAATAAAAAAAAAAAAATTTTTTTTAATGAATATTTTAACATCTGTGTCTCCAGTGTAGGTTGCACATCCAGCATCTTTCCTCCTGGAAAGTTTAAATGAATAAACAGAACATGAAGCACTGGCTTCCGAGCACTGCCTCTGAGTTCCACAGGCCTCAGGCCCTCCCGCATCTCATCCGCAGACTGTCTTCTTCTCATTAAATCTCCTAACTAATAAATACTAATTATCCCCAATTTATAGAGAAGGAAATTGAGGCATGGGGAGGTTGAGTCACTTGCCCAAGGTCACAGAGCAAGGAATTGGCAGAGCCAGCATTTGAACCCTGGGCTTTCTGGTGCCAGAGCATGTGGCCTTAACCACTGTGCAAAATGGTATACTTTAGAATGAACTTGCTGTTGATGAAATACAGATCCAGTCCTGCTTGGGAAGATTATGATTTAATGGTTGTTTCCAAGTATCTGCTCTCATAAACAATGTTGAGATGAATATCTTCACAAATATTCCAGATAAAAGATGGAGGATGTCTGATGGCTCAGGAGAAGTTTCGTTTTGTTTTTTTTTTCGGCTGTGCCACAGGGCTTGGAGGATCTTAGTTCTCCAACCAGGGATCAAACCCAGGCCCCATCAGTGGAAGCGCCAAGTCCTAACCACTGGACCACCAGGGACTTTCCTCAAGAGAAGATTCTTGATGGGCCAATGACAGCTCAAAGGGCATAGGCATTTTGCAGACTGTGGGGCGGGGAGGACACAGGGAGGGAGAGACGTACCGTAGCCTAGGACCAAAATCACCATGACGATCATCACCCAGACCATAATGCCAGCCAAGAAGCGGAGCAGGACGATGAACAGGAGGCTCAACACCATGGCGATGGCCAGGCCTCTGGGGGATAAAATGGGTGCATGAGCGGACCCCATCCCCTCGCCAGTCTCAGACAGGGCAGCCCAATGAGGGCTACCTTCCCTCTCAACTTACATGATAATCCAGTACCAGGAGACTGTGTAATCTTCAAATATCCGCATGGCCAGCTGCCGGGCCTCCAGGACTCCATTGGCCTTCCTGGGGGAAGGCAGACAAGGCTTTAGGTCGGACCCCGCTCCCTGATTGGGCCAGCCCCAGGGGATGCCCTGTCCCACCCAGGAAAATGCGATGCCAGTATGGTGGGTCATGGTCCTCACTTGGCGCCTTCCACCAGCTCTGTGATGTTTTTCCGAGAGCCATGCCCATCCTCATAGGTTGTCTCGTTGCCCACCATGAGGACCCCCTTGTGGCTGTGGATGGCTGGGAAGCACCGCCGGGCCACTGCACAGAGTGGGGGATAGGACCAGTCAGGCTGAGCCCCTGAAACCTCCCCACGCCCCTCCCAAGCTCACGGGACCCCAGACTCACGGGGTTTGCTGGGGGTGAGGACGGCGGGGCAGTCGCCATCTCGGAGGACCTCGGCCACACCCTGCCAAGAGACAGGGAGGGGGTCAATCCTGCGGGCCAGCATTCTCGACCTGCCCCTGCCTGGGCAGTTATCTGCTTACCTTGTTGTTCTGGAAGCCAGGCACACAGAACTTCTTGTAGTACTCAAAGTCCTGGGATCTGCGAGCGTTCAGGTAGGTGAGGTAACGGTCAGGACATTTCTCCACGCAGATCTTGGGGGGGCAGGAGGCAGGGGTTGAGTGGGGTCCGGATAGACACCTGATCGCCTCTCAAGACAGAGGTCCCACCCCCTTCCCCCTATTCACCAGGGAGAGAGAAAGGGCTGGGAGAGAAGCTGCCGCTACAGGGGGAAAAGGACCTGATGGTGGAAGGGGGGGGACAGGAAAGAGGGGGGGAGGGGACGAGTTACCTGGGGGGTGGGACACTGGAATTCCAGCAGGACCAGGGGGCTGGCACACTTCACAATGTTGAAATAAAACAGGAAGGGTTTGTTCCTGGGGTTGGGGAAGGGAGATGGAAACTGTCAAGACTCCTCAATCAGCCTATATAGACTATCTTAATGAAAACAACAACAACAATAATAACCACAGCAGCAGCAACTCCATGCCAGGTGCTCTTCTAAGCACTGGACATGTGCTGGCTCATCTAACCATCACAACAGCCCCATGAGAGTGGGACTGTCATGATCCCCATTTCAGAGATAAGGAAAATGAGACCCAGAGAGGTTGAGACACTTGCCATAGGTCACACAGCCAGGGAATGGCACAGCTTGGATTGAACTTGCTCTTTTACCTCAACTATTCATCACCCGCGGACATCAGATCCGGGACTGTCTCCTCTCTGTCTCTCCCCTAAAATGTGGGCCACCAGAGGACAAGACTTTGAATGTCTCATTTAGTGCTATGTCCCCAAGGCCTAGAACAGAGGCTGGGGATGGCGGGAGTTTTATAAATACTTGTTGACTGGACTAGTGGATGGATGGAGGCAAGGAAAGCCTAGAACCTTCTCCCCAGTGCTCATGAAGCTCTCCCGCACACTCCTCTCCAGACCCAGCAAGCCCCAAGGAGCCAGACTCACTCATTTTTCGTGCCCTTCTGCCCGCAGAACTCGCCTCGGCTATCAGTGGGGTAGATCACTTTTCGAGGGTCCCCATGAGTCCAAGCTGTGGAGGGATCCAGGGATGCTGAGGGGCTGCCATTCCTTAGCACCAGCCCCACTTCTGCCCCAGAGGCGGTGGCTTGCCCTTCCACCCTGGAACCCCAATCCCATCCCCTCCTTTGCTCACCTATGATGCCTACAGCCACATAGCCCACAATGGCCAGGAGGAGGAACACACAGCAAATGACGTCTGTGCAGCCTCTGGGGAGCAAGAGACCGTGTCAGGGTGGGAGTACTGGTGCCCTGGATATCATGGACCCATCCTGCCTTGTACACACATATAGGTATGTGTTATTTGGACATATGTTCCTGAGTGGTACCAATGCTGTGCCGAAGGGCACGTGCATTTTAAATAGTAATACCTTTCATTGCAGCACTATTTACAATAGCCAAGATATGGAAGCAACCTAAGTGCCCATGCATAGATCAATGGATAAAGATGTGGTGTATATGTATACAGTAGAATATTACTCAGCCCCCCATAAAGGATGAAATCTTGCCATTTGCAGCAGCATGGAATAGATCTGGAGGATATTCTGCAACGTGAAATAAGTCAGACAGAGAAACAAATAACGTATGCTTTCACTTATATGTGGAATCTAAAAAATGAAACAAATGAACAAACAAAACAAACAGAAACAGACTCATAGATGCAGAGAACAAACTGGCAGTTGTCAGACTAGAGGTGGGTGGGGGATGGATGAAACAGGTAGAGGGGATTAAGAGGTACAAACTTCCAACTACAAAATAAATAAGTCATGGGGATGTAATATACACATAGGGAATACAGTCAATAATACTGTAACAACTTTGGGGACGTCCCTTGTGGCGCAGTGGATAAGACTCCGTGCACCCAATGCAGGGCGCCCGGGTTTGATCCCTGGTCAGGAAACTAGAGCCCACATGCATGCCACAACTAGGAGTTCGCATGCCACAACTAAGGAGCCCTGGAGCCACAACTAAGAAGCCCACATGCTGCAACTAAGGAGCCAACGAGCTGCAACTAAGGAGCCCACCTGCCATAACTAAGACCCAGCACAACCAAATAAATAAATAAATAAATATTTTTAAAAAATATATTGTAACAACTTTGTATGGTGATGGGTGGTAACTGGTCTGATTGCAGTGATCATTTCATAATGTATAAAAATATCAAATTACTATGTTGCACACCTGAAACTAATAACATTGTATATTAATTATAACTCAATAAAAAAAAACTAAAAAATAAATTTTAATACCTCATGCTACACTGTCCTCAAAGCAGGTTGCAGCAATGTTCAGCTCTCTTTTGATTAAGTGCCCATTTCCCTACATCCTTACCAGCATAGCATATTAATGTTTTTTAAAAGTGAAGCTATTTTGTGGTGATCAGTTTGTAATGTATAGAAATACTGAATCACTATGCTGTGCACCAGGAACTAACATAGTGATGTAGGTCAATTATACTTCAAAAACAAACTAACTCATAGAAAAAGATATCAGATTTGTGGTTACCAGAGGTGGCAGTTGGGGAGTGGAAGGGGGCATTGGATGAAGGTATTCAAAAGGTACAAACTTCCAATGATAAGATAAATAAGTAAATAAGTGATGTAATGTACACATGGTAAATATAATGTTGTATGATATATATGAAAGTTGTTAAGAGAGGAAATTTTAAGAGTTCTCATCACAAGGAGAAGTTATTTTTTTCTTTTTCTTTTCTTTCATATCTATATGAGATCATGGATGTTCACTAAACTTTTTGTGGTAATCATTTCATGATATATGTAAACCAAATCATTATGCTGGGGCTTCCCTGGTGGCGCAGTGGTTGAGAATCCGCCTGCCAATGCAGGGACACAGGTTCAAGCCCTGATCTGGGAAGATCCCACATGCTGCGGAGCAAGTAAGCCCGTGCGCCACGACTACTGAGCCTGCGCTCTAGAGCCCGCGAGCCACAACTACTGAGCCCACATGCCACAATTACTGAAGCCTGCGCGCCTAGAGCCCATGCTCCACAAGAGAAGTCCTCGCAATGAGAAGCCCGCGCACCGCAATGAAGAGTAGCCCCCACTCGAGGGAACTAGAGAAAGTCTGCGCGCAGCAACAAAGACCCAACGCAGCCAAAAATTTTTTAAAAATTTTAAAAATTAAAAAATCATTATGCTGTAGACCTTAAACTTATTCAGTACTGTATGTCAATTATATCTCAATAAAACTGGAAGAAAAAATGAAAACAAAAACCCATAAGTTTCACCATGTTAGCACTTACTAAAAAGAAAAAATTAAACTATTGTTATTATCATAAGATTAAATACGAACATGATAAAATTTAAACCATACAGGAATGTACATAACCAATAACTGTCTCCCACATAACCCTCCTCTCCAGGAGTAACCTGTGTTAATGATTTCTAGTGAGTTCTTTTTATTTTTTTTTAATTTTTATTTATTTTTGACTGTGTTGGGTCTTCATTTCTGTGCTAGGGCTTTCTCTAGTTGCGGCAAGCGGGGGCCACTCTTCATCGCGGTGTGCAGGCCTCTCACTATTGTGGCCTCTCTTGTTGCGGAGCACAGGCTCCAGACGCGCAGGCTCAGTAGTTGTGGCTCACGGGCCTAGTTGCTCCGCAGCATGTGGGATCTTCCCAGACCAGGGCTTGAACCCGTGTCCCCTGCATTAGCAGGCAGATTCTCAACCAAGGCACCACCAGGGAAGCCCTCTAGTGAGTTCTTTATTCACTGGTACAAATGTTTTCAAAAAAAACTTTTTTTGGTTAACTCAAGTATGATTATGATACACCCACTGTTTGTGTCTTGTTTTTTTTTACTAATATATTGAGAGGGATCCAAGTGACTATTTAGAAAGGCTCTTGCACATTTTAACAGCTGTGTAATAAAATAACCTAAGGATGCACTGTAATGTATCTAACTAGTTCCAAGAGATGCAACTCATATTGTTGGTTTTTGCCATTTTCAAAAAGGCAGCAGTATCATACAATTTTGCCCATCTATGCAAGGTGTACTGAGAGAATTTTTTTCATAGAATTTTAATCTCTGGAACAAAGCCGTACATCAAAAAAAAAAGAAAAAGTCATATTTCCAAATTCCCTCCAAAAAAGACTATCAATTAGTTTCAGAGCAGAATGTGTCAATCTTTTTTTAAATTGAGGTAACATTGATTTATAACATTATGTAAGTTTCATGTGTACAACATTATATTTCTACTTCTGTATACCCTAGTGTGTCAATCTTTTTAGCCTCTGCCAATCTGTGATGGGGAAATTCTATTTGGTTACTGTTTTAAATTACATTCCTTTACTTTCCAGTGAGTTTGAGCATTTCTCCATAACTCCACTGTTTACAGTATTTCTTGTTCTATAAATGATCTGTTCCAGTCTTTCGCCTGAATTTTAAAAATTCATTTGTAAAGACTTTGTATATTAAGGAAATTCCTTTATCATTCTTTTATCATTCTTTTATCTTTTAAGTTCTTTTATCGTTAAGTTGCAAATATTTATCACCAGGTTGTTGGAGTACAAATGTGGAGGTGTGTAAAGAAACAGGGGTGGAGGCAGTGTTAGTAGAGACCCCTCCCCTCTCAGGAACCCAGACGGCTTACCTGTTGTAAATGGGTCCTTTGAAGGTGGGGTCATACTTCTGTGGTGTTCCTGAAATTCAGCAAGATTGAGCTCAGTGATCCAAGATGGGGCTGGCAGACCACCCTTCCCCAGATGTTCCTAGGGGTGTCTTGGCCACGGAGAAGTAAGATTCAGAGATCCTGCGGATTTTCTGTGAACAGCCCGATTTATCACCTGGCGACCACTCACTGGGAGGGGGTTGGAAAAAGGGCTACCAGCGAGCCCGGTGGAGAGGGGAGAGTCCAAGGTGGGATCTGGAGATGGTTCTCACAGGAGTCCTGGGGAGGCTGCGAGGACAGACCCTTCGGATGAAGGAGTTTGGAGGGACCTCCGGGCGGGCGTTGGGGTGAAGGGTGTTGCCAGGTGACGATGGGGGGTGGGGGATACAGGCTGAGATCTGCAATTCCGCTCCCTCCTCGTCCCCCCACCCCAGGTCCTCCCGCTGCCCCCTCCCCCTCCAAGTTGCCAGGCCCGGGCGCGGGAGCGGGCCGCTGCCTACCGTGCTTCCCGTAGTAATGCTGCCGCTCGCCCCCCATCCCTGCGGGCGCCCTGCCCCGACGAGCGCCTGCCGGATCGCGCTCCCTCTCAGCCCTCGGGTCCGGACGCACGGGAGTCCCGAGGGAGGGACCGAGGGACCGACTGACGGCGGCTCCTCCCAGCAGAGTCAGGCGGGGCGGCCCAAACCGGTCAGACCGGCCCTAGCAGAGCGGCTGCCTCGGACGGACTGGACCACGGAACGGAGGGAGGGAGAGAGGGAGGGAGGAGAGGGCCGGGCGGGGCGGCAGCTGCTCCCGTCACTCACCCGCCGCCCGATTTAGCCCTCTCCGCAACCCCCCCGCCCAGCCCCCACCCGGGGAACTCTGTGGCTTCACTCTGTGGCTTCACCCTGTGGCCTGGGCTAGCCCCCTGCCCCCAGCCAGGCGACAGCGCCCTAGAACATCTCTCAACCCTGGAAAGCGCCTAATCATTGTCCCATTCTCCAGGTATGGAAACTGAGGCATAGGGAGGTCAGTGTCTAGCCAGGCACAGCAAAACTGGCAGATGGCTTAACCCGAACAACCAATGACAGAGTATTTGGGCTGAAAACTCTCCAACCTGTGGATGCATTTTTTTAAAAAGTAAATGCCAACAGTTAAATATTGGGACAGTCCATATAAAAATCCACATCCCTGTCTCTTGAAAACTGCCAAATTAGGACTGACAGCCCCCAGTGCCACATCCCTTCCTGGCATTGCCCCCAGCTGGTCCCTTTGTGGCCCCCAAGGCTACACACCTCAGCTCACCACCCTTGCACACTCTCACAGTCGATAATCCTGAAGCCACTGCTTTGAAGAACACGTATTTATTGAGCGTCTATTGGGTACAGTGGCATGTGAGAGACCCAGTCTTGTGGGTCTGCTCTTGTGGAGCTGATATCCTACCGGGTGGCCCTGGCTTTGAATGTTCCTGCCCCATCTGAGCCCGAGGATACTCAGGCCAGGGCCTTGCCTTCTCTGAGCCTCAGCTTCCTCAACTGTGAAATGGGTCTAAAGCATAAAACCAAAACCAGCCAAAGACCAGGCATGGGATACCAAGAAGTATACAGTTGGCATGGATGTAGTATATTGTCAGTGTAGGAATACTCAGCGGATGTGGACGTATACAGTAGGTATGGGGGTACTGCCAGCATGGGGTATACAGCCCACATGGAGGTATACAATTCGGGGTGTTTAATCAGTTTGGGGTGTACAGTAGGGGTAGCGGTATACAGCTGGTGGGAGGCATACAGTCAGCGGGGAGTTGTACAGCTGGTGTGAGGGTACACAGTCCGCATAGCATTCCCAGTCAGCTGGCTACACCCCCTACACCAACCATCCACCCCTGCGCCAGCTGTATACTCTCTTGATCATGTGCCTGTTCAAACTGCATCTCCCAACAGCCCTTGGGGCCAGTTGTATACTTCATAGTACAACCAGCTCTACAGGTGATGTGGCGTGATACAGCCGGCGTCAGGGTATAGTCAGCAGGAGGAGCTATCCAGTGTGGCGCATACAGCCAGCATGGGGTTATAAGAGAACAGTTGGTGCTCAATAATCGTACCTGTTGCTTCAGAGTCAGGCACCCCCTGATGGGGCTCTGGTCACCAACTCAGCTTGTCCCTAGAGAAATGTCACACACACCCCCCCCCCCCAGTGGCTTCTAGCTGTGGAGGCCCCACCTGCCCCCTGGCCCACAGGCTTCAGCAAACAGGCGAGGCCCAAGGCTCCAAGCCATGCCCTTGGGTGACCAGGCCTCCCAAAGTAGCCCTGTGGTTGCCACGGTCCCTGCCAGCCCAAAGGCCGGCTGGTCCCACCCCGCCCAGTGCAAGCAGTGCCCAGGCCACAGCCTCTCTCTTCCCAGATACGCTAGGTCCCCGGGGGACACTCTTGCAAACTCCGGCCTTCAGCCACCAGCTCCACCCTGATGATGCTCAAATATGGGTCCCTGGGGAGGGACCCAGGGGTCCCTGGGGAGGGCCTCACTCCTGAGCAGCACGACCCTGTGACACCTGCCCCCCAGCACCCTACATGGGGGTCTCATGGGCACCTCCCACTCAGCATGACCACATCGAGCCCCCATTGTCCCCCAAGCTGCTCTGTCCTCCTGAGTGCTCAGGCTGGAAACCTGGGACACCTCTCTCTTTGCTTCACATCAGCTTTGCCTTCAGAATCTATTCAGGATCCAACCACTCTCACCCCCTGTTTGGCTCCCACCCTTGTCACACGGCTGTCGTCTCCTGCCTGGACAGTGCAGGTGCCTCCACCCTGGTCTCTCAGCTTCTACACTTGTCCCCCACTGTCCATTCCCCCACAGGGGCCAGAGGAGCCTGTGAACACCCGAGTCAGGGCACTCCCTCCTCTGCCCTGAACCCTCTATGGCTCCCATCTCACTCTGAGGAAAAGCCCAACTCCTCACCATTCCCACAAGGCCCTGCCTGCTCTGCCCTGTCCCCTCCTCCCTGCCTTCACCCCCTCCCACTCTCCCCTTTCCTTGCTCCGTTCCAGCCTCACTGGCACCCTGGTTATACTGTAGGTTATACTGGTTACACTGTACACTGCTTTTTAAACTTTTTCACATTTATTAAAGGTTTTGACCATGAGGGCTTCATAAAATGTCATGAAATTCTGTTTGCCATCTAACCGTCTACTTCTAAATAGGAGACAAACACTAGTATAGCAACCGTTTTAACGTGGAAAATTTTTTAAATTTTTTGAGAAAAGAATGATGTATTTATATTTTATTCCTTTTTGAATTTCAACCCTCAAAATATTCCAGCAAAAAAATCGGGGGAGGTTGGGCTGGGTCTCCTTCAATGGGCATCTGTTGCCCAGGAGGATGGTGGACTTGCCCTCACCCAGGCCACCACCAGCCCATGTCCCCCCCTGATTAGACTATAACTCACCAGGCACAGTCTCACCTCAGGACCTTTGCTCTGGCTGTTCCCTCTCCCCAGAAAGCTCTTCCCTGAGACAGCCGTTTGGCTCCACCTCCTTCAAGCTCAAACATCACCTCCTCAGAGAGGCTTTCTCTGACCATCCTGTCTAAAACAGCACCCTTGGGGCTTCCCTGGTGAGGAAGGGGTTAAGAATCCTCCTGCCAATGCAGGGGACACGGGTTCGAGCCCTGGACTGGGAAGATCCCACATGCCGCGGAGCAACTAAGCCCGTGCGCTACAACTACCAAGCCCGCGAGCCTGGAGCCTGTGCTCGGCAACAAGAGAAGCCACCACAATGAGAAGCCCGCGCACCGCAACAAAGAGTAGCCCTCGCTCGACGCAAGAAAGCCTGCGCACAGCAACGAAGACCCAGTGCAGGCAAAAATAAAAATAAATAAAGTAAATAAATTTAAAAAAAAATAAATAAAACAGCACCCTTTCCCCCTTCTCTCCTGTTACCCTATTTTATTTTGTTTCTGACTCATTCACACATTGACTGTTTATTGTTTGCCCCCATGTCTGTTTGCTGCACAAGGGCAGGGATTTATGTCTGTTTTGTTCATAACTTTGCCCCCAGCGCCCAGCATAGCATCTGGCACAAGACAGGCACTCAGAGTTTGTTAAATGAATAACCACGATATATAATCCATGTATAATATAGCTAAAACTGAAAATAAAAATGCAGCTTAGAGTTTTTCCGGGTGCACGTATTTAAAAAACTAATTTTTGAATTTTATACATATAAGAATTGAATACATGAGAAATGTGGAATTTCCAGTTGGCAGGGAAAGGATAAATCAGTCAGTAGCCTTGACTGCTCATTTGGAAGAAAATAAAGTTAACTCCACTCCCACCACATAGCAAAACAAATTCCACATGGATTAATCATGCAACTATATAAAACTCAAAACTATGACAAGCAGGATGGGAAAACACAAGAGCATATTTCTACCATCTGATAGCAGGTGAGACGGGTAAGGTGGGTGGGGGAAGAGAGAAAGGAGCGCCAGAAGTTTCTTATGTCAGCCAAACTGGCAGAGTGGGAACCATCAGATAAGAACAGCTGGGGCTGGGACTTCCCTGGCAGTCCAGCGGTTAAGAACCAAGGAATATCTTTCAGACACTGGCGCAGAGCTCTTTACAATACGGGTGATCCTATCAACAACCCATTTTAGGGAATTCCCTGGCGGTCCAGTGGTTAGGACTCAGCGCTTTCACTGCCGAGGGCCCAGGTTCAATCCCTGGTCGGGGATCTAAGATCCCACAAGCCGCACAGTGCAGCCAAAACACAACCATCAATTCTACAGCGGAGGAAACCGAGGCTCACGGAGAGAAAGTGGCTCCCCCAGTCACCTAGCAACAAGTGGTCAGTCCCTACTCCAGTTCTGATGAATAAGTGGGAGCCACTGAGGGTGTTTGAGCAGGAGCATGACGAGGCCAGGCTGGGGAGGGGAAGACACATGGAGAAGTCTCAGCTCTCAGGGAAATTGGTGGCCGTGGATGGGACAGATGGGCTATGGCCTTGCTGTGTGAACTTGAGTTATCCCTCTTTAAGATGGAACTAAAGAAGCAGAGAGAGGCACCTGGTGTAGCCTTGGCTCAGGGCGTTGCCTTGTGGGTGGCTCAGGAAATATAAGAGGGAACAATGGTACTGTCATCTGATGGGTTCCATTAGCTCTCATTTTAACATTAGCCAAATGGGGATGGAGGGAGGGGCAAGGCAAATACTAATGGTTTGATCATTGAGCCTGAGGATGGAAACTTGCTGTATCTTTGCAAAAATGCTGCAAAATAATAACAGTAGAATGCCCCCAGTGCCTCCATATTTCTGACCCGTTTACTGTGTGCCAGGCACTTTTCTGGAACGTTACACGGTTTATCTCAGCTCACCCTTATAGCAACTTTGTGAGGTTGATCCCATCATTACCCCCATTTGACAGATGCGGAAACTGAGGCCCAGAGAGAAACACATGCTGGTGGCTACAAAGATGGTGAGCAACAGAGCTGGGCCACCCAACTCCTGAGTTAGTGTTTTCTATGGCTGCTGTAAGTAATTAACACCAACCTGGTGGCTCAAAACACAAATTTATTATCTTATGGTTCTAGAGATCAGATGTCCAAAGTGAATCTCACTAGGCTAAAATCAGGGTGCTGGCCGGGCTGCATTTCCTTGCCTATTCCAGCTTCTAGAAACCCCCCTCATTCCTTGGCTCGTGGCCTCCTCCTCCATCCTCAAAGCCAGCATTCTCATTAAGCCCACATCCGCTTCCATTGCTACATCTCCTCCTCTGACTCCCCTGCCTCCCTCTTTTCTTCTTCTTTTTGACCACACCGCGTGGCATGCAGGATCTTAGTTCCCTGACCAGGGATCGAACCCACGCACCCTGCAGTGGAAGCGCAGAGACTTAACCACTGGACAGCCAGGGAAGTCCCCCTCTTTTCTTTATAAGGACCCTTGTCCTTGGGGCCACTTGGATAATCCAGAATAATCTCCCCATCTCAAGATCCTAAATTTAGTCCCATCTGCAAAGTGCCTTATGCCCTGTATGGTAACATATTCATAGGTTCCAGGAATTAGGACATGGACGTCTTTGGGGGAACCATTATCCTGCCTACCACAGTGTCTTTTTGTTTTTAAGATTTTTTTTTTCTTTTGACGTGGACCATTTTTAAAGTCTTTATTGAACTTGTTACAATATTGCTTCTGTTTTATGTTTTGGTTTTCTGGCCGCAAAGCATGTGGGATCTTAGCTCCCCGACCAGGGATTGAACCCACACCCCCTGCACTGGAAGATGAAGTCTTAACCACTGGACCACCAGGGGAGTCCCTACCACGGTGTCTTAACCATTTAGGCCAGGGGTTGACAAACCATCCGTCCCCCTGTGGGGCAAATCCATCCACCATGTTTTCATATGGCTCAGCACTAGGAATGGTCTTTCCATTAAGTGACTGAAAAACATCAAAGGAAGACTATTTTGTCATGTGAAACTCAAATGTCAGTGGCTATAAATCAAGTTTGCTTGGCACACAGCCATGCTCATTCGCTTTCATATTTTTTTTAAATAAATTTATTTATTTTATTTATTTTTGGCTGCATTGGGTCTTTGTTGCTGTGCCCAGGCTTTCTCTAATTGTGGCAAGCAGAGGCTACTCTTCATTGCAGTGCATGTGCTTCTCATTGTGGTGGCTTCCCTTGTTGCAGAGCACGGGCTCTAAGCACGCGGGTTTCAGTAGTTGTGGCACGAGGGCTCAATAGTTGTGGCTCACGGGCTCTAGAGCGCAGGCTCAGTAGCTGTGGCGCACAGGTTTAGCTGCTCCGCGTCATGTGGGATCTTCCCAGACCAGGGCTCGAACCCATGTCCCTGCAGTAGCAGGCGGATTCTTAACCGCTGCGCCACCAGGGAAGTCCCTGTTTTCTTACTGTTGATGGCTGCTTGCTTTCATGTTGTCTGTGGCCTATGGCAGACTCGAGTAGCAGGCATAGATTGTATGTGAAAATATTGACTCTCTGGCCCTTTACAGAAGTTCGCTGCCCCCTGGTCTCTAAGCCATGAACCCACACGTGTTGAGCCCAAGTCTGTGCCAGCATGTTTCATGTGCTCTGCTTATAACAACCGGCAGTGGTAAAGGCATGTCATTCATTCCCGGCAATGTGGGTGGGGAAGTTGACAAGCCCTTTCCCTCTCCAGGCTAACGTTTTCCTGTGTGGAGAATGGGACTCATCCTTGCATTTACTGGTAGCTGTTGCCAGGGCTTGGTGCTCAAAAAGCACTTAGCACAGGTCTGGGGTACAAGGCTTTAAGAAATGGTAACCAGGGGAATTCCCTGGTGGTCCAGTGGTTGGGACTCGCTTTCACTGCCGAGGGCTTGGGTTTGATCCTTGGTCAGGGAACTAAAATCCCGCAAGCCACGGCACGGCCAAAAGAAAACAAAAAATAAGAGAAAAGAAATGCTAACCAGGAGCACGGTACCATTTGACAGAGGGGGCAAACTGAGGCCACGTGCTCAGACCACATAGCTGGTGAGGGATGGAGCTCTGAATCAAACCAAGGTCCCTCTGGCTCCAACCCAGGCCTTTTGGGGGCAGATACTGGGAGAGGCAGAGCTAAAGATGTGACAGTGGTGGGGGAGAAGGCATGGGAAAGTCAGACCGTTAGACCAGGATCGGGGAGGGGAGGCGGCCGTTGGGTCCCAGCCTTGCTGAGTACGAAGGCCAGCGCACCCAGTTCAGTGGGTGTAGGAGATAAGGAAACAGATACAGGCTACCCAGTCACGATGCTCGTGCCAGGACATCAAGTGCTACCCAGCCTGAGGCTTCTGGATACAGACCAAGTCCCCAAGGCCTGCAATGGCCAAAGGCCTCGCCCATGCAGCCAGGCCAGCTCACCACTGCCTTCCCAGAAGTCTCTGCCTGGGTAATGGGCATCCCAGCTGCCCAGAAAAATCCCTTTGACAGAAGGTTGGGGTAGGAAGGCTAGAAGTGATTCTACTGGCCACCATGATAGGACCAAAGACAGAGCACCTACTGTATGCCGGGCACCAAAGCAGATATTTCCTTCTAGGAATCCAGTTTATCCTTTCAACGAGGCTCTGAGGGCAGATGGCACAGTGAAGAAATGGAGGCACAGAGATGCTTTGTGACTTGTCTGAAATCACACAGCCAGCAGGAGCTGAGATTTTGAACTCTGGTCCTGACACCATGCTCTTTTTTTTTTTTTTTCCAAAAATGTCTTCAATTTTTTTTTTTTTTTTTTTTTGGCCGCACTGCGAGGCTTGTGGGATCTTAGTTCCCTGACTAGGGATCGAACTCAGGCCCTCCCTTGGCAGTGAGAGTGCAGAGTCCTAACCACTGGACTGCCAGGGAATTCCCTCAATTTTCATTTTATATTGGAGTATAGCTGATTAACAATGTTGTGTTAGTTTCAGATGTACAGCGGAGTGATTCCATTATACATATACACGTATCTATTCTTTTTCAAATTCTTTTCCCATTTAGGTTATTACAGAGTATTGAGCAGAGTTCCCTGTGCTATACAGTATGTCCTTGTTGGCTATCTATACCATGCTCTTGAAATGTGTGCTCTGTGAATAACTCCGATTAACTAGGCATTTACTGTAGACCCAGCTCTGAGCTAAGTGCTATACCCACATGAGTTCACTGAACCCTTGAGGCAGCCCCGAGAGGGAGCTGATACTGTCATTAACCCCGTTTTCTGGATGGAGAAATTGAGGCTCAGATATGCAAAAGGTACAGATATGAAAGGTTCAGGGATACTAAAGGTCTCTGCTAGTACAGAGCTAGAAGAATGGAGCTGGAACTGGAATGGAGCCAATCCTGGGTTCCAGAACCTGGCTGAGAGTCAGAACTCTGCTTAACTTTTTTTGTAGATGTGTTCATTTATTTAGCACCTTGGTACAAGGCGATTCATGTCCCTTGACTAGTGCTATCACCTCTGGCCTGGTTTCCTGGCTTCTGCCATTGCACCCCAGAAAGGCCAGGGGGTACCTGTGAACCCCTGAGTCAGGCTAGGTCCCTCCTCTGCTCAGAACTCAATGACTCCCACCTCTCTCAGCACAGAAGCCCAGGGAATTCCCTGGCAGTCCAGTGGTCCAGTGGTTAGGACTCCACGCTTTCACTGCCCAGGTTCAATCCCTGGTTGGGGAACTAAGATTCTGTAAGCCACGTGGCACGGCCAAAAAAAAAAAAAAAACAGAACAGAAGCCCAAGTCCTCCCACGATCCACAAAGCCCTGTACACTCTGCCCCCACCTCCTCCCATTATACCCCCTTGATCTCTCCACTCCAGCCACACGCACCTCTTGGCTGCTCCTCAAACACACCAGACACGCTCCAGCCCCAGGGCCTTTGCACATGCCTTGCCCACTGCCTGAAACATTCTATACAGCTCCCTTTCTCACTCCTCTGGTCACCTCAGGATGACCTTCTCTGATCCTGTTTGAAATTTTAAACCCTGCTTCCAGGCCCTATAGATCACTCCTATCCCTCCTTCTTGCTACACTTTTCTCCAGAGCACCTTCTCTGACATTGTGAGAATTTTCTCCATTCATCTTAGTATCTTGTCTGGGTTCCTTTCTACAATTTCAGCTTGACAAGTGCTGGGTCTCCAGGGTCTAGGACAGAACCTGGCACATGGTACCTGCACAATAAATGTTTGCTGAAGGAAGTTATGAATGAACTTGCTTATGTTAAGTAACCTGTATGCTTATCAAGATTAAAACAAAAAAACAACTTCAGGCAGAACAAGCCTTTGGACTAAGAAAAATCCCTCTCCCTCACCCCTGGCCCAGAGCCTTCACTTCCTCTCCCTGGGGGTATTCCTCTCACTGGTTTCCCTTCTAGATGCTGTCCACAGGGCACATACCTAAGCAGATTTCTAGATGGTTATCCCTCATCCCCCGTTTTGTTACACACCCTGTTCCCCACTTTGCTATTTCACAAACTAACATAATTAGACATTGTTTTGCATCTGCAAGGTTCTTCATCTCACAAGGCAACATAGTAGCCCACGCTAGGAACAGTACCCTTTCTCATTAAACCAGCCTGAGGAGGCTTAAAAAAGATACAGATGCCACACATACACACAGAAATAAATAGTCTAAGCTCTGGAAAGAGTTTTCTTGGCTGTCTTACCTCTGGGGTGAGGACAGCTAGCTGAGGGTATGTGAAGGGTTCTTTCACTTGGAAAGCTAAAATCTTCTGTGCGGTTGAGGGCTTATTTTTAATTTTCAGCCCCTACCCCCAGCCCAGCAGAGAGAATATATTAATTTTGTTATAAAAGGACTTTAAATTCTGTTTTAAAATAATCCTCCCTGGGAATGCCCTGGTGGTCCAGTGGTTAGGACTTGGCACTTTCACTACCGTGGCCCAGGTTCAATCCCTGGTGGGGGAACTAAGATCCCGCAAGCTGCGTGGTGTGGTCAAAATAATAATAATAATTATTATTATTATTCTCCCATTGGGGATTGACTGGGAAGGGGCAGGAGAGAACTTTCTGCAGTGATGAGAAGGTTCTTACCAGAGATCTGCAAATTTTTTCTAAGGGCCAGGCATTAAAAATTTTAAGCTTTCTGGTTCAAATGTCACCTCTATCACATATTCTTCTTCTAAGAACCCTTTAAAAATACAAGAGCCCTTCTTAGTCCATTGGCTTTACAAAAACAGGCCACAGTGCAACAATGTAATAACAATACCTTATACTACTGAGCTGTACCCTTAAAAATGGTTTAGATGGTAAATTTTATGTTATGTATTTTACCACAAAAATTTTTAAAAATATATTAATAATGATAGGCCCTCCTTGGGCATGAGGGGATTCAGGAAGCTGGTAATATTTTTTACCTGATCTAGGTGCTGGTTACCTCATATATTTAGAATCTATACCCTTTTACGTATGAATTTTCTACTTCAATAAAAACTTTAGGGAGTTCTCTGGTGGCCTAGTGGTTAGGATTTGGTGCTGTCACTGCCATGGCCCAGATTTGATCCCTGGTCGGGGAACTGAGATCCTGCAAGCTGCACGGCAGGGCCAAAATATATTAAATACATAAAATGAAATTTCATCTTAACAAAAATGTTTAAAATATTCCCCTTGATTGGTTCAATATAAGAGGGTCCACCCACAAATGCACAGCTTAATGCAACCATCAGCAAAGATTGAGGAGGGTTTCCAGGTGCTGATATGAGAAAGGGATCATCTCCGACATATATTAAGAAAAAGGAAAAAAAAGCAACACGATGTGAAACAAACACCTTTTCATTTGACAAATATTTGTTGAGCACCTACTATGTGCTATGTGTCAGGCACTGTGGATACACTTTCAAACCAAACAGACATGCCTTCTTGCCTCATGAAGCTAGTGCGCTAGGGATTTGCTGACATTTTTGTAAAAGGGGAACAAAGCCACTAAATAAAGAATACGTATATAATTGCATGCAAAGGTCTAAGGCCTAGACTTTGTTTGGAAGAAAACACAAGATGTTGTAATACTGATGCATCCCAAGAAGGGAGTGTGATGTTGGGAGAGGGAGCAAGAGGGAGATTTTTCATGATAAAGCTTGTATCTTTTGTTTTTTGAAGCATGTGAATGTATTATCTCTTCCCCTGCAAAAAGTTACAATTAACAATACCCTCTTCCACAATATTTTTAACAATTCAGATGCCAGAGCCCTACTGCTGGCTGAGTTGAACTCTCTAGCGAATGAGCCATGGAATCTGCTTTTAAAACAAGCACCATGACTTTTTTCCCAGTCCCTGAACCCCATCAGAGTCTATTGTTTTAGGTTCTAGAATCTTTTTCCATACTGCTCATGCCAAGAGTGGGCTGGGAAGGATGGCAGTGCCCCTTGCTGACATCGGTCGGGGTCAAGAGCCATTTCCTGGTTTCCTCAGAGATGCTGCCTTCCTCTAGATATGGTGTCTGATAGGGAAGGAGCTTTCTGTCCTGCCCAGTCTTGTCCAAGTATGTGCCTCAACAGATAGGGCTGCTTCTCCAGCAGCTCATGGAAAAATCCATGTCCCCAGCATCACCAGTCCCAGAGCCCTCCTGAGCACGTACAGCTTACCAGGCACTGTGCAAAACACTTCCCACCAGCCAGTACAGTCTGCCCAGCCCTACAGATGAGGATACAGAGTCTCAGAGAGGTCACCAACTCGCACATGGCCACACAGCTCGTATGTATCAGAACCAACCAGGATTTGAGCCTATGTCTGTCTGATATTACCCACTAAATTCACAATGACTGATGGCAAGGCACTGGGGTACAGGGGAGGATTTGTGAGCCACTCTTTCCAAAGCACACTGTTCCCAAAGGAAATCTCGTTATCTGGCAGGGACTTCACAGGGCAGAGCAAGGGCCCTAGGTTTTCGGTTCTGATGAGAATGGACTACTTACAAACTAAGCAAGACACACACCCTCCCCCGCCCACTCTGAGGATTCAAGCCATGTGGCCCCTCTGGAGGAGGTGAGGGCCTGGCTGCAAGACCCAGCTGAAGTCTCCATCTCACACTCACCGGCCTCACAGAGAGAAATAATTAAGCAACTGTGTGGTTTGTTTGCTGTTCCCTCTGCCACATTTTGCTTAAATCTTCCCATGGCTGGCTCAACCTCCAGCCCTTGGTCACCTAAAATAATCCCAGATGATCCTCCCCCCACCACACACACACACACCCCTACCTAAAATTACCTATTTATTCAAGAATTTTTCCACTCTGTTGACTGCTGTGTTCTCTGTGTCTAGACAGTGCCTGAAGGATGCTCAATACATATTTGTCGATGGAATGTGCTTCTAGTGCCCAGCACAAGGTCTGTTGGGCACATAGGTCCCCTGTCTCCAGCGTGTTCCTGGCAAGACCATGCATGGCTGGCTCCCTTTGGCCAAATTCAAGGCTGGGTGAATCATATCATTGTCCACTCTGCCCCCAGGCTTGCCTCAGGGAGATCAAAGATCCCTCAGGTGCTGCCCACAGGCAGGCAGGACCCCAGGCAGAGAATCCCAGATCAGAGACAGCCAGCCACACCGAAGGGGCGCACAGCACGGGCAGCCATAGGGTCTGGAGCTTGGGCCAAAACCAAGAGCAAGGGGGCCCCTCAGGAGGTCTGGGCTGGCAGCTTCAAGCAGAGAGGGGAGAGGCTGTGCAGTTGCCAGGCTCTTGGCTGGGCTGGGCGGGGAGAGCCCAGCCTCCCCTATCTGTCTCTCTTTGCAGCCTCTGAAGGCCACAGTCCCTGGGGGGAGGGAGGCACAGCTCTAGCCAGCTCGTTTTTCTTGATTATTTTTGAGCGGTTTCCGGCCCCCTCCCCAAGGCCCTTCGGTCTCACAGTTTCCAGGAAGCTTCAGACACACAAGGAGGGGTGGCAGAGCCCCTTTAGCCCAAGGCAGTGCCACATGGGCCGTATGCCCACCTGAGCTCTGGGGACCCAAAATGAAGGAGAAAAGAGAAACTGAGGACCGCACACCCCTCCGTAGAACCCTGGGAAGGGAAGCTCTGCAGGGCGTGGGTGGGGAGGAAGCCTCATCTTTGCCCCATCCCATAGGCCCAGAGGCGAAGGCCGCCCTCAGAGGTTCGCGGGAGGGGGTCCCTGTCGCTGGGACCCCTCGAAATGGGAGCGAGCACCCCCGGCTCCTTGCACAGGGCGGGGAAAGTTTCTCAATTGTTTCCTGTTTCCTTCCTGTCCCTTCGCCGGTGGCGCCCTTGTTTCCGCCCTTCCCAGACGGCGGGCGAGACCCGATCGCCTCCCACCCAGGCATTGGGTCTGCCCAGTCTTGCCTCAGTTTCCCCATCTGGCCGAAAGCCCGGGACTGCTACTTCTAGGGGGATGTGAGCAAGAGGAAGAAGTGGGCAAAGGGAATTGGAAGGGGAGGATTTGGGGAGGTTGGGGCCCTGGTCCTTTTCCGAGCCCCGGTAGCCGTGCCTCCCCTCCCCCGCCCTGCATCGAGCAGCCCAGATAACGGGACCTCCCCGGGCGGAGCATGCGCCGTGTGTCCCGGCCCATCAGCCGGAGGGGGAGCAGGGGATCCCGAGAGCGGATGCAGGGCGACCTGGCGGGAGCAGGTGGGTGTGGGCTCGGCTCAGAGCAGTATGCAAGGCCGGGAAGCAGGAGGCCCCCAGCTGCAGCGCGGGTGTTTAAGATCTCGGATGTTTCCCCCCACCAAGGCCCCCGAACTCAGCAGAGGCGGACGCGGGCCAGAGGCGGCTCCTACCGTAGGCTCCGTCCTTCCGCTCGTCCACCATGGCCGCGGCGGGCGGGGAGGGGAGTCTGAGCCAGCGCGACCCCAGCCCGGCAGGGCGAGAGGCTCCGCGGGCTGCAGCGCCCCGCCCCGGACCCGGGCCCGCCCCTCCCACCTGGTCATCCTCTCGCGACCCCACCAATGGGAGTCCCGAGCGGGTGGGGGCGGGACTCAGGGGCGGGGGCGGGCTCGGGAAGGGGTGGAGCCCCAACCTTTGTTTCCTATCTGGGCTCTGGAGAGACCCTCTAGGTTCGTTTAGTGGGCAAGGAGCAGTCGTCATTCATTCAATCATCTATCCATCCACTCATTCGCCAGATAGATACTGAGTGTCGACTGTGTGCCAGTGAACAGACAAAAAGATGCTCTTTTTCATTAATCAGATTGGCAAGAATTTTAGAGTTCGGTAACATCAAGCGGGGTGAGCTGATGCTGTGGGTCAGAATGTTCTCTGGCAGAAAGATTAAATCCAAACCGTGTTCACCCTATACGATTCCTCTCTGCCACTGATCCTGGAGAAACCATATGCACGGCGAGTACGTGCCAAAAGGTGTTACCTGCAGTTTTGAGAGTTCTTGTAAAAAATGGTGGAGAACATGTATGTCCACCAATTGAGGGGTGCATACAACACAATACAACAGAAGAGAACACCATACAATGGATGAGAAGAATGAAGTCATCAGGGAAATGCAAATTAAAACTTGGTAATAACACCACTACATACCCACTGGAATAGCTAACTCAGAATACTGAGGGTACCAAGTGTTAGTGAGTATCTGGACCAAATGGGGCTCTCCTACACTGCTGGTGGGAATGTAAAATGGTACAACTACTTGGAAAAAAGATCTGGTAGTTTCTTATAAACGGGTATCAACCATATGACCCAGACATTCTACTCCTAAGTATTTACCCAAGAAAAATAAAACCAAAACCACTAAAAAAAGAAAGAATAGAAAAGAAACCCGCAAAGATGTGTATGCAAATGTTCATAGCAGCTCTATAATAGCTTTATTCATAATGGCTCCTAGCTTGAAGCAACCCAAGTGTCCAGTGTCCATCAATGGGTGAATGGTTCGTCAAACTATGGTCCATCCATACCATGGAATACTCCTCGGCAAGAAGAAGGAATGAACTATTATTGGTAAGTGCCACAGCATGGATGAATCTTAAAAAAAAAGACATTATGCCCAGTGAAAAAGGCCAGAGACTTTGATATGAAGTTCTGGAACAGGCATAGCTAATCAACCTATGGAACATGAATCAGAGGTGGCCTTTGCTGTTGGTAGTGATTGGCAGGAAAGGCCATAGGGTGACTTCCTGGGGGGGCAGAAACAAGACTGTGGTTAAACAGATGGGTTCAGTTTGTCACAGTTACTTGACTTCTGCCCTTTCTTAATATATGTTACATTTTAAAAGTGGGAACTATCTCAATAGTTTAAGAAAGAAGGAGGCGGCCCTGCAGGTTAGTACAAGAGTAAATGTTTATAGGGAGATTAGTCAGCATCAGGCGAGGTATTAAGTGCTTTTCATTAAATCTTTATCACCTTTTTGCCGTTGGGGAAAATGACACAGGGAGATTAAGCAATTATATTAAGTGTTTTGTGTTACTCCTTGCAACCATTTTCCAGCTGCAGAAAGTGACACAGAGAGGGTAACTAATTTACCCACAAACACACAGTTAGTGAGCACTGAGCTGAACAAGAATTTGAACCCGTGAAGGCTAACTTCACATTCCACATACACTCCACACCCCTCAGCCATAACCCTGCAGAGTAGCTCAGCTAGGCTTTCAGGTCCTATTGATGAGTAAAAATAGCAAGTTGTTTTTAGTCGGTTACGTTTGGTATGAGAAGGAGAAAGAGAGAGAGAGATACATCAAACAGACACACACGCACACATCTGCACATAACAACAGAAAAAGATTTCAACTTTATAGGGGATGTCAGAAGGACCAGGATCGGGGAGGGGAGGCAAAGGGGACTTTTTCCTAATCTATCATGTTCTATCTTTCTCTGTCTCTTTAGTGGAAGAAAGTATTCAAGGGTTTCTTGGGTAAAGAAAACTCTATTTCAAAAAACAGATTCCGGGGCTTCCCTGGTGGCGCAGTGGTTAAGAATCTGCCTGCCAATGCAGGGCACACGGGTTCGAGCCCTGGTCCGGAAAGATCCCACATGCTGTGGAGCAACTAAGCCCGTGCGCCACAACTACTGAGCCTGCGCTCCAGAGCCCGCGAGCCACAACTGCTGAAGCCTGGGCGCCTAGAGCCCATGCTCTGCAACAAGAGAAGCCACCGCAATGAGAAGCCCACTCACCACAACTAGAGAAAGCCCGCACACAGCAACAAAGACCCAACGCACCCAAAAATAAATAAATAAAATAAAATTAAAAAAACCCAAAAAATAGATTCCGTGGGAATCCCCTGGCGGTCCAGTGGTGAGGACTCTGCCTTTCCACTGCAGGGGGCGAAGTTTCGATCCCTGGTTGGAGAACTAAGACCCCGCATGCCGCGCGGGATGGAGGGAGGGGGATGGGAAGTTATTGCTTACTAGGGACAGAGTTTCCGTTTCAAAAGAGAACAAGAGTTCAGGAAATGGGTGGCAGTGTTGGTTGTACAACAATGTGAATGTACTTAATGCTACTGGACTGGACACTTAAAATGGATAAAATGGCAGATTTTATGTGGTAAATATATACTATAGCACAATAAAAGTTTTTAAAATAGCTTTTTAAAAATATGGTGCAACACAGTTGTGATGGGGGCACGGGAGACTTGGGAAAGCAAAGAGGAGGAATCTGACCTAGACAGGGGGTGGGAGGTCAGAAAGGGCTTCTGAAGAGGAGGCCTGAGAGCTGAGTGAGAACCAGGTGGAGAAAGCACGAAGGGCAGGCATCGTGCACTAAGTGGTCATGTACCAGAGGAAGAAGAGAAAGAGAGAGGGGAACTGAAATTAGGGACATCAGTGTGTCTGAGACAATGGGTTCAAGCGTGCCTCCTGGGAGAGGTCATCAGGGGTCAAACTTTGCCAAGCAGGGCAGCTTGAGGGCAAAGGGGAGCCCTGGGTGATGTGAGGGTGAGGGAGGGCCGTAGGAGCTGTGAGTTTCAGGGAGATGCCTTTAGTGGTGTGGAGAAGAGATTAAGGGGGGTGTCTAGAGGCAAGGTCCCTGTAGGCATCTAGGAGGAACTGGGGCAGGGCCTCAGCCTCTAGGGACGGGGGAGGTTGCAGCTGCAGTGGGGAAGCTGGGCACACAGAGCTGCTCTGTTCTCTGATCCCACTGAAGCTTTTGGGCTCATGAATTTTTCAGCCAAACAGACCTTGAGTTTCAGATTCCAGGGCGCTGGGCCCAGGCTTTTAGGTTCTGTTTACTGCCTGAAAACATCTGAGGGCCCCAGGAGAAGGGCCCTTGCAATGTTCAATGATGCTGGGGTTGGGGCGAGGGTCTGGCAGTGTCCTCAATCCACCCAGTTTACCTTCTGAGCAAGGGGCTGGTCGAGGCATGAAGGACACCCCTCTTTTGGGCAGAGGCAACCTAAAACCTTGGGCTTTGCAGGGCTAGAATTTCCAGCTCTGCCTCCGCTGGCTGGGTGATTTTTGTACAAATCATTCACTCTTTCTGAGCCTCAGTTTTCCTGTCAAATGGAGATAACAGGTTTCCTAACTCAGAACATTGTCTCCCACATGGGAGACTTTTAGGGGAGCCCCTGAGCATTGTGAGCACCAAATAGGGGTTAGCTATTGTTAGTAACAATAATGCTTGTATCCTGTAATGAGACAGAAGAGGGCTGGGACCCAGGTCTCAAACTCCACAACTCAGGTTCAAATTCTGGCTCAATTGCTGTGTGGTCTTGGGCAAGTGGCTTCACCCCTCTGTGCTTCTGTTTCTTTCTCTGTAAGAGGACATGAAGATAAGTGCTCAGTGAATGATGTTAGAGGCAATGGGTGGCTCTGATAGCTGCTGTCCTCTCTCCTTCCTTCCTCAAGTCCCCTGTGGGGATGCCCATCCCCCCTTCAGGGGCTGATAAAGATCTGGGGCTGGGTTTGGGGAAGGAGGGACTAAGCATGGGAGAGCTGAGTGTCTCCCCCTATAGGCCCTGCAGGACCCTCCCTCCCTCTGTGAAGCACGATCATTCTCAGGCAGGCTGAGATTTATTTTCCCTTTCCTTTCCCCTCCCCACTACAAACTTCCCTGCCAACAATCTTGGGGTGGAACCCAGGGTCCACAGTAGCTGATGAGCTGGGAGGGGAGGTGCTGTGCCAGGCATTGAGTTATGCCTAGTAACTCAGTGATGGAGCCTGAGGAGACAGCAACCACGACTTTCATACCCATTTAACAGAAGGGGAGACTGAGGCACAAAAGGTGCCATCACTAGCCCAATGCCTTACAGCTGTGGTGGAGTCAGGATTCAAACCCAGCACCTGTATCCTTAACTGCCATACAGTAAATAATAGTAATAATAGCAAATAATAGTAACATTATTGAGCATCGGCTCCGTCCCAGGCACAGTTCCAAGCATCGTGTTGCATGTCATAACTCAGTTGAGCTGCACTGTAACCTCATCAGGAAAGAGCAGTGGGTTTTTTTACTGTGTTTTTTTGTGTTTGTTTTTATTTTGTTCTGTTTCTTTTTTCCTTTTTTCCTTTTATTCTCTTTTTTTTCATTTTGCAAGGTTTTTAAAAAAATTTTATTGGAGTATAGTTGATTTACAATGTTGTGTTAGTTTCAGGTATACAGCAAAGTGATTCAGTTATACATATGCATATATTCATTCTTTTTCAGATTCATTTCTCATATAGGTTATCACAGAATATTGAGTAGAGTTCCCCGTGCTATACAGTAGGTCCTTGTTGGTTATCTACCTTATTATATATAGTAGTGTGTGTATGTAATCCCAAGTTCCTGATTGATCCCCCCCTAGTTTTTCTCTTTTTTATTTTATTTGTGTGTGTTTTAATTGAAGTATAGTTGATTTACAATATCATATTAGTTTAAGGTGTACAGCATAGTGATTCAGTTATACTATATATATATATATATATATATATATATATATATATATACACATACACATTATTCTTCAGATTCTTTTCCCTTATAGGTTACTACACAATATTGAATACATTCTCTGTGTTATACAGTAGGTCCTTGTTGGTTATAGGAAAGTGCAGTTTTAACTGTATTTCACAGATGTGCAAACCGAGATCCAGGGAGGGGAAGCCAGGTGCCCGAGGCCATACAGCTGGCTGCTTGCATACCCAGGACTTGAGCCCAAGCAGTAGGGTCCAGAGCCCATGCACTCAACCAGCACACACACGAACAACAACAGAAACAATACTACTACCAGCTTTGTGCCAGGCTCTGCAGTGGGACTTTCTCTTGGGTCGCCCCTGCTCTGAAGATCACGGTGGAAATTCAGGGTTGGGAAGCCCATGAACCTCAACACAGTTAAGGGATCAGCAAATAGTCCCTGGCAATAATGGGATCTCATCACATCACCATTTACCCTCAGGACTTTCTCAAATGTCAGCTCCTTCTCTGATCTCCCTGCCTCACAGCCCCACATTTATTCTCCAACACACACACACACACACACACACACACACACACACACCCCAACTCCCTGCCTTCAGGGCTCCCACCTTTATCAGGGATTTTTTTTTTTTTTTCTGCCAGCCTCACAGCTTGTGGGATCCTAGTTCCCTGACCAAGGATGGAACCTGGGCCCTCTGCAGTGAAAGCATGGAGTCCTAATCACTGGAGCGCCAGGGAATTCCCAAGGGTCACCTTATTTTTTGGTTTTCAAGTTGCATACCTCTCGCCCTCCCTAGGAGGAGAGCAGTGGAGTGGCTTTGTCTGCGTCACCATCCATAGTGCCACAGGAGCGCTCAATAAATATTCACTCACTGAATGAACCATCATCACCATAATGAAAGTGGCTTCCAAATATCCAGTCTAGCACACAGTAGGTGCTCAATAAATGTTGGTTGAGTGAATAATATAACAATTATAGTCATACTAATGATGACCATTTATCTCTTCAACATTCTATCAACATCCTAATGTCACATAGTAGGACCTTATAAATACGTTGGGAATGAATAAGAGTAACATCAGGGGAGGGAATTCACTGGCAGTACAGTGGTTAGGACTCCATGCTCTCACTGCTGAGGGCCCGGATTCAATCCCTGGTCAGGGAACTAAGATCCCACAAGCTGCGTGGAACAGCCAAAACAACAAAAAAAAAGAGTTAACGTTAGGGGATAAAGAAGATGTGGTACATATATGCAATGGAATACCACTCAGCTATAAAAAAAGAATGAAATAATGTCATTTGCAGCAACATGGATGAATCTAGAGATTATCATACTAAGTGAAATAAGTCAGACAGACAAATATCATATGATATCACATGTGGAATCTAAAATATGACACAAATGAATTTATCTACGAAACAGAAACAGACTCACAGACACAGAGAATAGACTTGTGGTTGCCAAGGGGGAGGGGGTGGGAGAGGGATGGATTGGGAGTTTGGGATTAGCAGAAGCAAACTATTATATATAGTATGGATAAACAACAAGGTCCTGGCCTTCGCTGGTGGTGCAGTGGTTAAGAATCTGCCTGCCAATGCAGGGGACATGGGTTTGAGCTCTGGTCCAGGAAGATCCCACATGCCGCGGAGCAACTAAGCCCATGTGCCACAACTACTGAGCCTGTGCTCTAGAGTCCGTAAGCCACAACTACTGAAGCCCGCATGCCTAGAGCCCGAGTTCCGCAACAAGAGAAGCCACCACAATGAGAAGCCCGCGCACCGCAATGAAGAGTAGCCCCGGCTCACTGCAACTAGAGAAAGCCTGCGCCCAGCAACGAAGACCCAATGCAGCCAAAAATATAATTAATTAATTAATTAATTAAAAAAAAACAAGGTCCTACTGTATAGCACAGGGAACTATATTCAATATCCTGTGATAAACCCATAATGGAAAAGAATATGAAAAAGAATGTATATATATGTATAACTGAATCAGTTTGCTGTACAGCAGAAATTAACACAACATTGTAAATCAACTATACTTCAATAAAATAAATTTTATTTATTTATTTATTTATTTATTTATTTATTTTTGGCCACGCCCTGTGATTTGTGGGATCTTAGTTCCCTGACTAGGGATCGAACTCACACCCTCGGCAGTGAAAGCATGGAGTCCTAACCACTGGACTTCCAGGGAATTCCCCAATAAAATAAATTAAAAAAAAAAAGAGTAACTTTAGAGTGCCCGTCAACAGATGAATGGATAAAAAAGATGTAGTATATATACACAATGGAATACTACTCAGCTGTAAAAAAGAACAAAATTTTGCTATTTGCAGCAACATGGATGGACTTGAGGGCATTATGTTAAGTGAAATAAGTCAGACAGAGAATGACAAATACTGTATTATATCACTTACATGTGGAATCTAAAAAGTACGACAAACCAGTGAATACAACAAAAAAGAACCAGACTCACAGATATAGAGGATAAACTAATGGTTACCAGTGGCAGGGGGAGGGGCAATATAGGGATGGGGGTGAGGCACAAACTATTAGGTGTAAGATACGCTACAGCATGTATTGTACAGCACGGGGAATATAGCCAATATTTTGTAACAATTGCAAATGGAGTGTGACCTTTAAAAACGGTATAAAAATTTTTTTAATTAAAAAAAAATTTAAAGAGTAACATTAGGAATAACAATAAAAGCAGCTACTTGGGGAATTCCCTGGCGGTCCAGTGATTAGTGCTCTGCGCTTCAAGAGTAGCCCCCGCTCACCACAATTAGAGAAAGCCCGCGTGCAGCAACAAAGACCCAACACAGCCAAAAATAAATAAAAATAAAATAAGTTAGAAAAAAAAAAAAAGACTCTGAGCTTCCACGGCAGGGGACATTTGTTTGATCCCTGGTGGGGGAACTAAGATCCCACATGGCTGTGGCCAAAAAAAAAAAAAAAAAAAAAAGGCAGCTACATTTGTCCTGCTAAGAGTGTAACTCACAGTTCTTGTCATTGAGTGAAAGAATAAATTATTTAGTAAATATTTATGGTATTAATTAATTAATTAAACACATATTGAGCACCCAGCACTGGGCCCTGGGGACACAGACATGAAAAGGACAAAGTCCTTGCTCTATTGGGGCGCACATGCATGTGGGAGTGACAGAAGAAACAAGATGAGTGGACGGGGACTTCCCTGGTGGCACAGTGGTTAAGAATCCGCCTGCAGTGCAGGGGACACAGGTTCGAGCCCTGGTCCAGGAGGATCCCACATGCCGCGGAGCAACTAAGCCCGTGCGCCACAACTACTGAGCCTGCACTCGAGAGCCTGCGAGCCACAACTACTGAGCCCGCGTGCCACAACTACTGAAGCCCACACGCCTAGAGCTGGTGCTCTGCAACAAGAGAAGCCACCGCAACGAGAAGCCCTGCACCGCAACGAAGAGTAGCCCCTGTTCGCCGCAACTAGAGAAAGCCTGCGCACAGCAACGAACGAAGACTCAACGCAGCCAAAACAATAAACTAAAATAAAAAATTAATCAATTAATTAAAAAAAAAGATGAGTGGATGGGTGGATGGATGAATGGTTGATTGGTTGGATGGATAGATGAATGAATGGATGGATGGATGGATGGATGGATGGGTGGATGGTTGGTTGGATGCATAGTTGGTTGGTCTGGGGTCTCCACCCACCACCCCTCCAGGGCGCAAAGGGAAAGTGAGGCGGGGCAGCTGTCCCATCCGAAGCTCCGCCCCTCCCCGCCGCCGCAGCGTCTTCACGTCGGCAGACTGCGCCGCTCACCTGGTGGCCTCCCCTTTAAGACGCGCTCACCTGGGTGCTCACCTGCGCGCGGGCGCTTCCGCAGGAAGAAGGAAGCGGCGCCACCGTCGCCTCCAGGCCCTCCCTCCCCACCAGCCAGGTCCGCCGGCCGCCACCATGTCCGCCTCGGCTGTCTTCATCCTCGATGTCAAGGGCAAGGTGAGGTTGGGCGCAGGGAGTGGGGAACGGACAGGTGAGGCTGCACCCTCCCGGACCTAGGGGCGGCCCCTCCTTACAGGCAACGAGGCCCCGGAAAGCTCTGGGGGCGTGGGGACACCCCTCCCCCAATCCCTGGGAGTCCCGCGTCGAATCCCACCTCCACTGTTCACTAGCCGCGTGTCTGAGGCAAGGGGCTTCTCCTCTCTGAGCCTCAGTCTCCCTGTCCGTACAAATGGGAATAACAGAAGTCCCCACCCAAGAAGAACGAATACAACCTTGTGCGTGTATACCACCTAGCACAGTAGCCCTGCTGCAAACGTTAGGCGTTCAATCAACTGAAATTATTATTTCTGTCACCATCATCATCCACAGTACTAATATTTGGGAAAGACAGCAGGGGCTGGAGACCCTAATTCCCCTTTGGGGCTGTCTTGTCCCTTTCTGGTGCCCCCTCCCATTCATCTTGTCATTCAGTAGCAATAATAACAGTGGCGGTGAAAATAATATTTCTGATAATAATCATAGTGGGAGCTAAGGTGTGTGAGGACCTGCGGGTGCCCTCTCTGTTCTAAACACTGGACTAAACAACCTCACCAAGTAGGTATTATTATTATTGACCGCTTGCTGCCTGCCAGGCAGAGCTATATGAACTATAAGAGATATATGGATATAATTGTTTCTTTTCTTTTTTTCTCTCTTTCTTTCCTTTCATCGTCCCTACCTCACCGATTTGGTGCATATGGAGCCTGGCTTGAGAGCAGGAATTCTGGAGCCGGGGCATCTTCGTTCAATTCCCAGCTTCCTCACTTACTGTGGGCGTGGTTCATACCTCAGTTTCCCCGTCTGTAAAACGGAGATGGTGATACCACCTACCTCATAGGGTTGTGGTGACAACAGAATAAATCAGCAGGGGGCTTCCCTGGTGGCGCAGTGGTTGAGAATCTGCCTGCTAATGCAGGGGACACGGGTTCGAGCCCTGGTCTGGGAGGATCCCACATGCCGTGGAGCAACTGGGCCCGTGAACCACAACTGCTGAGCCTGCACGTCTGGAGCCTGTGCTCCGCAACGAGAGGCCGCGATAGTGAGAGGCCCGCGTACCGCGATGAAGAGTGGCCCCCGCTTGCCGCAGCTAGAGAAAGCCCTAGCACAGAAACGAAGACCCAACATAGCAATCAATCAATCAGTCAATCAATCAATAAATCTTAAAAAAAAAAAAAATCAGCAAACAACCAGGCTTTAGTAGATGTCAGTGAGGGCTCTAGATGCTCTAGCTGTCATTATCACGTGCCCATTTTGCAGAGGAGGAAACTGAGATGCAGAGAGGCAGAGCCTTGCCCACACCCCCTCAGCCAGCAAGTAGGGTCAGAGCTTGGCACTCTGATGCCCCCGGGCGTAGAGTCCCTGGATCCCAGCAGTGACCAGACCTTCTCTGCCCACCCTCAGCCCTTGATCAGCCGCAACTACAAGGGCGATGTGGCCATGAGTGAGATTGAGCACTTCATGCCTCTGCTCATGCAGCGGGAGGAGGAGGGCGCCCTGGCCCCACTGATGAGCCACGGCCGGGTCCACTTCCTGTGGATCAAATACAGCAACCTCTACTGTATCCGGGGCCACGGGAGGATCCCTGGGGGCCCGGAGTGGTGGGCAGCTCAGGCCCAGAGGTGGTGGGCTGGGACAAGAGGTGCACAATACAGCAGTGGCTCAGGCTGGAGGGTGAGGGTTCAGGGTCTGTGCTCCATTGGAACCCTCCAAAATGGCACCTTTTCCTTAACCTCGCTGCCTGCAGTGGTGGCCACCACGCTGAAGAACGCCAATGCCTCCCTCGTGTACTCCTTCCTCTACAAGACAGTGGAGGTAGGTCCTGGCCTTCCATTGGCCGGCTGGTCTGTCTGTCTACCTGTTTTGCCCACCTTTTTCGGAATCCATCTCTCCTAGGAAGCTTTCCCTGGGGGTGTCACCATCAAAGCCCCATCACTCTGTGTTCTCATTAGCTGCTGTGGGATCATCTCGCCCTATAGGGTAGGAACCAAGGAGGTCTCCGGTGCTCAAATCTGAACCAGAGGGAACTGGGTTCCAGACCCAGCTCCCCCACTTCCTGGCTGTGTGACCTTGAACAAGTCACTTCTCTCTGTGCCTCTAAACTGGGTTTAGTCCTGCCGCAGGGTTGTTGTACAAATTAATCAAATTTGTACTTCTAAAGCACCTAAAGCAGTGCTCAGTATACAGTAAGTGCTCAATAAAGGTTTGGTATTATTGTTAGCATTACCACTAATGTTGTATCATACTATCATATAGTAATTTATTGAGCCCTTACTATATGCCATTCTCATTGACTGAGAAAGTGCTCAGTAAATACTTTTTTTTTTCCTTTGGTCGCCGTGCGGCTTATGGGATCTTAGTTCCTGACCAGGGATCGAACCCACACCCTTGGCAGTGAAAGCACAGAGTCCTGGACTTCCCTGGCCATCCAGTGATTAAGACTCCGTGCTTCCACTGCAGGGCACACGGGTTCGATCCCTGGTCAGGGACCTAAGATCCCGCATACCACAAGGTGCAGCCAAAAAAAATTCCTAGTAAATATAATATACTTTGACAAACAAGAGATCTGTATTGATGTGTCTCCTCCCTGCCAGGCAGAGGTGGGGACACAGCTGTGCATAAGACAGGCACGGTCCCTGCCTATGCTGAGGAGTTAAAGGGCAAGAAGGAGGGACTTCCCTGGTAGCACAGTGGTTAAGAATCCACCTGCAAATGCAGGGGACAAAGGTTCGAGCCCTGGTCCGGGAAGGTCCTACATGCCACAGAGCAACTAAGGCTGTGCGCCACAACTACCGAGCCTGTGCTCTAGAGCCCGTGAGCCACAACTACTAAACCCGTGCGCCACAACTACTGAAGCCCTCACGTTCTAGGGCCCATGCTCTGCAACAAGAGAAGCCACTGCAAAGAGAAGCCCACGCACCGCAGCAAAGAATAGCCCCCGCTCCTACTCTCCGCAACTAGAGAAAGCCCGTGCACAGCAACAAAGACCCCCCCAAAAAATAAATAAATAAATAAATAAATAAATATGTATATAAAAAAATAAAGAGCAAGAAGGAGATTCAAAGGGACATTGTGATAACCAGTGACTGGGGTGCTAGTCTCACCCTGATACTCACAGGGGTCGAGGGATAGTGGTGGCTTCACTGAGGAGCTGAGGCCTGTCACAAGGAGACTGCTGTGAGGACAGTGTCCTAAGCGGTGGGCATAGCATGTGCAAAGGCCCTGAGATGGGAACAGAAAAAAGGCCAGAGAGGCTGGAGCAGGATGAAGGATGGGGTTTCCAATGCTGGGTGACTGACAGGTTCTCTGCTGTGGTGATACCTATTAATCCCAGGGACTCCCATCGTGGGGTCCCCCAAGTCCTCCCAAGGGCCCCTGGATAGAATTCAGGGAGTCCATGAACTGAGACGTATTTCTGTGTAACAGTTTTCCTTTGCCATCTTGCGGGTTTTTTTGGTTTTTTTTGTTTTTTGCTGCGTGGCGCGTCTTGGCTTGTGAGATCTTAGTTCCCTAACCAGGGATGAAACCTGGGCCCTTGGCAGTGAAAGCGCAGAGTCCTAACTACTGGACCACCAGGGAATTCCCATCTTGTGTATTTTATTTCATGCATTTACAAACCTTGTTCTGAGGTGGGTCTGTTCCAGGAGGGCAGAGACCCTGTTGGCTTTGTTCACCATTAATATACCGACAGTGGTATACAGTAGGCGCTCAGTAGTTGCTTGTTGGGTGGCTGGCTGGGTGAGTGGGGACTCAGCCCACAGCTACACCAGCCACACCTCTGTGGATGTCGGTCTCCCTGAACCTGCAGGTATTCTCTGAATACTTCAAGGAGCTGGAGGAGGAAAGCATTCGAGACAACTTCGTCATCGTCTACGAGCTGCTGGATGAGCTCATGGACTTCGGCTTCCCACAGACCACGGACAGCAAAATCCTGCAGGAGTGAGTGGGCCATGGGTCAACCACAGGGTGGGCCATGGGTGGAAGAAAGTTGGGGAGGGCTGGGGAAGTGTCCCTGGGCCTACCTGCTCATCTCCCTGCCTTCCTGCCAGATACATCACGCAGCAGGGCAACAAGCTGGAGACGGGCAAGTCACGAGTGCCACCCACTGTCACCAATGCTGTGTCCTGGCGCTCGGAGGGCATCAAATACAAGAAGAACGAAGTCTTCATCGATGTCATAGAGTCCGTCAACCTGCTGGTGAGCCCCTACACCTCTTCCCCACCCCTGCCACGGCCTTAGGGCAGGAGAGTGGGCCCTATGCCTGTTGACCCCCCCATGTGTGCATCCTTAGGTCAACGCCAACGGCAGTGTCCTGCTGAGTGAGATCGTGGGCACCATCAAGCTCAAAGTGTTTCTGTCGGGAATGCCAGAGCTGAGGCTGGGCCTCAATGACCGCGTGCTCTTCGAGCTCACTGGCCGTAAGTTTCTGGAAGGGGGCGCAAGCGGGAGCCTGAGACTTCGTCCCATCACGGGTGGGTGGTACCGAGAGACTTGCAGTCAGTTCTGAAATAGCACTCGCCCGCCCTCTTCTGGTTATGACCAGTACTGCAGCTGCTGGTTTCTTGCACAAACAACTGCTTCATTATTGAGTGCCAGGCGCAAGGACACCATAGTGAAGAAAAAAATCCCTGCCCTCATGGATCTGACATTCTAGCGGCAGTAGGAGACAGAATAGCATCATATTTAACAACCTGGCAGCAAGAGCCTGATTCCCGGAGTTCAGATCCTAGCTCCGCTCCTGGCCAGCTGGGTGACCCTGGGCAAGTTACTCATCCACTCCGGGCCTCAGTTTCCTCATCTGTTAAATGGGGGTGATCGTAGCGGTAGAAAGGGAAGACAAGGATAGGGACCGTGCCCCGGGCTCCAGGGTCGCCCCAGGCTCCAGGATCACGCTGCTAACTCGGCTCCGAGTTTCAGGGAGCAAGAACAAGTCCGTGGAACTGGAGGATGTGAAATTCCACCAGTGTGTGCGGCTGTCTCGCTTCGACAACGACCGTACCATCTCCTTCATTCCGCCCGACGGTGACTTCGAGCTCATGTCCTACCGCCTCAGCACCCAGGTAAGGCAGGGTGAAGCCCCTGGCAAGGGGTGAGAGTTGACCCCAGAGCCTCGGAGAACTCCCTCTTCCTCTGTCTGTAGGTCAAGCCGCTGATCTGGATTGAATCTGTCATTGAGAAATTCTCCCACAGCCGCGTGGAGATCATGGTCAAGGTGGGCCCTGGGGAATAATTACTCACAATGCTGGATCCACCCCTTCATACCTGCACCCCCCCCCCCATCAGTCTAACCTCATCTCCTACCTCTCTCCCTGCTCCTCACTTCCTTCCAGCCACGTGGGTCTTCTGGCTGGTTTTCAAACATGCCAGGCATGGTCCCCGGCTGTCCCCTGGATCATTCTGCCCCCAGCCACCCATATATCCACATAGCTTGCTCCTTCACCTCCTTCAGTTCTTTGCTTAAATGTCACCTCCTCAGAGAAGCCCTCCCTGATTTCCCCACCTCCCTTCTTTGCTGTAGTTTTTCCCTTATTACTTACCACCATCTGACACATGATCTGTTTTACTTATTTACTTTCATACACATATATAAACCATAGAGTGTATTTATATGGTTTAAAGATTAATAATAAACCACACAGCTTATTTGAATGTGCCTGGCTCCACCAGCTCCTCTGAACCCCCACCTGCCCCTCCCCCAATTACTGCTCCTCCTTTGCCCGCAGGTAATCACAATTTTGAATTTCCTGTAAATAATTTCTTTGCTTTTCTTTATAGTTTTGCCACCTGCATTTATAACCACAAATATTTCATTCTTCCGGTTTCTGACCTTTATATCCATGGACTGGAGCTGTATGACTTTTTGTATAATTTGCTTTGTTCAGGTAACGTGGATTTTTAAGAGGAATCCCAGCAGCCAGAGCTTAGTGCATCCATTTCTGTGGCTGTAGAATATTCCACCGTGAGAATCTTCTGTCCCGTCTCTTGCATGGGTTTTTTTCAGTTCCTGGCTATTGTGGTTCACCTTGCCTTGAATAGCCCTGTGCTTGTTTCCCAGTGCCCCAAGCAAGAGCTTTTCCAGAGCATATAGTTAGCCCCTTTTACAGATGGGGAAACTGAGGCCCAGAAGAATTAAGATGTCATTCATCTAGGAAGGGAGCGGGCACGTTGAACTTGGGTCTGCCTGGCTCAAGAGTCTGTGTTCTCAGATTTAACTTTGTTCCCCAGTCTTAGAGTCTTCGGGGAGCTGGGTTGTGGAGTGGACGGTCACGGGGCGGGGGGCGGGGGTGTTGACATCCCCAGTGTCCCCGTCTCTGCAGGCAGGGAAAGTGGAAAGGGCCTTAAAGCTGGTGCCTTCCAGAAAGAACACCCCCTGCCTTGTTTTACCTCCAGGTCCTCTGGCCCCAATCCCACCTCTCATATATTCCCCACCACCACCAAATTCATAAATAAGAGCAGTCATCATAATGCTAGTCACTGCACATGGACACTTAGAGTCCTTGTGTTAAAAGCTTGTCCCAAGTCACACAGATCTAGATCTGGCTATAATGTTGTAACATCAGTAAGGAGAACATGTGAGGATTGAAAACACAGGCTTGGGTCAAATCCCTGCTGTGCTGGTTATCAACTACGTGACTCGGGCAAAAGCTCTTTCTCTCTGGGCCTCAGTCTTCTCATCTGTAAAATGGACCTTAGGAATGACTCCTACTTTAGAGAATTAGTGAGAGGGCTAACTGCTTGGCACAGGGCCCAGCACATGGTAGGGGGTCAGTAAATGTCAGCTTTCAAATGAAAACTCTGTGACGGGCTGAGGACCCATCAGGCTTTGCAGTCAGAAGCTTCGGCTGTGAGTCTTGGCCAGGAGCCTTCACTTTCTTGTCTGTGAAGTGGGCTGAGAGCAGAGCCTGCCCTAGGGGCTGCTCAAATGAGGGATCTTTTGAACCAGGCAAAGGTGTATGACACTTTCCAAACGGAAGGCACCAAAAGCAGGGCCTCTGGGGGACTTCCCTGGTGGTCCAGTGGTTAAGACTTTGCGCTTCCACTGCAGGGGGCGTGAGTTCCATCCCTGGTCGGGGAACTAAGATCTTGCATGCTGTGTGTGCAGCCAAAAAACAAAACAAAAAAACAAAATCAGGACCTCTGGAGTCTCTCCTGGGTGTGGACCCCGGCTCTGCCACTTGTTGGCTGTGTGTCTCCAGGCAAATGCTTTAACTTCTCTGTGCCTCTGTTTCCTCATCTGGAAAATAGGCTGGATTATGGTCTCCACTTCAGGGCTCTTGATGAGCTGGCACATGAAAAGGCCTTGGTGAATATTTGCATGAGTGAATTCTTCATGCCCCATGTTCTCTCCACTGACAGGCCAAGGGGCAGTTTAAGAAGCAGTCAGTGGCCAACAGCGTGGAGATATCTGTGCCGGTACCCAGCGATGCCGACTCCCCACGCTTCAAGACCAGCGTAGGCAGTGCCAAGTACATGCCAGAGAAGAACGTCGTTATCTGGAGTATCAAGTCTTTTCCGGTGAGCACTGGGGATGGGCGGGGGATCTGGGGGACCTGCCCCTGCTTCTTGAGGGCAAGGCAGAGAATAAATCAGAGAGCCACCTACGTGTGCACATGGCTATCCTTCGGGGATGATAAAGCTGGAAAGCAGACCAGCATAATAGTTAAATTTTCCCAATCCCAGACAGCCTTGGGAATCCCACTTCCTCTCATGGAGCCTCAGTTTGCCCATCTGTAAAATAGGCAATATCATGTTACCCACATCCTTGGGCTGCTGGAGGATTGGTCTGTCCCTGGGATATTGGTGGGGCTGTTCATTGGGGTCTGGAAAATGGGAGGTGATCATTAGAAGGTCCCCGACCAGGCTTTGCAGTCAAAAGCTTTGGCTGTGAGTCTTGGCCAGGAGCCTTTACTTTCTGGTCTGTAAAACGGGCTGAGAGCAGAGCCTACCCCTAGGGGCTGCCATGAGAATGGTCTGGGGTATAGAGGGGCCTCTCAGTGTGTCTGATACCTCCATGTGCCCTCAGGGGGGCAAGGAGTACCTGATGCGCGCCCACTTTGGCCTCCCCAGCGTGGAGAAGGAGGAGGTAGAGGGCCGGCCCCCCATCGGGGTCAAGTTTGAGATCCCCTATTTCACCGTCTCCGGGATCCAGGTGAGAGAAGTGGGCAGAGTGGCTCCTCTCCTTGACCTCAGTGGGTTCCCTGCTCTCCCGTCTCTTGGCTTGGATCACCTCCGTTCCCTGGCCTGGCTCATCTCTCCTTTGCAATCATCCTTGTCTTTTCCTGGAACAGTGTTGCCTTTTCTGCTCTCAGCCTGGGTCCCCTCCCCCTCCCCCTCTTACTTTGCCCTGTGCCTAAACTGTGTTGTGTCTATTCCCTTATACTGGGCCATCTTTCCCACTGTCCTGGACCACCTCTCCCCTAACCCTCCCACACACTGTCCTTGCCACATCTTTGCCCTGAGCCATGTTACTTCATTTCTCCCAGCCTGTGCTTTCTTTTTTTTTAAAATATTTATTTATTTATTTTGTTGCACTGGGTCTTAGTTGTGGCAGGCGGGCTCCTTAGTTGTGGCATGTGAACTCTTAGTTGCAGCATGCATGTGGGATCAAGTTCCCTGACCAGGGATCGAACCCTGGGTCCCCTGCATTGGGAGCTCGGAGTCTTAACCACTGTGCCACCAGGGAAGTCCCCAAGCCTGTGCTTTCTTATTCCCTGAAGTTGTGTTATATATTTTCCCCTGGCCCCAGCCAGCTCTCTCCCCCTAGCCTGGGCCACCTCCTTTCATCCCTTTTCAGGTCCGATACATGAAGATCATCGAGAAGAGTGGTTACCAGGCCCTGCCCTGGGTCCGCTATATCACCCAGAGTGGCGGTAAGGCAGCCCAGCTCCCTGGGATGACGGAGACAAGGAGATGAAAGGGGATGGTCTTGGGGCTTTAATACATCCTGTCTCAGAGGGCTCCAAAACTCAACAGGCCTGGCGCCACGTCTACCCTGTCTTTGTCAGTGTGCCACCCTGGGCCTCGGTTTGCTTATCTTTACAATGGGGACAGTTGCCAGTTCCAGGGTAGTGGTGGTGGGGTTTGGATGAGGGGCTGAACACACAGCACCCCCATCTACTGCCTGGAAGCAGGCTTGTTGCTATGGTTACAGTCCCCATGTTTGAGCCCGTCCACAGCCTTGTTACATACCTGTAGGGTTGATCATGAGCGCTGGGGAAGGGGCTGGATTTGGGTGGGGGGCCTGTCCCTTTGTCTCCTTTCCCCAATTCTGAGATGGTCCCCGCTCATTGTTTCCGTGCAGATTATCAACTTCGTACCAGCTAGAAGGGAGAAGAAGTGGGGGTTTGAACACGGGCCGTCCTCTCCCCAGGCCCCGACTGCGGACTCTAGAGAGAGAGAGGGAAGATGGGATGTGTGTGTGTGTGTGTGTGTGTGAGTGTGTGAGAGAGACGGCAGTCCCTGAATTAGCAGTTTCTTAAGGGCTGGCTGGCTCCCAGCCTTTTCCTTTACCCATAGGCTGGGAGGGATGGTCTCCCTGTCTCCAGGCTCCCGCCCCTCCCCCCTCCCATTTTATATGAAGAAATAGAAAAGGGGCTTAAGTCCCCCTCATGAGTGCCTTCTTGCAGTGACCTGCCTTAGGAGGTGTGGGGAGGCCCTCCTCCACAGCTGCTGAGCCCAGAGGCCCGCTGGCCTATTCTGAGTTTTCGGATGACATTAAAAATGAATCTAGCTGCTGTTATGTGTTTCTTGGCTGGGGGCTGGGGGTGCCAGGGCTGTCCCTGAAGTGCTGGGATAAGCGTGAGCAACACATATCCATTTCTCATCCCGATGGTCACTCATCTGGGCCCTCGCAGTTGCCCCCACTTTGGTTCCCAGGGCTCTGGGCTTCCCTCCCCCACGACAGCCAGTTACCATCATAGCCGCCAGAGGGCGCCCGTTAACTCCTAAATCAGATCATGGCTCCATTCTTTTTAAAAAGTGAAAGTCAAGCGCTCACCGCAGCCCACAGGCCTGATCAACATTACCCCTCCCCCTCACCTATCTGCCCTCACCTCCTGCCCCCTCTCTCCCTCTATACCTCACTCTTCCTGGACTTACTAGGCGTGCTCCTACCTTAGGGCCTTTACATCTGCAGCGTCTCCACCTGGTATGCTTTCCCCCAGATATCCACATGGCTCCTTCCCTCACCTTCAGGTCTCAAATCAAATGTCACCTCCTCCGGGTGGCCCTCTCTGACCTCTCTCTTTCAACGGCCTTCTTTTCCCAAGAGACTATTACTTATCCCGTTTTGTCAGCTCCACAGTGTATACCATTCTGAAAATATGTAATTATTGTCTTCTCCAGCCCTAAACGGTAGGCATCCTGCAGCAGGAGGCACCCAGCTTGCTCTCCACTTGGCCGCCTAGTACACAGTAGGTGCTCTGTAAATGTTTGAAGGCCTCTGTTAAGAGCCTCCGACCGCGACTCTCGCCTCCCAGGCTCACCCACGTGGCACCTGCAGCGTGAACTTTCCTCCACGCCCTTGTACTTGCTGTGCCCCGGCTGGCCCCATCTGAGCCGAATGTGATTCCTTCCTCACCCACCCCATTTCCACGTTTTATTTTCTTCACCGTGCTTAAGACTATCTAAAATTATTTAGTTGCTTGAATGTGCGCTCCACAGCGCCGGGTTCCTGCACACACAGAATGGTTCCTGCACACAGAGTGAATGAATCAAATAAAGCGCTCAGCCCAGTAAGAGCTAATAAATACTTATCGCACGGTAGAACTCCGAACAGGGCGGCCCCAGCCCTGCCTCCTTTTCCCTCGGAGATGCCGAGGTCCCGGAGCGGCCCGCGCTGCCCTGCTCCTGACCTTTCTCCCCTGGGTCAGTTAAACCGGCCCTCTTTCCCGCCCGCCCCGCGCATTTGAAAAACCGAAAACCCCGCCATTGCCGGCGGTCTACCGGTCGCCGCAGTTCGTCCAATCAGAAGCGGACCCGCCCACGCCGGTGCGCACAGCCCCCCTGGCGACGCGTGGCCATTGGCTGCGCTGGCCGAGTGGGCGGGGCACTACGGGGTCCAGAGCCGGGCAACGCAGCTGGGCTAAAACGTAGCGAGTTCTTAAGAAAACGAATCCGCGGCGTTTGGGGGCGGGACCCCGAGCGCGCTGGCTCCGCCCCCTGGCGGCCGGCTCGGCTGCGGCGTCGGCGTCTGCTCAGAACAGACCCCGCCCGTCGAGGAGGAGGGAGGGTGAGTTGGGGGAGACCCGGCCCCCAAGGGGCGGGCGCCGGGCCGGGCGCTGCGGGCCTCGGAGGGTTGGGCCCGGGCCCACCGGCCGACAGGGGGAGGAGCCGGCCAGGAGGGCGGGGGTCGCGCAGGAGCCCCGGACTGGCGAGTCGGACCAGGATCCTCGCACAGGCCGGGGACGCTGTGGGAGGGTTGTTCGGGCCAGCGCTGGTGGGCTCCCCCGCACTGACCGCGTCGGGGTGGGGCGGGGGGCTTCGCAGGCCGCAAATATCGACATGCTGCTGGAGGAGGTCCGCGCCGGCGACCGGCTGAGCGGGGCGGCGGCCCGGGGAGACGTGCAGGAGGTGCGCCGCCTTCTGCACCGCGAGCTGGTGCACCCCGACGCCCTGAACCGCTTTGGCAAGACGGCGCTGCAGGTGAGGCCCGGCCCGCCCGCAGCGAGGGCGAGGCGGGGAGCGGGGCGAGGACCGGGACCCCAGACACCTTCCTTCTTCTCTCCTTGTTCCCGTTGGTAGCCGACTGGGGTCTGTTCCTCCATCGCTGGGCTGACTTGGCTCCCTGATGTCCCCTTTCTTAGGTGGATGGTGGATGGGGTTAGGTTGGGGGAGGGGAGAACTTTCCATCTTTGGAGTATTCCTTGTTCTCTGATTGCGGAGGATTCAGTTTCCCTGGAGAAGTTCGTATTCCTTGGGTGAGGGTTCAGCTTCTTTGGATCCCGGTTTCATGAGGACGGCTCCGGTTTCTTGGAGCTTGCATGGAGGATCCGACCGCAGGAAGAAAGGATTCATGTTTCCAGGGTGTCCCCATTTTCTGGGGGGTTCTCTTAGAGGTATCCAGTTTTTGGGGGGCGGGGAATCTCCATTCCCGCGGGATTTTCATATTGGCATATTACTGGGGGGATCCCAATAAGAGAATAGTTACAGATTGCATGGGAGTCTCTCTTCCCTTGGGGACATTTACAAAAGGGGAACCCCATTTCTTGAGAGGGTCAGGTACCTTTGGGAGCATCCTCACTATATGGGAGGGGGAAATTCCATGGAGAAGGAGTTTCAAATTCCCTGGCCATCTCCTTTCCCTTGAGGGGGCTGTTCTCTGAGGTCTGTTTCCTGGCGGGGGTTTCATATTTCCTGATGATTTCCCATCTGTGGAGAGAAGTGTCTCTGGTTCCTTGGGGGAGGGTCTCAGGTTCCTTGAAAGTTTCCATGGGGCTATATCCTAGGGGGAGTGTATTATCCTTGGGGGGGGGGGGTGACCAGTTTTTTGAGGGTCCTTATTCCCAGATCTTGTTCTATGGGGTCTCAACAGCTGCCTGGGAGTTGATGTTCCCTGAAGTTCCTCGTTCGCTAGAGGACCTCGTCTCTGGCATTCTCTACTCCTGAATGACCCCTCTCTGCAGTCACCCATTTTCCTGGACCTCCTCCTTTGGAGACCCCCTAACCCTCTACCCCCCGAACAGGTCATGATGTTTGGCAGCCCCACCATTGCCCTGGAGCTCCTGAAGCAAGGTGCCAGCCCCAACGTCCAGGATGCCTCCGGCACCACTCCAGCCCATGATGCAGCCCGCACTGGATTCCTTGACACCCTGAAAGTGTTGGTGGAGCATGGCGCTGATGTCAATGCACCTGATGGCACCGGGGCCCTCCCCATCCATCTGGCAGTGAGAGAGGGCCACACGGCTGTGGTCGGCTTCCTGGCTGCTGAGTCTGATCTTCATCACAGGGACGCCAGGGGGCTCACACCTCTGGAGCTGGCAAGGGGGAGAGGCGCTAAGGATCTCATGGACATACTGCAGTGGCACACGGTGGCACCACTGTGACCTGGGGCCACCCACTCCGGCAGCAGGACCCGGCTGGGTTCTGTGTCAGAAGAGGAGGGAAGAAACACTTTCTCCCTTTCTTCCTCCTGCCCACTGCCGAGGGGCACCAGTTTGTGGCTTGTTGGTGTTGATTTCTGGGGTGTGTGTGTTTGAGGTACATTTCTCATTTTTTTTTCTCACCCCTTTTGGTGTGTTGGGCAGAGAAGGGCTCCTGCAGGCAACAGCCACCTAAACGGTTCGGTTTCCTCCACGCCCCGACTGCTGGGGCTACAGACGAGTCCCAAGGGCAGAGCGTTTAAAGCCCCAGCCCTAGAGTGAGGTCATCGCTTCCAAGGCTCCTGGAACCTGTCGACCTTGGCCGGCTGTACCCAGAGAGAGACCTCAAGTGTGCACACTGCTTTCCGGCATGGGGGGGGGGGGGAGTGTTCCAAATCAATAAAAGGGTAGTATGAGTTCATTCATATTTTGTTGAAAGCTTGGTTTCCAGTCCCTTGTACAGCGTTAAAGAAAAAAAAAAGTCTATTTATTATGATTTATGGAAGAAATTGTGTGTGTAATTTAATGTTTTTACCCATTAAATTAAGACTTGTGCATGATCACAGCGCCGGTGGCTTCTGATTTTTGAGGCTGCGATGGAAAGTTGCGTGTTCAGGATGTTTGTGGGGGTGGGCACCGGGGTCGCGGATCCTGGATGCTTTGAGGGAGGGGAGAGAGTGGTAATTCCCAGGGCGCCACGGTGGGTGAGCTGGGTGGGGCAGCGGTTTGCGCTGTCGGAACGGAAGGGAGGCAGGAAACCGCGAGTGGAGAAAGGGCCCCCAGATGTCAGCTGGGTGCCGGGAGCCCCGGCGGGTGGGGGAGTGCGGTGGGCGGTGGCTGCAGCCTTCCCCGCAGAGGCGTGGCCCATGGGCGGGGATTGCGGTCACAGGGCTAGGGATCCCGGAAGGGCCGGGGGCGGGGTTAGGTGCGGCCCACGAGGCTCCGCCCCCATTTAAAGCTAGCTACTGAGTAGCCCCTCCTCCTGGGGGTGGGGCTCTCCACACGCTTGCGCAGTGGGTCGTAGAGCCGCCATGCCGGAGCCGCGCGGGTCGTCACCCCTGCGGGTGAACGCGGCGTTCGCCGCGCGGTACGGCCGCTACCGGGAGCGCGAGGAGCTGCAGCGGCGTGAGTGCGGGGCGCGTGCGCGCGGGGCGCCGGCGCGTGCAGGGCGGTCGGGAAGTGGGGGTTGATCTGGTCCCCCAGGCTGAGCTGGGGGGGGGATCCCATCTGTGCCCCACAGTGAAAGATCGCTATGGGGATAGGGACAGCTGCGGCGACTCCAGCTCCGAGTCTGACTCCGGCGACGAGCGCGTGGTGAGCTTCCCCGCCTCCCTCCCGGACTTGCGGGAGGTGTCCAAGCCCCCCACCGCATCCCGGCCCCGACTTATAGGGGGCGGCTAACCCCCAACCCCATCGCGCCGTACGGGAGCGTCCATCTCCCACCCCCCATTTCCATGAGGGACAGACAGCGCCCTCCCCATCCCCAGGGAGTGGGCAGATCTCCCCTACTTCCCCTCCCCTACCTCGGATCTACCTGCCCATCTTGATCTGTGAGGTGTGAACCCTCTGTCCACATTTTCGTCCCTAACAGTTTAACCATTTCTCCGTGTCTGCCTCTGTCCCCAGAGTGGGGCATCCCTGTGCCACATGGGGCACCCAGGTTTTCCCCATATCAGCCCTGATCTTTCCAGCCTCACTGAGCAGTCTAGCCCTTCCTCTCTGTTCTTATGTGCCCTCTGCCCACTTGCCCCTAGGTTGTCCATCCCTTGTTTATACCAGAAAGTACCACCCACCCCCTTGCCTGCTACCTTCCTCTGTCTCATATCCCGTACCTATGTGTGGCCCACCCCCAAGAGGGCCCCTCTCCTTCCTCCACCTAATTGACCACCTCCCCCATTCAGATCCAGCCCTCCACCCCCACCTGCCTCTACCCAGCCGGATTCCCCCCCTTCCTTCCTCCTAACATATACCCCTCTATGCACACTAATTCCCACACACTCTCAGCCCACCTGCCCCTGTTGCTTACTGCCCCCATCACAGCCCTTTTCTGAAGTCTGTCCCCACCCCTTTTCCTGCCCTAGGAATTTGACACTCAGCAGGAGCGTGACTTTTACAGGACCCTCTCCTTACTGAAGAAGAAGGATCCGCGCATCTATCAGAAAGATGCCACCTTCTATCAGAGAACAGGTCTGGGACTGCTTCTCCTGAGGCCCAGATTCCTCATTACTTTATAGGCGGTTCTGACTGTTTAATGGATCTCCACAGGTCAAAACTGATTAGCAAAGGGAATTCCCTGGCAGTCCAGTGGTTAAGACTCCATTCTTCTACTGCAGGGGGCACGGGTTCAATCCCTGGTGGGGAACTAAGATCCGGCATACCACGCGGCAAGGCAAAAAAACCAAAACAAAAAAATCGCTTAGCAGAGTGTCTTAGGTTATGACCTGTTGTCATTAATAACGGCTGTGTGCTTGGCCCTGTTCTGAGTGTGAATTATTCACTGAATGATCACTGCCAGGTACTTCCAGGTAGTAGCAAGTGTGATGCCTCTTTGATAGCTGGGAACTAGTGGCTCGGGGATTTGAAACCTCGGTCTGACTCTGGCCCAGCACAGTCTTACTGTCTGCCTGGGGGAGGAAGGGGTTTGTGGATGTGGGTGATGGCAGGTGTCTTCTGGTGTCCCCGCAGCATCGTCCTCAGACAGTAAGGAGGAGCCAGCAGCTGAAGAGAAGCAAAAGAAGGTGCAGTCCATGTACCTGAAGGACTACGAGAGGAAGGTTATCTTGGAGAAGGGAGGGTAAGGAGAAAGCCTGACCCCTCTGCTCCCACTTTCCCAGGGCAGGTGGACACATCAGGCACTTAGCGGTAGGGGTGGGAAGAAGCCGGTGACTCACCAGAGTTGAGGGAACCTTGGAGAGCAGGAGCCTTGGTGACCTGTCTGCACCCCACTGCCCCCTCCACCAGCTGTTGCTCTTAACAGCCCCTTACCCCATGGGGACAGACAGGCCATGGGGAGTCTATTCTGAAGCCTTCTTCCTTCTTCATATAGCAAATATGTCGATGAGGAGAATTCAGATGGGGAGGCCTCCAATCAGAGACTCCAGGTGAGTGGGGTGGAGGCTGGGTGGGGGGCTTGGGGGTGCTTGGAGCCTCAGGGCTGGGCCTGAGGCCCATGTCACTCTCTCTGCAGCAGACCTCATCGAAAAGTTATGTGGAAGAACAGAAACAGCTGAAGGAAAGGTGAGCCCTGGGGCTGGCTGAGTGGCCAGATGGAAAGGAGTTGAGGCTCTGAGGTTGGGCGGGCCTGGGTTCAAATCCAGCTCTGTCACTTAATGGCTATGTGCCCTTGGGCATGTCGTTTGCTTGCTCTGGGCCTCAGTTTCTGCATCTGTGAAATGGGCTTGGTCATGGGCTCTATGTCACAGCACAGCTCTGGGCTTGTCAGGACGAGCTCAGGGATTAGTAGACAGGGCTTGTCTTGGGGCAGCAGGCAGGGCCAGCCCACCCGTCCTGAGGCTTGTTCTCTCACACGGGCAGCTTCCGGGCATTTGTGGAGGACAGTGAGGACGAGGACAGTGCCGGGGAAGGTGGCTCCGGGTTGCTGCAGAAACGCGCTAAAAGCAGAGAGGAGAAGGTGGGTGCTGGGGCCCAGCTAGACGGGGGCTGGTGGCAGAGAGGGGGCCCCGGGGCTCCCACAGACCCTCAGCGCTGGCCTTCCCCCCAGGCCCAGGAGGATGCTGATTACATCGAGTGGCTGAAGGGGCAGAAGGAGATTCAGAACCCCGACACCCTGAAAGAACTGGTGAGTTCCCATTCATGGTCCCTGACCCACTACTACTGGTCTGCCTCCATCCAACCTTTCCCTGGAAACCGGCCCTTGAGAGGGTAGCCAGGAGCACATTCTCTAAAGATGGGGTGTGCCCCTCTCTGGGACTCAGCTTCTACATCTATAAAATGAGGATTAGCCCACCTACTTCATAGGCCGGCTGTGAAGCTGCAGTCACTCAAATCCACTGGGTGCCCACATCTGTGCTCCTTCCCTGTCCCGGAGTCCCTGATCCAGGTCCTATTACCCACCCCTAGACTCACCTCAAGGAGTATTGGAACAACCCAGAACTGGATGAGGGGGAGTGCTTCCTGCGGGATTACATCCTCAACAAACGCTACGAGGAGGAGGGAGATGAGGAGGAAGAGGAGGAAGGAGAAGAAGGGTGAGTAGCCATGTCCCCCAGGGGCCTGGAGCCAGCACTGGCCAGAAAGGAAAAGGCACCAGGCGTTTACACTTTTTCACATAGATGGTAGCAGAGTTAGCCTTTCTCTTCTTTTCTTTTTCTTTTTGGCTGCGCTGTGTGGCATGCAGGATCTTAGTTCCCCAACCAGGGATTGAACCTGTGGCCCCTGCAGTGGTAGTGTGAGTCTTAACCACTGGACCACCAGGGAGTTCCCCAGAGTTAGCCTTTCTTGAGGAAAAGCTGCAGAGTGCGGGCTCTGGAGCCAGGGGGCCCTGCCACTGGATTTCCATGCCTCGGTTTTCCCATCTATAAAATGGGGGTAATGGTGGCACCCTAGCAGAGGGTTCTTGTGAGGATTAAATGAGTTAATATGCTGGTACGCAGGAGTGCAGGAGCTCGGCTGACACCCCCAGTCCCATCCCATCTCGTCCCTCAGGGTCCCTGGCCCCCCGGTCCAGCTGGCCGTGGATGACTCCTCAGACGAGGGGGAGCTGTTTCTGAAGAAGCAGGAGGACTTTGAGCACAAGTACAACTTCCGCTTCGAGGAGCCAGACTCTGCCTCGGTGGGTGGCCAGTGCCAGCTCCGGGGAGGACCTGGCCCGCAGGACCCAGGCCGGGAGAGCCTGGAATCATCTCTGCTGCCCACAGGTCAAGACCTATCCTCGGAACATCACATCCTCCGTGCGCCAAAAGGACGAGCGCAGGAAGGAGAGGAGGGAAGAGACGCGGGAGCGGAAGAGGAGGGTGAGTGTCTGTTGGGGCGGTGCGCTGTGAGGAGGAGGGGCCCAGCCTGCCGGGGGAGGGGGGAGCCCATACCCTCCCTCTCCCGTGAACTGCCGCCTGCAGGAGAAAGCGAGGAAGCAGGAGGAACTCAAGCAGCTGAAGAATCTGAAGAGGAAGGAGATTCTGGCCAAGCTGGAGAGGCTGCGGCAGGTCACAGGCAACGAGACACTGGGCTTTGAGGAGCAGGACCTCGAGGACGACTTTGACCCCGCCCAGCACGACCAGCTCATGCAGGTGTGGCCCCAGAGCCCCAGCCCGGCTGTGCAGCCGAGTGCTCAGAGCGTGGCTCTGGAATCAGCTGTCCCTTCCTGGCCGTGTGGCCTCAGAAAAGTGACTTGACCTCTCTGACCCTGTGTCTCTGTCTATAAAGTGGGTCTAACTGCAGCATTTACGTCAGGGCTGTTGTAAAGATACCTTGAGAGGAATACTAAATGTTAATTAACTTGGTAAATGCTCAAGGAAATTTGGGTCGCGGTATTTCCTTTAAACTCATTTATTGAGCCGTTAGTGTTTATTGTTGTATTTGGGGAAACACAGCTTCAGGCCATTGGAACAGGCGATGAGGGCTGGATGGGAGAGCAGTGGGGACCACGGGCACCACAAAGCTGCCCCTGACTAAGCCTGGGAGGTCAAGGAAGGAGACTAAGGATGCATAGGTGGGCCAGGTGAAAACTGGAGTGGGTGGGTGCTGTGTGGTCGGAGTTCAGCCTACACTTTCTAGAAGCTTCTCAGTCCTGAGCTTCAGCTTCTCAATATTTGGCAGTAGTTTCTGTCTCTTGGGGAGCTTGTGAGAACATAGTGAGATGCAGCCCAGCGTCCGGCGTGTAGCAGGTGCTTATAAATGGCACGGTTAGCAATATCTGCCTTTGCCAGCCAGTGGAACAGGGGGCAGAGAGCAGGGGGGTCAAGGGGGCAAGATGAGCCAAAAGTGGGTGTGGAGGGGCCCAGACACACAGGGTTCCTCCGACATCAGGAGCTGAGGGGGGTGCTGGGAGGCCATGTAAGGTGCAGGAGTACTGCCATCTGGGGGGAGCGGGCCCTGCTCACACTCCCGGCCCCGACCCTGCAGAAGTGCTTCGGGGACAAGTACTACGGAACCATGGAGGAGGAGAAGCCACAGTTTGAGGAAGAGGAAGGGCTTGAAGGTGAGGTCACCTGGGGCAGTGGGCTGGGGGCGGGGGGTGCTTGGCCTGACCTGACCCCCCGGCCCACCCCTGCCTGCCTGTGCTCTGGAATCAGACGACTGGAACTGGGACACCTGGGCTGGGCCGGAGCAGGGTGGAGCTTGGAGCCAGCAGGAGCCGCACTGCGAGGACCCCGACTTCAATGTAGGTGCCCTGGGCGCGGGGATCTGGGGGTCCTCAGAGGGTCCCGAGGACCGCAAGGGCAGGCCTGACCTGCGCGTCCCGGCAGATGGATGCCGACTATGACCCCAGCCGGCCTCAGAAGCAGCGCAAGGCTCCTTCGTTGGGCAAGAAGAAGCGGAAGTCGCCCTTCGCCACAGCCGTGGGGCAGGAGAAGCCTGTGTTTGACCCTGGTGAGGCCCGGGTGGGCGGCCGTGGGCAGGCAGGGGCTCCACGGGGCCTGGCACACCGCGGCAGCCTGGCTCTGTCCCCGCTCAGGGGACAAGACATTCGAGGAGTACCTGGACGAGTATTACCGGCTGGACTACGAGGACATCATCGATGACCTGCCCTGTCGCTTCAAGTACCGCACGGTGGTGCCCTGCGACTTCGGGCTCAGCACCGAGGAGGTGGGACCCTGGGGGCACCTGCTAGGCAAGGGGGAGCCTGGGGCCATCTGTGCTGTGACACGGCCTGTTTTTTCATCTCGAAAACAATAGGAATAATAGTGCTAATGACAGTACTAATAATATTACCTGCCTCAAAGGGTTTCTGTGAGGCAGGGGCTCAAACAGTGCTTTGCCCACAACAGGCCCCAGTAAATATTAGTTTTAATTCTGTTACCGTATATCGGCAACAAGGTGACCATTAAGACTTGACACAGGTTCAAATTGTGGCTCAGCCGCTCACCAGCTGTATAATCTTGGACATGTGACTTAAGCCTCTGTGCCTGGGTTTCTCCATCTGTAAAATGAGCCTCATAACAGCCCCACCTCATGGATGTGGATGTGAAAAAAATATGCTTTGAATGTCACTTGCGCCTTAGCCACAACGGCTATGGATGCTTGACAGTAAAAATAGACAATGTTTATTGAGCTTATAACATCTGCATTCACTTCATCTTCCTGACGACCTTCCAGTAGGTTCTAAGGGGGTGCCCAACTCATTAGTGAGGAACCTGGGCCTCATCTGTAATTAGCAAACCCAGTCATTGGCATGGAGACCCCTGCCCTGGTCTGAGGCTGCTGGGACCACAGTGCATGCGTCAGGGCTCAAGGGCCCAAATTGTAATCTGAGAGTAGCCACTTCCTGGCCATGTGACTTGGGGCAAGGATCCCCTCTCTGAGCCTCAGTTTCCCCATCTGATGCCCCCAAAAACAAAAAAATCAATTAGCCTCTGCAGAAATCAGTTCTTTCTCACCATCATGACATTTCTGCTGGGTGGAACTAGCATTACCCTGCTTTGACCCATGAGGTGACTAAGGCTTAAGAGTCAGGGCCCCCTGGGGCTCACGAGCGGGACCCCACTCTCCCTGCCCTTGCAGATCCTCACTGCCGATGACAAGGAGCTGAACCGGTGGTGCTCCCTGAAGAAGACCTGCATGTACAGGTGACGGGGTGGGGCTGGGCCAGGTGCCCCGGGAGGAGGGGCGGGCAGGCTGAAGGCAAGCATGGGCACCACCCAGAGCACCCAGCGACAGGTGTGTCTGCCGGGCACCTGCAGGTCGGAGCAGGAGGAGCTGCAGGACAAGAGGGCGTACAGCCAGAAGGCCCAGAACGTATGGAAAAAGAGGCAGATCTTCAAGTCACTCTGCCCAGAGGAGTAAGTATTGCTGGTTGTAGGGGGTGGGTGGGCTTGGGGGCCTGCCAGGCCCAGGTTTGAGTCATGCTCTGTCAGCCATCTGTCACATGACCTTGGGAATGGGGTTTCCCTTCTTTGATACCTGGGTATCAAGTCCTGGCTGGGCTGTAGCTATGTGACGTTGGGTAAGTCACTTTCCCTCTGGGCCTGCTTCCTTATTTATAAAATGGGGATAAAGATGGCTCACTTCTTGTTGGGTTTTTCTGTTTTTTGAGGATTAAGTGAATTAATTCAGGTACAGTGCTTAAAACAGTAAGTTCTGGATAGGTATTAGCTCTTGTTATTATGCCTGTTATTTCCTGATCTATAAATCAGGAGTGATAAAAGCTCACGGAGTTGATGTAAAGCTAAAGTGAGTTAATTTGTGTGAAGAGCTTAGTGTAGGCCCAGGCTCAACGATCAAAATTGTCAGTGACACAATCCAGCCTCAGAGTTCAGTAGAAAATTCCCAGTTTGGTATTGCATTAGACCCACGTTTGAGTCCCAGGCAGGCCCCTGAATTGTTTTTTTTTATTTTTGGCCGCGCCGTGCGGCGTGTGGGATCTCAGTTCCCTGACCAGGGATTGAACCCACGCCCCCTGCAGTGGAGGCACGGAGTCTTAACCACTGGACCGCCAAGGAAGTCCAGGCCCCCGAGTTCTGAGCCTCTCCTTTTTACATCTATAAAAATGGGGGATGGAAAGCCTAATTGTGACTGGCCTGGGCTGAGCCACGCCTTCCTCCTCCAGGACAGAGATGCCCACAGAAGCCACAGGGAAGCCACAGAGAGACAAAGCTTGCCCACAGGGGCAGCTGTTGGCACCCGATGGGGCCTGTGGGAAGTGGCCCCAGCCTGAGAGCCCCCCAGTACAGGAAGAGGCAGCCCCTGCGACACCCACCGAGAAGCCGGCCCCCCGGAGGCAGAGGAGGGGCAAGAAGGCACGTCTCCTGGGCCCCACAGTAACACTTGGTGGACGTGAGTTCAGCCGCCAGAGACTGCAGGCCTTTGGCCTCAACCCCAAACGGCTGCACTTCCGCCAGGTGGGCCGGCAACGGAGGAAGCAGCAGGGGCCTAAGAGCCACCCCTGAGCTCAAGGGAGCCTGCAGGGGCCTTGGGGCTCCTCCCCTTCAATCAAGCCCCCTCTTATCGACTGTATAGACCCTCACATCTACCTGTGGGCAAGGGAGTCTTCCCATCTTAGAGATGTGAAAGCTCAGGCCTACTCAGTAAGCTTCCCCAGATGACTTGGAACCTCACCTCGAGACATACCCTGAGCCCCATCCCTCAAATGCTGGGCCCAGCCATAGCCAAGGTCAAGTCAAACGGCTTTATTAGCCCCCATTGGTCACAGCCCCTCCTCCCTCCCACCAGCCCTTGGCAGGATGGGGGCGTTGGGACCGGTGAGGGGCATGGACGGTCCAGTGCAAACTACAGTACTGAGTCAGGCCCTGAGTGGGTGCCCGGGGGCCCTCCCTCCCTGCCCGGTGAGGAGGGCCCAGCTGGTGGGAGGCAGGTGTGCGGGCTCTGTTCCTGGCTGAATGGCCCCGGCCCGGAGGCTTCCTGGACTTCTCTCAGCTGCACTTGTCAGGGGGGCAGTTCAAGCTCCCGCACCCAGCGTGACATAAATAAAAAAATAAATAGGGTCGTGTCCTCTCCCTCATCCCCTCCCTTTATAAAAACACAAAGTCCTCCGAGCGTTTAGCCTTAAGAAGCCGGCCTGTGCGAGGGAGCCGCAGCGGCGGCTGGGAGGGCTGGGAGCAGAGGTCGTCCAGGCTGTGGTCCTGAGCATGGCCCTCAACCAGGGTGAACATGGGGTATCGCTCTGTGGCTGAGGAGGAGCTGAGGACCTGGTGGGAGGAGAGAGAACAGCTCAGCCCCCAAGCTATGTTAATTACCCTAGTAGGTATAATTATCTTAACAGGTATATTTATCAGGTGCTTCCCGAACTCAACTCCCATCCCGAACTCAACTCCCATCCCGCCAGGGCAGTGATGCAGGCCAGCCAATCAGCACCTTCTGTGCCCTGGCTATAGTGATTGGCTCAGTGATGAGCACATGACCCTGTGCAGCCAGTGAACCACAGCTGTGGGATTTTCAGCCCTGGGATTTTCTCTGTCTGCTGAGAAGGTGGGGCTCCCTTTCCACTGAACTAAATAGTAGGTGCCCAGAGAGCCTGGTGGCCACTTCTTGCCACCATAAGGGTAAAGCCTTGATAGGAAAACAGAGCCAAAGGACAAGGCAGGGTCCTACCACTTGACCCCCTGGAAGCAGCTGTCCCCTTAAATTTTTCATTTCATGCCTCTTTTTGCTCTAATTAGAGCTGGGCTTTTGCAGCTTGTGGTCAGGATAATAATCTTAACAACAAAGCCTGGACGTGGCCTTGCCAGGTCTGCTGGCCTCAAAGCCTCTGTTCCTCTTCTACCCTAGCCCTGCCCTTTGCCTCCCACCCTCCAGCATGCCTTGCTCACCCTGGTCAGCTCTGAGCAGAGCGTCTCAAACTCCTTCCTGTCTCCAGCATAGAACCCCACAGTACAGCTCGGGTCCATCTTGGCAAAGGCCATCTTGCGGGGTGAGGTGCAATGGAAGGACTGGGGCAGACAAACAAGGGAGGCTCGGGGGGAACGCTCCACAAGCCTCCAACCCCACCCTGGGGATCCCAGCTCACCTCTAGGGGGAAGTCAGCCTGGCTGACATCCACAGTGGGCTGGCAGTAGTGAGGGTCCAGGTAGAGGAGGAAGTCATCTGCAGGGGAGGAAGCGTGAGCAGGGGTGGGAGAGGGTAAGGTGGGGTAGGATGAAGCAGGATGGGGTGGGCCTACCCTGATAGCCAATGAAGTACAGTGAGTGGCGTGGCTTGCCCCCCATGATGCCAAGGCACAGCTCTGAACGCAGGAGCTCCTGCAGGGAAGAAAGCGGGTGAAGGTAAGGACCCACAGCAGGTGCTGTCACTGTCAACAAATGCATAGCAAAGGCCCAATGTGTGCAAACCCAAGCCTGTGCTGGGCCCTGCGGGGCAGCAGTGACCAAGACAGGCAAAACCCTGCCCTTATGCAGCTGATGTTCTAGCGCGGGAGAACAAGGAACAAGATGAGCAAGTTACGTCACGTGTCACAAGGCGGTAACACTCTGGAGAAAGAATAAAGGCGGGAAGAAGGCTTTGCAATTTTAAATAGGGGAATCAGGAAAAGGCCTCACTGAGAGATGATGTTTTAGCAAAGAGTTAAGGGAGTTAAGAGTGCATCTTGGGATATGTATAGCTGATTCACTTTGTTACAGAGCAGAAACTAACACACCATTGTAAAGCAATTATACTCCAATAAAGATGTTTAAAAAAAAAAAAAAAAAGAGTGCCTCTTGGGAAAGAGCGCTCCAAGTGATGGGAACAGCAAGTGCAAAGGCTCTGAGGCAGGTGTCTTCTGAGAACAGTGAAGAGGCCTGTATAGCCGGAGCAGAATGAAGTGAGTTGGAGAGTGTGGGCAGATGGTACAGGGCCTTGTGGGCTGTGGAGAGATCTTTGGCCTTTATTCTGGGTGTAAACACACCAGGGTCTTTCCAGCCTTGCTGTTCCTTTTGCCTGGAACACTCCTCCTCTGGCTTCTCACTTGGCTTCTGGCTAGAGAGGGGCTTTCCTAGGCTGTGCAGCCACCTGCATCTGCCCTTCATCGTGTTAATTTTGGTTCCTTTAGAGTCCGAGTTGTAACACCACAGCTGTCAGTTTGGTTCCACATACACTTCCTGTTATTCCCCCATTAGAACATCTGTTCCCAGAGGGCATCAGTTGTTGCCTGTTCACCTCTGAATCCCCAGCAGCTGGGACAGTGCTTGGCACATAATTGGTGCTCCGTAACTACTGGATAAACCGATGAAGAGATGAAGGAAGCATAAACACCTAACCCAAGCTGAAAAAGTCTGCAGGGCTCCTGGGGGGAGGCATGGTAGAATCTGGTAGAACCTACCTTCACGCAGGGCACGTACACGGGGTTGACAGTCTCGCCACCCAGCCGCACTGGCACCAGGATGACCACGGACTTCCACTCAGCTGTGGGGTCTGGCCTGGCCACCAGGCGTGCCACATCCGCCTTGTACACTGGAAGGACAGGGCAGCAGGTCACATTCTCTCCGGCCCTTCAAGCCTCAGAGTACGGTCCTCCATCCTCAGGGGACCAACCCTGCCTGAGCAGCCTCTTGGGATGACACTCCTGTCATCGGCGGAAAAGCAGCTTTCCAGTGTCCCCCCACCCCAAGCTCCCTCAGACAATCCCAGGGCCTCCAGGCAGGTGTGGACATCCCCATTTTACAGAGCGGGCAACTGAGGTCCTGAGATTTAGACAATGTAAAGCTAGGAGGAGTTGGAGAGCCTTCCCCGCAGCCCAGAGGGCCTCTAGTCCTCCCCGACTCGGCGCCTGGGTTTGCTAAGATGGAAATGGGAGCGCTAAGCAACCCGCCAGTCAGCTGAAAGTTCCTGTGTGTCCCGCCTCAAGTCCCGTCTGCTGGTTTCTCCTCTCCCGCCTCCTCCCTTGTGGCTATGTGAGCCCCCTCCTGGCTCCCAGAAAAGTGCATTCAACCCTTTCCGGAGACACAGCTGCTATGGTCTGAATGCTGTGCCCCCCTCTAAATTCGTATGTTGAAATCTTACCCCCCAAGGTGATGAAATTAGGAAGTGGGGCCTTTGGGAGGGGATTAGGTCAGGAGTGAAATCACTGCCCTTATAAAAGGGACCCCAGAGAGCTCACTTGGCCCTTTTGCTACCTGAAGACACAGCAAAATGAACCAGGAAGTGGGCTCCCAACAGACACGAAAACTGCCAGTGCCTTGTTCTTGGACTTCCCAGCCTCCCCAGCCTCCAGAATTATGAAAAATAAATTCCTGTTGTTCACAAGCCACCCAGTCTATGGTTTGTTTTGTTTTGTTTTGTTTTTTTGGCCATGCCGCGCAGCTTGTGGGATATGAGTTCCCCGACGGGGGATCAACCAGGGCCCCGGCAGTGAAAGCGCCGAGTCCTAACCACTGGACCGCCAGGGAATCCCCTGGTCTATGATATTTTTGTTACAGCAGCCCTAACAGACTAAGAAAAAGGCTCTCCTGAACTGTTTCGGAGGGAATAATAAAAATAATAGCTAATATTTAATGAATACTTACTATGTGAGAAGCACTATCCTAAGGGTTTTACTTTTATCACTGACTCACTTAATCCTCATGACAACCCTATGAGGCAGAGGAGACCCGACTTTCGTACATGTTGGAACTGTTTACACAGTAAGAGTGAGTTGGACCTGTGAGAGGAATTCCTGTGTCTTTTATTCTATCGCTCAGGGAGAAGCCCCTTAAGTCTCCTCTCCTGGTTCCAGAGGGAGTGAAGGAATCCAGAGCACCCCGACCCAGTGTGGGCCTCGAATCCTTTCCAAGGGTCCCTCTGCCGCAGAACTTGTTTCAGCATCTGAGGAATGTGGGTCCTAAGAGGCAGCTGAGGTAGTGACTGGCTCAGGGTGAGAACCCTGTGACCTTGGCTCCCAGCCCCTTACCTGTGCAGTCCTGAGAAACGTACACCACCAGGCGGGTGACCTCTGAGCAGCTCTCCACAGCTTTCCTGGGGATGGGAGGAAAGGCCTGAGTTCCGGGGGGTACCCAGTAGCTCCCGTGTCCCCTGCAGCGGCCCTCACCTGAGTATGTGCGCCACCAGGGACGGCCCATACCAGTCCCCTGCCTTCTTGCCCGAGCTCTGCCCAAGCTCCACCAGCCGGTGTAGGCCGAAGGGGGCCCAGGGATGGTCAGCGAACCAGGATACAATCTGCCGGTGCCGGCGCTCCTGCTCCGGCTCAGGGGCAGCCTGGGCCCAGCGCGGAGGCATCCAGTGGGCAGGCCCACGGTACCGGTTGGGAGAGGCCAACCCCGATGGCTCAGGGGGGCCCAGGCCCGCGCCCAGGGACCACGTCCAGTCTGGTAGGGATGGAGTTAAGAGTCAAATGGCGATGGTGTAGGGGGGTGGGGCACAGTTCCCACTATCCATGATTTACACACAACTCTACTGCTCCAGACATGCCGTGTTTAACTACAATTTTCACATTCCTTCAACTTATTTTCTAAACAACTCTCACTCCCCGTCCCCCCACAAGCTTACTTTACACACAATTCTAACATGACTTTAAACTCTTTGTTTACAAACAGTTCTAACACTGCTGACCTGTGGTGGGCGCTACGCTCCTACTGTGCCCTTCCCCCTCCACCGCTCACCTCTGGGCAAGAAGTGCAGCAGCAGTCCCTGAGCTAGCATCATCTGCCCACTCCGTAACATGCATCCCCAGCCACAGTCGGAGGTCAGGCAGCCCCCGGCGAGAGGTGGGAAGTCTCGGCGGTATGTGAACCATAGGCGAGACACAAAGTCCCGCTGGAAACGCTGGATGTCACCTACAAGAGCAGGCTTGTCAGTTGCCACCAGAAACAGCCCTGGGGGACTCCTCCAACCCTAGCCAGGGGCCACCAGCTCACCCTCGCCCTCAAAGTGGTAGCGGCGGCCACAGAGATGGACGCTGGAGATCTTGCTAAAGCTGGTCCGGCTTTTGACTGCCCAACCTGGGGAGACATGGGGCAGTGTCCAGCAAGATGAAGCACTTGCTTGGCAGACACGCAACCTAACAGGGCAGCAACAGCGCTTAAATTCTCCCATCTGTGTGATGGGACTATCCTAGTTCCTATCTCAGGGAAGGCTCTGGGGAATCCGTGCTACATTCCTCCTGGATGGAGGCGGGGCCCCTAGTAACAGCCACATGCGTGTCTGCCGTTAATTCGGGATGAATCAAAGCACGTCTGATTATTGTACCCATTTTACAGAGGAGGAAACTGGAGGCACAGGGAAACAAAAAACCTTGCCCAAGGTCACATGGGGAATCGACTGAGGCTTGTAAACACATTCCTCTTTGGACCTGCCAGCCAGCGGCCCGCTCTGGGCAGGGCAGGGCGGGGGACCGACCCACACAGGTGACTCACGGGAGGGGAACAAAGGGTGGAATACTTGACAGGCGCAGGGTCTGGTTCTCCTTGACTCCCACCGACCTCCAAGCCCCCGGCCCGCCTGAACCCTCAGCTCGCTCCCACCTCAGAACCCAACCCCGGGGCCCGCCCCCTCCTCACCGTACTTGACGTTGTTCCAGGCTGTCAGGAACTTCGCTTTAAACTTGTCCACTTCGTCCGGCTCCCCCGGGCCGGTCCCCGGCGACGCAAGAGCGGGGCCGCTGGCTCCGGAGGGCCCCAGGCCGTTGGGGTCCGGGGTTCGGGGGCGCCGTGGCCTGCGGCCCTCGGGGCTGCGCGCGTCCTCCTGGCTCCCGCTCCGGTACTGAGCTGCGGCCGGCGACACGGAGTTCATGGGCACGCCGGGAGGGCTGACCGAGGGCCCCAGGGGCCGCGCTCGAGCGCCCCAGGGGCCAGGACGCAGCCAGGACGCTGGCGCCCAGGAAGGCGCTAGTGGGCCCCCGGCACGGCGACCAGGCCCCCGGGCCCTGTGCGGGACGGTGTCACCGCCGCCGCCGCCGCCATTTTAGCGGCCCTGGCCCCGGGAGGGAGGCGGGCTTGACACAGCCGGACGCCCCGCCCAAGCCCGGCCCCCAGCCTGGGTCCCCGGCCCCAGTCCCCTGTGGCCGCGCTGGGACCTCCTGACGCCGTGCCTCCCTGCGGCGCCCCGCGACCCCCTCCACCGCCCGTCGTATCGCAGAGCCCAGACGCTGCCGAGGCCCTAGAGGTCCTTATCGGAGGCCCCAGAGCCGGGAAGCCCCGCGCCAGGCCCCGCCCCTCGCCGGTTCCGGCCCCGCCCCGCCCGGCCCCGCCCCCTCCGTGCGCTGGGGCACCGACCCCCAGGCGGGGCCCCTACGCGGTTTGCACCTGCCCACGTCCGCCAGAGGATCAGAGTGCTGCTCTGCGGGCTGCGCACCCAAGACCCGCCTCGGTCGGGGGCCCAACCTGTGCATGACACCCACTCCCCCAAACTCCCCCTTCAAGCCACACCCCTACGTGCTTTAGTTTCCCCAGGAGCAGAAGGGCTCAAATACACTCAACGACATAAACGAATCTTCCTAATTTTGCTGAGGGAAAGAAGCCAGACAAAAAGAAGAGTATATACTCGCTGGTCCCATTTATTTAAACTCTAGAAAATGCAACCTCATCTATAGTCATAGAAAGCAGATCAGTGGTTGCCTGGGGGTGGGGTGGGGAGAGGTGGGAGCGAGGGATAAAAAAGGGCTTAGGATGTGTTTAGTATCTTGATTGTGGTGATGGTTTCCAGCATGTGAAAGCGCAACGGATTGTACACATTAAAAGTGTGTGGCTTGTTGTATGTCAGTTATACCTCAAGAAAGCTGTAAAAATTTTTCAGTGCATCTAACTCAGGGGAATGTTAGGAGGACGAGCTGAGTTCATTCTGGTAAAGCGCTTAGCGAGGCATCTGAGGCACAGTTAGGGCTCAGCGAAAGCCAATCATGACCTCAAAGGCAGGATGAGTGCCCTGGGAAGCACAGAGAGGGCGGCCTCTAGTGGCCAGCCCACGGACTGTGGCCTCTAGTGGCCAGTCCACGGGCTCTGTCCTCAGCAGGCAGAAGGAAGTTGGATGAAGGATTTAGACGAAGGCGTGCAATGTGAAGAAGGCACAAAAGTACAGTCACCTCCCTGACTTTCCCACCTTCGGTTCTCCTCTCATTCACTTCCCTTCAACCACACACCTGCCTCCTTCCTCAAATTCAACAGGTACCAATCCACCTCAAGACCTTTGCACTTGCTGTTGCCTCTGCCTAGACCTCTCTTCCCTGAGATATCTGCAGGGCTGTCCCTCAACCTCTTTCAGGACTTTATTCAAATGTCATCCCTGCAGTGTGACCACCTTCAAAATTCCATCCCACCCCTACCCTTGGGATCCTTCCCCCTTCCCTGCTATTTTTTTTTTTTCCAGAGCAGTTATCATAACCTGGTTGTCTGAGTCAGCTTGGACTTCTATAACATTAGTGCATGGTGAGGGCCCTATTCCTAGCGAAGTCCTCACATGGCCTTTCCTTGGTGCATTGTACACAGAGAGAGATATCTCGTGTCTCTTCCCTCTTGTTAATCCCATTAGGGGGGCTCCACCCTCATATCCTCATCTAAACCTAATCACCTCCCAAAGGCCCCTCCTCCTAATGCCATCACACTAGGGGGTTGGATTTCAACCTGTGAATTTTTTGGGGGGGAACACAAATGTTCAGACCATAGCCCTGATCTTTTATTTATATGTATAATTTTTATGTTTATCACCTCTGTCCCCACCACATCACTAGAGCAGGCATCTCTGTCCATCTTGGTCACTGCTGCCTCCTCAACACTCAACGTGGGGCCTGGCATATGGTAGTTATCAAAGAACTTGTGGAGTGGAAGGAGAGCGTATAGCTTCATAGGGGACAGATGGACTGGGGTGGCCCCAGGTGACCCCTTCTGTTTGATTTGCTGGCTGAACCCCGCCCCAACCATGGTCACAGCTGTTGACCGAAACCCCCCGCCTTGGTCAGGCAGGATGATAACCACGGGCATGAGTTGCCTCACAACAGGAGCTCCCAATAAAGAATACGGTGCTGCCGCCGAAACTAACTGGGAGAATTTGGGAGGGGCCAAAAGGAGGGAGGAGATGCCAGCCCATAATATTGTCCTACAGACCTCCCAGGATCCTTCGCGCTAGGGTCCGTCTTGGCTGAGAGATGCACGCGCCACCAGAAAGGACCCTGAGTCAGACTATATATGGGCCAAGCAAGATGACTGGCCAGAGACAACCCGGAAACTAACCCCATTACCATAAAACCTAAGACTGCGAGCCACGTGGCAGAGCAGTTCTCCTGGGTTCTCTTAACCTGCTGCGCTCCACCCGGGCGCCCCTTTCCAATAAAGTCTTTTGCTTTGTCAGTACGTGTGTCCCCTAGGACAATTCATTTCCGTGTTAGACAAGAGCCCACTCTCAGGCACTGGAAGGGGTCTCCCTTCCTGCAACAGTTCCTTCCTGGAGGAGGGCAGTGATTCACAGTGTGACCTTCAATTTCTTCCCTTCACTCCCCTTCCATACAAGTACAGCCACAACCTCAGCTCCCCACCTGGGTCTCTGTCCCCACCCAGCATCCAGCTGCCACCTGTATCCCCCCTGGGATGTCCCCCAGGCTCCCCAGTTTCGGTTTTTCACCCCCACTGGCTTTTCCTCCCATGCCCTTGGCTCCTCCCCACCCAGCCTTCATTGCCTTCCTTCCTGGGTTGTGGAAGCAAGCAACCTAAATGTCTACCAGTGGATGAATGGATAAAGAAAATGTGATATAGGGGAATTCCCTGGTGGTCCAGTGGTTAGGACTCTGCGCCTCCACTGCAGGGGGCATGGGTTCGATACCTGGTGGGGGAACTAAGATCCTGCATGCCAAGTGGCGTGGCAAAAAAAAAAAAAAAAAAAAAAAAAGTGTATATATATATATATATATATATATATAAACATTACTCAACCACAAAAAGAAGGAAATAAGTCAGACAGAGAAAGACAGATACTGAAGGATCTCACTTATATGCGGAATCTTAAAAAAAACCAAACTTGGGCTTCCCTGGTGGCGCAGTGGTTGAGAATCTGCCTGCCAATGCAGGGGACATGGGTTCGAGCCCTGGTCTGGGAAGATCCCACATGCCGCGGAGCAACTAGGCCAGTGAGCCACAACTACTGAGCCTGCGCGTCTGGAGCTTGTGCTCTGCAACAAGAGAGGCCGCGACAGTGAGAGGCCCGCGCACCGCGATGAAGAGTGGCCCCCGCTTGCCGCAACTAGAGAAAGCCCTCGCACAGAAACGAAGACCCAACACAGCCATAAATAAATAAATAAAAATAAATAAATTAAAAAAAACCCAAAAACTTGCAGATACAGAGAACAGATAGATGGTTGCCAGAGACGGTGAGTGGTGGATGAAATCAGTGAACAGAGTCAAAGGTACAAACTTCCAGTTATAAGACAAATAAGTCATGGGAATGTCATGTACAGCACGGTGATTATAGTTAATAATACTGTATTGTGCATTTGAAAGTTGCTAAGAGAGCAGATCTTAAAAATTCTCATCACAAGAAAAAAAAATTGAACTATGTGTGGTGATGGATGTTAAATAAACTTATTGTGGTAAACATTTCAGAGCATATACATACAGCAAATCATTCTGTTGTATACTTAAAATGAATACAATGTTATATGTCAATTCTATCTCCATAAAAAAAATTACAAGAAATAGGTGGCATTAATTTTAATAATACTCTTTACTTAACCCACTATACACAAAATACGATCATGTAACAAGTATAAAAAATTATTAATGAGCTATTTTACCTTTTTGGGGGGTACTGTTCTCAAAATCTGATATGGTTCATGTGTTTTTTTACAACCATAGAATGCCTCAATTTGGATTGGACACATTTCAAGTGCTCAAGAGCCACATGTGGCCAGTGGCTACTGTGTTAGACAGTGCAGGAAATGTAACCACTGCCCAGGTGAAGACGGGAGACATCCCAGATGCAGATGGAACCCTGGGTCCTTCGCTCCATGTTCCCAGATAATCTCTGCCTGAATTGCGGTGGACTACTTGGAGCCTGGTGTAGGGCTGGAGCCCAGTCTGTATCTCCAAAGGTACTGACTCTGCCCTTTGAACCCCTTCTCTTCTCTTCCCTCCTCCTCCTCCTGCTGCAAGGTCCCACTACCTTAAACAAACCAGATGCCAGTCACCCCCACTGGGCCACCCCAGGCTTGTCTGGATCCAACTGGGGCCACCACCTCAGATTCCAAATAACAATGACTGTCACGGGCCATCCTGCCTTGTGGGCTGTATTATTTCTCCAAAAAAGATATGTTGAAATCCAAACCCCAGGTCCTTGAGGTTGTGACCTTATTTGGAAATAGGGTACTTTGCAGATGTAGTTAGTTAAGATGAGATCATACTGAATTAGGGTGGGTCCTGAATCCAATATGACTGGTGTCTTTAGAGAAGAGAGATGCAGACAGACACAGAGGAAGAAAGTCATGTGACCATGGAGGCCAAGATTGGGGTGATGCAGCTTTGTGCAAACCAAAGAAGGCCAGTAACCACCAGAAACTAGGAAAGAGACAAGGCATGATTCTCCCCTCTCCCCTGGAGCCTTCAGAGAGAGCATAGCTCTGCTGATACCTTGACGTTGGACTTCTAACTTCCAGCACTGAGAGAGAGTCCATTTCTGTCTCAAGGCACCCCATCTGCGGTAATTTATTGCAGCAGCCTTAGGAAACCAGTGCAGCCTGTTTATCCTTTCTCTTCTTCAGGTCTTGGCTTGCCAATCACCTGCTCTAAGAAGCCTGCCCTGACCTCCAGCTTGGGCCAGGCTTTCTTTATTCTCAGGCTCCTCCTGACCACAAATGAATTATTACATCTTTACAATCGTGTCATTGCTTGTTAATCCCAGTGTCCCCTGTGAGAGCAAAAGCCCCACAAAGAGAAGAGCCACAACAGTCGTAACTCCATTATTCCTTCAAGAACATCCACGGTAAAGAATGAACTACTTTTTTTTTTTTTGGCTGCACCACGTGGCTTGTGGGATCTTAGTTCCCCAACCAGGGATCGAACCTGTGCCCCCTGCAGCGGAAGCGCGGAGTCTTAACCACTGGACTGCCAGGGAGTTCTCAAAGAATGAAATTCTGCTATTTGCAACACCATGGATGGGCCTGGGGGGTATTATGCTTAGTGAAATAAGTCAGACAGGGACTTCCCTGGTGGCAACTGTGGGACTTCCCTAGATCCCACATGCATGCCGCAACTAAGAGTTCGCACGCCGCAACTAAGAGTTTGTACGCCACAACTTAGTTCGCATGTCGCAACTAAGAGTTCGCACGCCACGCCTGCCTGCCGCAACTAAGACCCTGCACAAGCAAATAAATAAATTAATAATTTTTTTTTAAAAAAGAAATAAGTCAGACAAAGACAAATATTGTATGTTGACTTATATGTGGAATCTAAAAAATAATACAAATAAATGAATATAACAAAACAGAAACAAACTCACAGACACAGAGAACAAACTAGTAGTTACCAGTGGGCTGAGGAAGGAGGGAAGGGGCAACATAGGGGGAGGAGATTAAAAGGTAGAAACTAATATGTATAAAATAAATAAGCTACAGGCTACATTGTACTGCACGGGGAATATAGCCAATACTTTATAATGACTTAAAATGGAGTATAATCTACAAAAATATCAATTCACTACATTGTACACCCGAAACTAACAGAATATTTTATTTTTATTTTTATTTATTTATTATTATTATTTTTTAAGACACATTTATTTATTTTATTTATTTATTTTTGGCTGCGTTGGGTCTTCGTTGTGGCTCGCGGGCTCTAGAGCGCAGGCTCAGTAGTTGTGGCACACGGGCTTAGTTGCTCTGCGGCATGTGGGATCTTCCCGGACCAGGGCTCGAACCCGTGTCCCCTGCATTGGCAGGTGGACTCTCAACCACTGCTCCACCAGGGAAGTCCTTAATAGAATATTTTAAATGAACTTTACTTCAGTTAAAAAAAAGAACATCCATGGTCACTCTCAGTGTCCTGCACCAGGCCAGAGATGACAAGGAGAGAAAACCAGCCATCCCGGCTCTCTGGTGCCTCTTGTGTTGTTACATGACAGACACACAGTAATTGTTAAATGACTAAATGAACGATTAAGGAACTTAGCTGTCCTAAGAGCCTCCTCTCAGCTTTTTTTTTTTTTAATTTAAGTAGAGTTGATTTACAATGGTATGTTAATTTCTGCTTACAGCAAAGTGATTCAATTATACATATATATACAATCTTTAAAAAAATTTTTTATGATGATTTTTAAAATAAATTTATTTATTTTATTTATTTATTTTTGGCTGCACTGGGTCTTTGTTGCTGCGTGTGGGCTTTCTCTAGTTGCGGGGAGCTGGGGCTACTCTTTGTTGCGGTGCGCAGGCTTCTCATTGCGGTGGCTTCTCTTATTGTGCAGCACGGGCTCTAGGCACGCGGGCTTCAGTAGTTGTGGCACGCAGGCTCTAGAGCACAGGCTCAGCAGTTGTGGCACACAGGATTAGTTGCTCCACGGCATGTGGGATCTTCCCGGACCAGGGCTCGAACCCGTGTCCCCTGCATTGGAAGGCGGATTGTTAACCACTGTGCCACTAGGGAAGCCCTATAATGATTTTTAAACAATATTTATTTATTATTTATTTTGGCTGCACCAGGTCTTAGTTGCGCCACGTGGGCTCTTCGTGGCAGCATGCAGACTTCTTAGTTGCAGCATGCAGGCTTCTTAGTTGCGGAATGCATGTGGGATCTTAGTTCCCCGACCAGGGATAGAACCCGTGTCCCCTGCATTGGAAGGCAGATTCTTAACCACTGGATCACCAGGGAAGTCCCAGGACCTTGTTGTTCATCCATTCTATATATAAAAGCTTCCATCTGCTAACCCCAAACCACTCCATCCCTCCCCCAACCCCCTCCTCTTGGAGACCACAAGTCTGTTCTCTATGTCTGAGTCTGTTTCTATTTCATAGATAGGTTCATTTGTGTCATATTTTATATTCCACATATAAGTGATATCATACGGTATTTGTCTCTTTCTGACTTACTTCACTTCAATCTCTAGTTGCATCCATGTTGCTGCAAATGGCATTATTTCATTCTTTTCTATGGCTGAGTAGTATTCCATTGTATACATGTACCACATCTTCATTATCCATGCACATGTCAACGGACATTTAGGTTGTTTCCATATCTTGGCTATTGTGAATAGTGCTGCTATGAACATAAGGGTGCATGTATCTTTTTATTTTTATTTATTTATTTATTTATTTATTTTTGGCTGTGTTGGGTCTTCGTTTCTGTGCATGGGCTTTCTCTAGTTGCGGTGAGCAGGGCCACTCTTCATCGCGGTGCATGAGCCTCTCACTGTTGCGGCCTCTCTTGTTGCGGAGCACAGGCTCCAGACGCGCAGGCTCAGTAGTTGTGGCTCACGGGCCTAGTTGCTCTGCGGCATGTGGGATCTTCCCAGACCAGGGCTCGAACCCGTGTCCCCTACATTGGCAGGCAGATTCTCAACCACTGCGCCACCAGGGAAGCCCGCATGTATCTTTTTTTTTTTTTAAGGATTTTTTTTTCTTTTTTATTTATTTATTTATTTATTTATTTATTTATCTATTTTTGGCTGTGTTGGGTCTTCGGTTCATGCGAGGGCCTTCTCCAGCTGCGGCAAGCGGGGGCCACTCTTCATCGCGGTGCGGGGACCGCTCTTCATCGCGGTGCGCGGGCCTTTCTCTATCGCGGCCCCTCCCGTCGCAGGGCACAGGCTCCAGACGCGCAGGCTCAGCAATTGTGGCTCACGGGCCCAGCTGCTCCGCGGCATGTGGGATCCTCCCAGACCAGGCTTCTCTTGTTGTGGAGCACAGGCTCTAGGCACGCGGGCTTCAGTAGTTGTGGCACGCAGGCTCAGTAGCTGTGGCTAGCAGGCTCTAGAGCGCAGGCTCAGTAGTTGTGGCTCACCGGCTTAGTTGCTCCATGGCATGTGGCATCTTCCCGGACCAGGGATCGAACCCGTGTCCCCTGCATTGGCAGGCAGATTCTTAACCACTGCGCCACCAGGGAAGTCCCTAGATACAATTATTAAACCCATTTTACAGATGAGGAAATAAAGTATCAGAAATAGAGGTCAGGGCTTCCCTGGTGGTGCAGTGGTTGAGAATCTGCCTGCCAATGAAGGGGACACGGGTTCGAGCCCTGGTCTGGGAAGATCCCACATGCCGCGGAGCAACTGGGCCCGTGAGCCACAACTACTGAGCCTGCGCGTCTGGAGCCTGTGCTCCGCAACAAGAGAGGCCGCGATAGTGAGAGGCCCGTGCACCACGATGAAGAGTGGCCCCCGCTCGTCGCAACTAGAGAAAGCCCTCGCACAGAAATGAAGAACCAACACAGCCAAAATAAATAAATAAATGAATAAATTTATTTTTTAAAAAAGTTAGATTTATTTAAAAACAACAACAACAACAAAAAAAACCCCAAAAGAAATAGAGGTCATACAGTGGGCGAACTACTGTTATTCCCAGTGGTCATCTTCATAGTCGTCATACATTTAAAACTCAGAAAGCAACCCAATAAAAGCACAGGCAAAAGATCTATACAGTCTCTTCACAAAAGACAAATGGATGACAAATAAGCACATGAAAAGATTCTTATCAAAAACCATCAGGAAAATGCAAAATAACATGACAATCAGATACCACCACAAACCCACCAGAACAGCTAAAATGAAAAAGACTCACCCTACCAAGGTGAAGATATAGAGGAACCAAATATTTAAAGGGCACGCAGTTTGTTGTATGTCAATGATACCCCAATAAACTAGGAAAAACAAATCAGTATGGTAACATTAGGACACGGACACAAAATTGCATTTGAGTGGAATCCAGTGAGGTAGGATTGGTGACTGTATTCTGGTGATTGTATTTTGGCGTCAGTGCCTAAATTTCATCCTGGGTCTCTCAGCAATTTAAAGAATGTTTCTGTGCTTCTCCACCCAGTTCCCATGCTCCTTAGCGAAATAATCCCTCCTAGGCTGAGCTGACTAAATTACACACTCTTGAAGGAAACACAAATATGTATAAAGATGCTTTCTCACATAGATCACTTTCCTAGTCAAACTTCCTTGCTTCCTTAGAGCCACCTCGTCCTGCCTCTCATGCCTTTATTGCACCCAGAGTTGTGTGAGAGAATGCTCTAGAAATGAACTCACATTATGGCTGCCTTTTTGGCTGAAAGGATGCCAAACTCTTCTTTCATTCAACAAATGTATCCTGGGGGGAGGGATAGATTAGGAGTTTGGGATTAAAATATACACACTACTGTACATAAAATAGATAACCAACAAGGACCTACTGTATAGCACAGGAAACTATATTCAATGTCTTGTAATAACCTATAATGAAAAAGAATCTAACAGATAGATAAAGTATAGATAGATATAGATATACATATATAACTGAATCACTTTGCTGTACACCTTAAACTAACACAACATTGTAAATCAACTATATGTCAATAAATTTTTTTTTTTTTTTGGCCGCACTGCATGGCATGTGGGATCTTATTTCCCCGACCAGGGATCTAACCCTCATCCCCTGCATTGGGAGCACAGAGTCTTAACCACTGGACCACCAGGGAAGTCCCTCAATAAAAATTTTTAAAAGTAAAAATAAAAAATAAAAACAATGCTACTAAAAACCAACCAACCAAACAAAAAACCCCCACAAATTTATCCTGAGCATCTACTATGTGCCAAGCTCTATGCTATAGAAAGAGACTATAGAAGGCTATAGAAAGAGGACAAATACCACGGTCTCCTCTTGGGGTCTTGGAGGTAGGATAAAAGAGATGAATGTTGAATTCATTACACAAATAATTACATAGTTATGATTGAAATAAGGGTCACATAGGAAAAGGCAAGCTTACAATAGCAGGAAGTAACCTAGTTTGGGGGCTGTGATCCAGGAGGACTTCTGAGGAAGCCACATTTAAGTTGAGCTTTGTATTAGTCCGAATAGGTCAAGTTTCCCTGCAATAACAAACAAGATCAAAGTCCAATGGTTTAACACAAAACCAAAGTTAATTCCCCCTTCATGTTACTCATCCTACATGAGCTGGCAGAGGCTCAGCTCTACACAGTCATGCAGGGGTCCAAACTGACCAGGTACGTACCATCTTGTGGCTGTACCATCAGGAACTCACTGCCTCAGTTGCCACAAAGGGACAAGAGAGAGACTGGAGAAGCTTGTGTGGGCTTTTTTTTTTTTTAATTTAATTATTTAATTAATTTATTTATTTATTTTTGGGCTGCGTTGGGTCTTCGTTGCTATGCATGGGCTTTCTCCAGTTGCGGCGAGTGGGGTCTACTCTTCATTGCGGTGCGCAGGATTCTCATTGTGGTGGCTGCTCTTGTTGCAGAGCATGGGCTCTAGGCGCTGGGGCTTCAGTAGTTGTGGCATGCGAGCTCAGTAGTTGTGGCTCTTGGGCTCTAGAGTGCAGGCTCAGTAGCTGTGGTGCACGGGCTTAGTTGCTCCGTGGCATGTGGGATCTTTCCGGACCAGGGATCAAACCTGTGTCCCCTGCATTGGCAGGCGGATTCTTTTTTTTTTTTTTTTTTTTAATATTTTGGTATTTCATTTGGTCCACTTTTTTTTTTAATTTCTTATTTTATTTTATTTATTTATGGCTGTGTTGGGTCTTCGTTTCTGTGCGAGGGCTTTCTCTAGTTGCGGCAAGTGGGGGCCACTCTTCATCGCGGTGCGCAGGCCTCTCACTATCACGGCCTCTCTTGTTGCGGAGCACAGGCTCCAGACGCGCAGGCTCAGCAATTGTGGCTCACGGGCCTAGTTGCTCTTCGGCATGTGGGATCTTCCCAGACCAGGGCTCGAACCCGTGTCCCCTGCATTGACAGGCAGATTCTCAACCACTGCGCCACGAGGGAAGCCCAAGCAGGCGGATTCTTAACCACTATGCCACCAGGGAAGTCCTTGTGTGGGCTTTTTGATGCCTCCTCAGAATTGATTGACTTGCAGAAGTGATGTATGTCATTGCATACATCTCATATTTCAATGGCCAAAATTAGTCAAGAGAGTCACCTAAGTGAAGTAGTTTTTCATTCAATAGATAGTGATCCCCAGAAGTGTTTATCGTAGCATCTAAAGGATGAGTGAGAGTTAGTCAGAAAAAGAGAGGAAGGAAGGAAGTGCCTTCCTGGTAGAACAGCACATTCAAAGACATGGGAAACAAAGAGACAATGGGGGCTTCCCCGGGGCTTCCCCGGTGGTGCAATGGTTAAGAATCTGCTTGCCAATGTAGGGGACACGGGTTCGATCCCTGGTCCAGGAAGATCTCACATGCCATGGAGCAACTAAGCCCATGCACCATAACTACTGAGCCTGCGTGCCACAACTACTGAAGCCCCTGCACCCAGAGGCCATGCTCTGCAACAAGAGAAGCCACTGCAATGAGAAGCCTGTGCACCACAACGAAGAGTAGCCCCCGCTCGCCGCAATGAGAGAAAGCCCGCGTGCAGCAACGAAGACCCAACACAGTCAAAAATAAATAAATGAAATAAATAAATCTATTGAAGAAAAAGAGAGAGGTTCCCCGTCCCCCTCCTGCTGAGAACCTGCCTTTGCTTCCTGCCCTCAGGTGTGTGAGAGGAACATGTTTCTTTCCAATAAATACCGATACATCAAAAAAAAAAAAAAAAAAAAAAAAAGAGAGAGAGAAAATGGGGATATGGATTCAAAATTCTGACAGAAAAGGATTTTCAGTCCAGACCACTATTTCCAGCCAAAATATTGATCAAGTGTGAGGAGCAAGTAAAGACATTTCAAAACATGGAAGGACTCAGAAATGTTCTCTTTGATGCTCTTATGTTCTCAGAAATTTACTGCAGGATGCACTCCACAAAAACAGAGGGGTAAACAAAGAAAAAAAGAAGACATGAGACTGAGGAAACAGGGATTCCAGCTTAGGAAAGAGATGAAGAGAATTCCTGGGATGGCGGCAGGAGGAATACCCCAGCAAAAAGAACCCAGGAGGAAAGCAGAATGCTACCTATAGATTACCTGATGAATTTTATGATTTGGAAAGTTGAATTGAGATAAATTGCCAGAACTTCTAAGAAAGACAACTAAAGAAAAAAAGAAGGTAATTAACTCCAGGCGGATAAATTATACATCATAATAATTACATTTCTTAATTGTATCCTTCAAAAGGAAATTAAATTACATTTTCATAAAATCAATAAAAAGAATGTGAGCCACCAAGACACCAGGTGAATGCACGTCTCATTCAGTTGATGACTCAGTGGCACCACCTGATGGCTGGGAGGCATCTCAAACTCAACTGGCCCTAAACTGAACTCTCTGAATTTAACTTCTGCCCTTTCTGTTGTTCCATGCCCTTCCCATCTCAGATGCCTGAAAAGCAACCCACCAAGGTTTGAGGACTCCTAATGACCCACGTGAAGATGCTCAGACCAATTTTGGGTTGACTCCGCCCACATTCTCCAACCTGACCAATCAGAGCAGTCCACTCCCCAGACCAGGAGATTGGTTTGGTTATGACATGTGATCCTAGCTGGGCCAATGAAATTCAGTACTAGGACTTCTGGTGGAACCTTGGGGTGACTGGATGTCTTTTCCCAAGTTGCTACTGAGTGGGAATGATGGATCTGTAGTGCCAGGAAGAATCTCTGCCACCCAAAGGGGAGCTTGATGAGATGAAAGCCCAGCTGAACCAAGAGACAGAGTTAGATTCCTGGTGACATTGGAGCTTCTTGATCCAGGTATGCCTGAAGTTAACCCAACTCCTAGATCCCTAGATTTTCAGCTACGGGAGTCAATTCATTCCTAACCACTGCCCCCACACCGGTTTGAGTTGTTTTTAAGTTGGACTTAATTTTTTTTTTCTGGAACTTTCAACTAAACAAATCCTGATTCATACAGCCCCTACGCAATGCCAGGCATTGCACTAAACAGTTGACATGACCAGTCTCATTGAACCATATGAGAGGGGAATAATTATGATTCCCATTTAACTGATGAGGAAACTGAGGCTCACAGATGTCAATCCATCTGCCCAAGATCAGAGCCAGAATTCCAACCCACGTCTCTCTGACCCCAAATCCTGCTTCTCTGACCATGAGGAACAGTTGCCAGATTTGGAGATTTAGAGACAAGAGGTATGGTATGGTAGGGGGTGGGGAGCAGGGCAAGAGCCAGTTGGCAATGGCCTGGGCTGCTTGAGCTTGCTTTCTTTTTTTATTATTTGTTTTAATTGAAGTATAGTTTATTTACAATGTTGTGTTTGTTTCAGATATACAGAAAAGTGATTCAGTTATACATGCATATATATCTTTTCTTTCCAGATTCTTTTCTCTTATAGGTTATTACAAAATATTGAATATAGTTCCCTGTGCTATATAGTAGGTCCTTGTTGGTTATTTATTCTACGTATAGTAGTGTGTATATGTTTATCCCAAACTCCTAATTTATCCCTTCTCCCCTCTGCTTGAGCTTTCTTCAAAGGGCTCCAAGGAGTTACGGGAGGGTCATGAGAGGGGAAGGACAGGAGGAAGGGTGCACTGCAGTGTGGACATTGGGATCAATAAAAATAATAACAAAAAGTAATAACTATCAAACCACAATGAGATGCCACTTCACGCCCACCAGGATGGCTGTAATAAAAAAGGATGGAAGGGACTTCCCTGGTGGCACAGTGGTTAAGAATCCTCCTGCAGGGGACGCGGGTTCGATCCCTGGTCCGGGAAGATCCCACATGCCGTGGAGCAACTAAGCCCGTGTGCCACAACTACTGAGCCCGTGCACCACAACTACTGAGCCCATGCGCCACAACTACTGAAGCCCGCGTGCCTATAGCCTGTGCTGCACAAGAAGAGAAGCCACCGCAATGAGAAGCCTGTGCACCGCAACAAAGAGTAGCCCTCGCTCCCCGCAACTAGAGAAAGCCCGCGCGCAGCAACGAAGACCCAACACAGCCAAAAATAAATAAATAAGTAAATAATAAAATAAAAAAAGGACAGAAAATAACAAGTGTTAGCAGGATGTGGGGAAATCAGAACCCCTATATATTGCTGGTGGGAATGTAAAACAGGGCAATCACTTTGGAAAAGTTTGGCAGTTCCTCAAGATGTTCAGCATAGAATTACCACATGACACCACCATTCCACTCCTAGATATATTCCCAATAGAAATGAAAATATATGTCCACATAAAAAACCTGTACACAGGGACTTCCCTGGTGGTGCTGTGGATAAGACTCCACGCTCCCAGTGCAGGGGGCCCAGGTTCAATCCCTGATCAGGGAACTAGATCGCACATGCATGCCGCAACTAAGGGGCCCACCTGCTGCAACTAAGACCCGGTGCAACCAAAAAACAAAACAACCACAACAAAACCAAAAAACCTGTACGCAAAGGTTCATAGCATTTTTCAAGGTAGCCAAAAAAAAAAAAGAAAAAGAAGAAGAATAGAAACAAGCCAAGTGTCTGAGAATTCCTTCATGGTCCAGTGGTTAGGACTTCACACTTTCACAGCAGGGGCCTGGGTTCGATCCCTGGTCAGGAACTAAGATCCTACGTGCTGCACGGCATGGCCAAAAAAAAAAAGTCTGACATTTGTCAAGTGGTTAGCTCTGGGCCAAGCAGTGTGTTAGCTCTTTACGCCAATGATTGTCTTCATACTCCCAAGATCACTGTGAGAACGAAAAAGACTTTCATGACTTCATTTTACAGATGAGTAGACTGAGGTCAGAGAGGTTAAGCAAGTCACACAGCAAGATGGTGAACCGACATCATAGGCCTGATATTTGAGGTCCACCAGATCTGCCCTTGCCCAACCCCCAGTTTCACCTCCCACTCCTGCTCTTTCCTCCCCCTAAGCCACAACTCTGCCCTACTGACCTGATTTCTGTTTCTTTTACCCACACATTCTTTTCAGCCTCCACACTTTTGCATGTGCTGATTCAATCCCTCTGCCCAGTTGTTCTTTCCCCTCCCCTCCCTACCTAGTCTGTGAAATGAATGTCTAAGTGTGAGGGGGAAAAGAGAGAGAGAGAGAGAGAGAGGAAGAGAGAGGAGGCTCTGGCTCCAAGTTTCCAAACCTCACTTGGAAGTGAGGGATGCAGGGAGCGGGGCACCAAGAGGGCTGCTTGGTGGGAAAGATCAGGGCCTGCCTCCTCTGCCTTCTGAGGACTTGGTCTGCCAACCATGTCTACAGCTTTTGGAGCCCTTGGCCTGGGTTTAACTCAAGCTGTATCTGGGGACATCTGTGCAGGAAGATGAGGTCAGATTTTCCCATGGGCAGTTCACCAGGCCCGGAATGAGCAGGGGAGAAAAGCATGGCTCTGCCCAATTTCTGCGCAGCACCTGGGACAAGGTGATTCCTCCCCCCCCCCCCACCAAGGCCCTCACCCTCCCAACTCAAAGCCTCTTCTCGGAGCCTTTTAGAATTTTTAATAAGTACATTAATACAATAGTATTATTCAGTCGTAAAAAGAAATGAAGTCCTGCTGCCTGCGACAACGTGGGAGAACCTCAAAACATTATGCTAAGTGAAAGAAGTCCGGTGCAAAAGGCCACATATTGTATGATTCCATTTATATGAAGTATCCAGAATAGAGAAATCCATAGAGACAGAGTGCAGATCAGTGGTTGCCTCGGGCTGGGGGATGGGGATGGGGAACAACTGTTTAATGGGTGTGAGGTTTCATTTTGGGGTGATAAAAATGCTTTGAAACTAGATAGAGGTGGTGGTTGAATACCATTGTGAATGTCCTCAATGCTACTGAATTGTTCCTTTAAGAGGATTAATTTTATGTTACGTGACTATCACCTCCATTTTTTTTTTTTTTTTTTTTGGCCGCGCTGCGCAGCCTGCAGGATCTCAGTTCCCTAATCAGGGATTGAACCCAGGCCACTGCGGTGAAAGCGCTGAGTCCAGACTTTCCTGGTGGCGCGGTGGTTAAGATCCACCTACCAATGCAGGGGAAACGGGTTCAAGCCCTGATCCAGGAAGATGCCACATGCCTCGGCGCAACTAAGCCCGTGCGCCACAACTACTGAGCCTGCGCTCTAGAGCCCACGAGCTACAACTACTGAGCCTACGTGCCACAACTACAGAAGCCCGCGCGCCTAGAGTCCGTGCTCTGTGACAAGAGAAGCCACCGCAATGAAGAGTAGCCCCCGCTGGCCGCGACTAGAGAAAGCTCACACACAACAATGAAGACCCAACGCAGCCAAAAATAAATAAATAAAGTTATTAAAAAAAAAAAAAGAAAGCTCTGAGTCCTAACCCCTAGACCACCAGGGAACTCCCTCAATTAAAAAAAAAAAAGGAAGTACAGTAAGCTAGGCCTTTGCTCATGCTGATTCCTCTTCCAGGAACACCCTTCCCTCTGCCTTCATGTTATTCTGACCTCAGCTCACTTCCCCTCCACAAAGAGGCCTTGCCTGTTCTTGGATCTAAAATGGTCCCCATTCCGGGAATTCCCTGGCGGTCCAGTGCACACTTTCACTGCCGAGGGCGCGGGTTCCATCCCTGGTTGTGGCCCACAAGCTGCGCGGCCAAAAAAAAAAAAAAAAAAAAAAAATTCCCCATTCACTCCCGTAACACAACATTATATTTTATTTGTTTATAGCACACGTCACTATGTGGAATTCTCTTAATAACTTGTGTATGATTTTTTTTGTCCCCCACAAAAATGTGAGCCCCTTATGGGCAGAGGACCATGGTGTTCCCATTTTCAGATGAGGAAGTGGAGGCTCAGGGATGTTTAGAAACTGAAAGTCGCCCTGCCACCTGTCTCCTCTAAAATCCATGCTCCTGGCACTGCAGCCAGGGATTTCAAGCTCAGATACTGTGAGAGGCCAGGCTGGCAATAGAAATGTCCAAAGCCTCCTGGTGGCGTGGCCTGGGAGCATATGTCTTCTCGAGGACCTCTCAGGCTTTTTATCTTTTTTTAAAAAATTTTAATTTAATTTAATTTAATTTAATTTATTTTTTTGGCTGTGTTGGGTCTTCGTTGCTGCACGCAAGCTCTCTCTAGTTGTGGCGAGCGGAGACTACTCTGTTGCGGTTCGTGGGCTTCTCATTATGGTGGCTTCTCTTGTTGCAGAGCACGGGCTCTAGGCACGCGGGCTTCAGTAGTTGTGGTGCACGGGCTTAGTTGCTCCGCGGCATGTGGGATCTTCCTGGACCAGGGATCAAACCTGTGTCCCCTGCATTGGCAGGCGGATTCTTAACCACTGTGCCACCAGAGAAGTCCCTAATTTTTATTTTATATTGGAGTATAGTTGATTTACAATGTGGTGTTAGTTTCAGGTGTACAGCAAAGTGAATCAGTAATACATATACATATATCTACTCTTTTTCAGATTCTTTTCCCATATAGGTTATTACAGAATATTGAGTAGAGTTCCCTGTGCTATACAGTAGGTCCTTGTTGATTATCTATTTTATATAGTGTGTGTATGTTAATCCCAAACTCCTAGTTTATCCCTCCCCCCCTTTTTTTTTGATTAATAAACTCTATTTTTTAGAGCAGTTTTAGGTTCACAGCAAATTGAGCAGAAAGTACAGAGATATCCCATATACTCCCTGTGCCTCATTCCCAACCTTTCCCACTATGGACACCCCACACCACAGTAGTGTATTTAGTACCACTGATGAACCTACATGAACACATCATTATCACCCAAAGTCCATAGGTCCATAGTGGCTCCCCACCCCGTCCCCCCCCGCACTGCGAGACTGTGAGGCATGCCGGGATCTTATTTCCCAGACCAGGGATCGAGACTGTGCCCCCTGCAGTGGAAGCACGGTCTTAATCACTGGACCACGCGGAGTCCCAAAAGTCCATAGATTTTTTACATTGAGGTTCACTCTCTGTGTTACACATTCTATGGGTTTGGACAAATGGATAATGACATGTATCTACCATTACTGTATCATACAGAATGGTTTCACTGCCCTAAAAATCCCCTGTACTCTGCCTATTCATCCCTCCTTCCTCCATAATCCTTGCCAACCACTGATCTTTTTACTGTCCCCGTAGTTTTGCCTTTTCCAGAATGTCACATGGTTGGAACTATACATCATGTAGCCTTTTCACATTGGTTTCTTTCACTTAGGAATATGCATTTACGTTTCCTTCATGTCTTTTCATGGCTTGATAGCTCATCTCTTTTTTTTTTTTTTTTTTTAATTTTATTTATTTATTTATTTATTTTATTTATGGCTGTGTTGGGTCTTCGTTTCTGTGCGAGGGCTTTCTCCAGTTGCGGCAAGCGGGGGCCACTCTTCATCGCGGTGCGTGGGCCTCTCACTGTCGCGGCCTCTCTTGTTGCGGAGCACAGGCTCCAGACGCGCAGGCTCAGTAATTGTGGCTCACAGGCTTAGTTGCTCCGCGGCATGTGGGATCTTCCCAGACCAGGGCTCGAACCCGTGTCCCCTGCATTGGCAGGCAGATTCTCAACCACTGCGCCACCAGGGAAGCCCCTCATCTCTTTTTGAGCTCATCTCTTTTTGAGTCCATTGTCTGGATGTACCAGTTTATTTATCCGTTCACCTACTGAAGGACATCTTGGTTGCTTCCAATTTTTGACAATTATGGATAAGGCTGCTAGTAACATCCATGTGCAGGTTTTTGTGTGGACAACACTCTATTCTTTGGAAGCAAGTCTCCAAGTCCAGCTCCTTCCCTCAAGGAGGGGGGAACTTAGCTCTCCCCCTTAGAGGGAGTTTCCAAGAATTTTTGGACAAAGATTAAGACCACCTAGGTGATTAATAAATATTTGGGAGGAGAAACTTTGAGGCTATGCGAATGTCGTCTTTCTCCTTAAAGTTTTACCCATTAATTTTCTCATTCATCAGTGGATTCTACCTGCAACAATTATCACAGTGGTATTCTAACAGTGATTTTCTATTTTCATCATTCATTATACTTTTTTTTTTTTTTGGCTGCATTACGCAGCTTGTGGAATCTTAGTTCCCTGACCAGGGATCGAACTCGTTCCCCCTGCAGTAGAAGTGCAGAGTCCTAACCACTGGACTGCCAGGGAATTCCCTCATTATCCTTTTATTAATTGGAATTCTTCTGTTGGGAAGATTTGTTCCTTCTCCCTCATTTTAAAATAGATTCAATTATGTATTTAAATCGGTATGGATTTGTGGACATTTATTTTATTCTTTGGGTTATAATCCAATTCTATCGCTATTTATTTTGTTCAAATTGTTCCAGCTTTGGCCAGTGGGAGTTCTTTCAGACTGGCTCTGGTGTCTTTTTGGCATTTTTTTTTTTTTAAAGCACTCTGTCTAGAAGATGCTCCAGGGTCCTTGTGCAGTTTCTCTGCCCCAGCCCTAGAAGTGGTCATTTTTCCAAGAAGCCCTGGTTCCTCACACTGGAAAATGGTATTTAGAAACCAAGATCTGCGTGCTGAGTGTACTTATTGCTACTGGGGTGCCATTGCTCTGAGCCCTTGGCAGACAGAGCTGGGAAATGTGTGTGTACTAATCCGTGTGTACACTCACATCCATATTTACTTTCATATCTAACTGTTAAAATAAACATTTCATAATGATAACCCCATCCGGCACCACACTGCTTATTTGTAGCTTCATTCTCCAACAGTATGGAAACTGGTTGTCAGTATCTACAACATATGGACTTATTTGTTCAGTGCTAGTACATAGCAGTTCCAAAATTAACCCGTACTCCTGTGAGAAACAAATATACCAACCAGACTAGTGCTTCTGTACAGTTCAGACAGATGTTTGAACGGGAAACCTTTGAGCCAAGCAAACAAATCTTGAGGTTGTGAGCCAGAGTTGGCCCTTCAACCTCCAGTTTGAGACAAGCCCCCCCATCCCCCCCACCCGCCCATCCCCCCCACCCACCCCCCATCCCCCCCACCCCCGCCGAAACCATGAATGCTCTGGTCTCTGGCTGTGGGAAAGTTGTCAGTTCACACCTCCCTGCAGCCACATTCATGCCTCAGGACTGGTCACAGGGAGATGGAGAGGGGGGGAATGGGAAGTCCTGCTGCAGCCCTCTGACTCTGGATGGGTGGAAGTGTGAGGATACTGTGGGAGGCATTTTGCTCTTTCAGAGATGAGGATACTGTGCTCAGTGAGAGTGGGCACAGATTGGGTGGGGCGGCCCCTATGGGTGAGGGCCCTGGCAGCAGAACCTGCCAGGCAGGTGTGCCGGCCCAGGCTTGCATCAGGCGGCGGGCTGTGGCAGGAGCGCAGAGGCCAGGGGTGCCCTTCCCCTGGGAAAGAGATCAGGCATGGCTGGGGGGCAGGGGGAGGGGGCGAGTTGGGGTGGTAGTGGTGCCTGGGGTTGATGGGGCCTGAGCTGAATGAACCCCTTCCTAATCCCTCCTCTGGGATACAGTGGTGACCAGTAGCACCTGAGCTAACATTTACTGAACTCTCACCTGTGTCTCACAGCTCTGTTCGACTCCTTCCTCCTCAACAGCATCCCTCGGAGTGGGAACTGTCATTATCCATTTTACAAAAGAGGCCGCCAAGGCTCAGAGTGGGTGTCACTTGCCCGGAGTCCTAGATTACAAAGTAGCTGAGCCCAGCTGCACACTACAAGCTCTTAACCTTTACTCAGTGACTGGGCAGAGGGACAGACAGGGTCCCTGGCTTCCTGGAGCTGGGAGTCTAGGGCAGAGACCCACAGTATGCCAGATGAATAAGTAAATATTCAAGGTAATTTCAGATGGTGCCAACTGCCATGTGAGATTGGGGAGGAGGGGGACACAGCAGGGAAGGCCTCTCTGAGGAGGTGACCGGCTGGAAGGGCTGGAGGAAGGATGTTCCAGGCAGGCTGATCCCCAAGTGCCAAGGTCTTGAAGTGTGTGAGGAACTGGGGGGAAGTCAGTGGGGCTGGAAGGGAGTATGGCAGAGGAATAGCAGAGGTGTAAGGAGGAAAGACTGTGCAAGGCCTTGTGGGTTTTGAAGGCCTTGTAGTTAGGGTTTGGACCTTAACTCTGAGCCACATATGAAGCCATGGGAGGGTCTGGAGCAGGAGAGGGCTGTGATCTCGTGGGATCTTGTGTACGAGGTGGCATGAGTTGGGGGTGCTGGGGCCTGAGACCCGTGGCAGGAAGAGCCCCCCTCCACCCTGCGGGGCCCGTGGGAGGTGAGATTGCCGCCTGGGAGGTGAGAAGCAGCCACTTTCCCACCCTGGGGTGTGGCTTCCCCTTTGCAGAATGGGGTCATCTATGGAGCACATGATGTGTGCCAGGCATGGCCCTGCCACGTCTGGGGAATCTTCAGGGCTCATCCCAGCGGGCTTGGTCGCGGGAGGCTGTGGAGCTCTGGCACCCAAACCTTAAGGCGCCCCCCCCCCCCGCCTTCGTGGGCCCACTGGCTGCGCTGTCCCTGTGTGTGATCTGTCGGAGCAGGCAGGAGTGGTTCTATTTGGAGCCACGGGGATTCCCTAAGAGGCTACACGGGGATGCGACCCGGCCTGGGTGTCCCACGCGGTCCCTTCCCTGGGGGCACACCTCCGATCCATCCCCAACCTCTGGCTCATGGTCCCTGGGACGCCCTCACCCCACCCGTGACCGGCAAAGCCTGAGGCAGCCGGTGCAAAGGGCACAGTCCTGGTGAAGGTCGCGGCAGCCAGGCCCAGCCCCCCTTCCCGGCTGTGGCCTCCGGTAGGACGGAGCTTCCCAGCCTGGAGGCTCCTGGGAACTGGGGGTGCGGGCTGCGGGGCCAGCTGGGACTGGCCCGTCAGAGGAGCGGAGGCCTGGGAGAGACGTGGGAGAGGCACAAACAGAGAAAGATGGAGACGCGACTGAGAGAGACACACACAGAGACGGGGAGAGACAGAGACGGAGAGACCCTGAGAGAACAGAAGAGAGACACACAGAGAGAAAGTGAGGGAGACAGTCATTCATTCATTCACTCACTTAGCGGCTGCTTACCGAGCACAGGCCGTGTCCAGGCAGTGCCCACGACAGAACGCGAATTCCTACCCCTGTGGGGCTGACTGGTGGGGACACAGTCCAGAAACATGACAACCGCGTAAATCACGTTGTCGGGAGTGATAAGGGTGAGAGAGACGGGGTGGGGGAAGCGGGAGAACCAGGGGGACTTACGAGCCAGCTTCTCCTTATCTGGGGAGGAAAAGGTTCCCACCAGAATCCTGACAGCGCCTGCCCCTCCCCCACTCGCCCCAGACCGGGGGTGGGAGCGGGGAAATGGGGTGGGGCCTGAGCCCGGAGGCCGACGGGACCTAGCTGCTGGGGGGAGGGGATTGAGGCTACCGCTGCCGAAGACCCCTCCTGACCCGGGTTGCCGGGGTCCCTCCGCCGGCGGGACGTCCTTGGGGTGCAGCCCAGGAGGTTCAGTTGGAAGGTAGGTGGAATATAGGGAGGGACCAGTGCCCAGAGGACAGAGAGGACCCCTTTACTTCGGTGGGGGCGGGGGCGGGGGGAGAGGCTCGGGTTGCGGCCGCCCCGGCTGAAGAACCCTCCCCTCCTCATGTCTCCGGGTCCTCCCACCGCGACGGAGCGTCCCTGGGAGAGCAGCCCAGGCCCGGAGCGGGGAGCTGAGGGCTCGCCTGTGCCAGTCGCCACCAGGGCGCGTTCCGGTGCCGCGGCGAGTGGCACAGGCTGGCAGACACGGGCTGGGAGCCCGGGCCCCAAGGGGAGGGGGCAACTGCTTGCAACAGCCGGCGCTCGGCCTTGCGGGCCCGCCCCCTCGCCTATCAGCTCCAGCCGCGCCCGCCGAACAGAGGCAGCTCACTCAGCTCCAGGCCGCTCGACTGCTGAGCGCACACCACCTGGGCGCAGGGGTGAGTGTACAGCACAGGGTCCTTTCGCGTGCGGGGCTCGGCCTGGCCCAGAGGGTGTTGCCCTTGTCACTACCCTTGTCCCCTTGCTTGGGTTCCTTGGCCTTTCCCGAAGGCCTCTCGGGAGGGGAAAACCGGCGACTTCAGGACTGGATGCGGGACCCGGGATGGGGGTGTGTGTGGGGCGCCCGGAATCCCCTGGCCTCGCTCCCTCCCAGCCACGCCACTGCAAGTTTCACTACCTCACTCCTGCCTCCAGGCAAGACGAGGCGAGGCGGGCGGTGCACAGGGTGTGAGCCTCTATGCAGTGTCCCCAGCGGAGCGAATGTAACCTGTATCTGCGTGTATTTGATGTCCCCTTCCCCCCAGCGTGGCTGAGTCCGTGACTCCCTGTGAGTCTGTATTTGTGCCTGGTTCCCTGTTGCAGCTGAAGCTGTCTGGGATGCATTTGTTTCTGCCATGTCCAACTAAGTCCGTTCCACTCCCTAGGCCTTGGTTTTCTCATCTGTTAAGTGGGACTCCCGTGACTGTGTGACTGCTTCTGCGTGGATGTGTTTGTGTGGGAGCGTGAAAACCTTTGTGCCTGCTTCTATGCGAGGTACTTTGTTTGAGCCTCAGCTTCCTCGTCTGTAAATTGGGGATGAGGGGATTATAGCGTGCAGTCACAGGTGGGAGGTATTATTATACTTTAATGACATATATGCATTTCTGCAAGAGTCTGTGAGATGTGGATCCTGTCTGCTGCCCTCAGGCTCTGCCTCTGCAAATTGCGTGGATAGGCTCAGCTTTCTCCCTGAGGTTTTGTGGCGGATGAAGGGGGGGTTCGCAGGAAAAAGCCCTGTGTGCAGCGAGGTGTGCAGATTGTAGGGCTCTGGCTTCCAGGCTGGGTGTGGGTGGAGTTTGTGAAATTGTGGCCTGTGAGACTAGGCATAAGATCCCGTCTGCGTGTGGCGGAATTTGTATATCTTTGCTTGTGTCTCTCTGTCCATGTGTGAATGTGCATTCGTGTTTCCCTGATGGGGTGTAACTGCGCATTTTGCCCTAGTTTGTGACTATCTGTGCACATGTCCTTGTCGGTGTATCACTGTATTTGTGTGTCACTTTCTGTGTGTGGCTATTTCTGTCTGTTTATGATTAATATGCCTCTGGATGTCCCTGCTGTGTGTGAATTATTAGTGTACCTTTCCTGTGGGACTGTGTGTTACCCTGTCCCCTTGTGATGTTATTTGTGTGTCTTTGTGTCGGCCTGTCTCCATGGACAACCCCCTGCCATCCCAAACTCCCTCTGGGCCCAGGAGTGCGTGTGGGGTAGGGAGTAGGGGGTTAGGGTCCCCTTCGCAGGTGAGGCCCCGCCCGTGCCCGCCTCCGCAGGCCGCGGGGATGGTGCACGCCAGGCCTGACATTGCACCCAACCTCCCCGCAGTCTTGGGGCGGGCAGCCCATGGAGCCGGGGCTGCTGCGGCCAGCGCCAGTGAGCGAGGTCATCGTCCTGCATTACAACTACACCGGGAAGCTCCGCGGTGTGCGCTACCAGCCCGGCGCGGGGCTGCGCGCCGACGCCGTCGTGTGCCTGGCCGTGTGCGCGCTCATCATACTCGAGAACTTAGCCGTGCTGATCGTGCTCGGACGCCACCCGCGCTTCCATGCGCCCATGTTCCTGCTCCTGGGTAGCCTCACGCTGTCCGACCTGCTGGCGGGCGCCGCCTATGCAGCCAACATCCTGCTGTCGGGGCCTCTCACGCTGCGCCTGTCGCCCGCGCTCTGGTTCGCTCGTGAGGGTGGCGTCTTCGTGGCGCTCGCCGCGTCCGTGCTGAGCCTCTTGGCCATCGCGCTCGAGCGCCTCCTCACCATGGAGCGCAGGGGACCCGCTCCCGCCGCCCGTCGGGGGCGCACGCTGGCGCTGGCGGCCGCCGCCTGGGGCGTGTCGCTGCTCCTTGGGCTACTCCCCGCGCTCGGCTGGAATTGTCTGGGCCGTCTGGACGCCTGCTCCACGGTCCTGCCGCTCTACGCCAAGGCCTACGTGCTCTTCTGCGTGCTCGCCTTTGTTGGCATCCTGGCTGCCATCTGCGCACTCTACGCGCGGATCTACTGCCAAGTGCGCTCCAAAGCGCGGCGCCTGGGGACCCCCCCCGGGGCTGGCGAGGGCGCCTCGACCCGCGCACGCCGCACGCCGCGCTCGTTGGCGCTGTTGCGCACGCTCAGCGTGGTGCTCCTGGCCTTCGTGGCTTGTTGGGGACCACTCTTCCTGCTGCTCTTGCTGGACGTGGCGTGCCCGGCGCGCGCCTGTCCTGTGCTCCTGCAGGCGGACCCCTTCCTGGGCCTGGCCATGGCCAACTCGCTTCTGAACCCCATCATCTACACGTTCACCAACCGCGACATGCGCCAAGCGCTCCTGCGCCTCCTCTGCTGCAGCCGCCGCTGGTGCAGCCTAGGCCCGGGTGCCTCCCAGCCGTCGGGGAGCGCCCCTGGGGCTTCGGGCGGCCTGCAGCGCTGGCTGCCTCCTGGCCTGGATGGCAGCTCCAGCCACTCCGAGTGCTCGTCACCCCAGCGGGACGGGCTGGACGCCAGCGGCTCGACCGGCAGCCCTGGCGCGCTGACAGCCGCCTGGACCCTGGTACCCGCGCCAGCCGCAGACTGACGCCCTTTGGTCCGCCATTGGCCTCCCTAAGAGTCTTTCGCAGACTTTCTTGCTAAATAAAGGAATTTATAGGAAAAGCAGCTGAAGATGGTGGAGGAAGAAAAGACGCAGGAGAATGTATTTTATTGACGCTAAACCCCACGGCAATGAACAAAACAGACAAAAATCCCTTCCCTTGTGGAACTGATGTTCTGGTGGCGGACATAGACAATAATGGAATGAAGAGGTAGGGAGATAATTCCAGTGACAATACAGTGATGCGATGGTGGTCAGGGGATGCCTCTCTGCAGAGATGGTGACATGTGATGTGAGATGGACTGTCCTGGGAACTTCTGAAGGAAGATCATTTCAGGGTGGGGCTGCAAAGGCCCTGAGCCTAGAATATGCCTGTGTGTTCTCTGAAAAGCACATATGTCAATGTGGCTGGAGCGGAGAATGGAGAGGGAGAGTGGGAGGAAACAAAGGCAGGGAAATAATGGGACAGATGGGGCAGGGACTTATGAGCCCAGGGGAGGACTTTCTATTGCTCTGAGTGAAGGGGGATTCATGGAGGGTTCTAGGCAGAGGAGGGACTTAATCTGGCTCACGTGTTTACAGATGCCTCTGGTCTCTGTGGAGGGCGAAGCTAGGAGAACAAGGTGATGGTGACTGCACTGGCCTAGGGGAGTGATGATAAGGAATCAGACCGTGTGGATTCTCCATGGATTTGGGAGGTATTGGACAGAATTCTGGAGGAAATTGGGTGTGGGGGAGAAAGGAGTCAAGGACAGCTCTTCACTTCAGAGGAGGAACCAAAGACAGGGCACCCTAAAATTTGACTCTAGGAGACGCAGCCAATTCCTATCTGAAACAAGATTTCTTTGAATGTGGTGTCAGATCCTTCATAAAGAATAAAAATACAATCGAATAATAAAAGTGATTACAGTTTATTGTGCCTGGATAGCTGCCCCATAGTGCTAGGCCCAGGACAGGCCTTTTTCTCACCCTTACTGCAACCTTTCAAGGTAGGTTTCCTCACCCCCATTTGACAGATGAGGAAACTCCAAGAACTAAGTACCTTGTCCCAGTGTCTGAGCCAGGATACTAGACCAGGTGGTCAGGCTCCGAGGTCCGAGGAGGCGCATGCTTGATGTCTGGCCCCTCTGGAGGGGTCTGTTAAGGCCAAGCAGACACTCCCTCCTTCAACGGTCTGCATTTTCGGCCAGGGGCGATCCTAAGGCCCCGTTTGTGCCCATAAAAGGCTCCAGGAGCGGAGGCCGCGTCTCCCAGCTGTCCCTGGCCCCCAGGTGTCCCCAGGCGTATTCCTTACCTCTGTGCGGAGGGGCTGGCGGGAGAGGGGCGGGGTGGGTGTGGGGAAAGGACTGGGGGCTTTGGGCTCAGATTGCGGCACGCCGCCTGCCGGGAAACAGCGGAACTGCAGGCAGCCGTAAAGATCGCGGTGTGTTTTGCCGGGGGGTGGGGGTGGGGGTGGGGGGTGGGTCACTGACCCAGCCTGGGGACCTGAGTCTCCGTGGGCCACTCTCAGGCCATCCCTGCAGACCGTACGCACGGGGAAACAACCTACTTCCTGGAACACAAACACACTCAAACCTGGGGTCACATCCCATGGCACTTCGAGAACTGGACCCAATCTCCCACCTGGCCTGGTTCCCCTATCCCCAGGCTCCTGTAATCTTCCGGGGCAACCTGAGACACCCCACCCCATTGTTCAGTTGTGTGATGGTGTGATGGCAGACGAGTTATTCACTTGTTCACATCTTACAAAATTCAAAAAGCACCAGTTCCCCCTCCTGGATGCATACACTATCGGGAAACTTCCAGAGCTATTCTGTGGATAAATGAGCTGAAATGTAAATACATCTCTCGTTTTACACTTTAGCACTGCTCTCCACCTTGCTTTGATCACTTAATAGTATATCTTGGAAATTGTTGCACATCTAGATTTTGTACTGTGTTAATTGGCTCTGGCTGCCATAACAAATACCATAGCCTAGGTGGCTTAAACAGCCAAAATTTATTTCTCACAGTTCTGGAGGCTGGAAGTCCAAGATCAAGGTGTCAGCATGGTTGGGTTCTGGTGAGAGCTCTCTTCCTGGCTTGTAGACAGCTGCCTTCTGGCTGTGTCCTCCCATGGTGGAGAAAGAGAGCAAGCTCTCTGGTGTCTCCTCTGATAAGGGCACTAATGCCATCATGAGGGCCCCACCCTCATGTCCTCATCTAAACCTAATTACCTTCCTAAATCCCCATCTCCAAATACCATCACCTTGGGGGTTAGGGCTTCAAAATATGATGATGGTGGGGGGGGGGGCACAATTCAGTTCATAGAACTTTTTTTTTTTTTCACATTAAAAAAAATTGAGGTAAACATGTCTTGCTTCTTTTCACTGGCTGCATGGTATTTCACAGCATAGACACATACCACCACTTATTATACCAGGGCCCTAGGGAGGGACACGTGTTGAGTCCAACACCTTGCCTTTATACACAGTGTGGCAATAAACATCTGTGTACATACATCCTCCTGCACCTGTGCCAGTGTACCTTGGATAAATTTCTACACGTGGCACTGCTGGGTCACAGGGCTTGTAGATGTTATTTTGAGATACCGGAGGTTTCTTTCGGCCTGTGGAGGAGGGTGCGGGTTTCCCCCTAGTCTCAGTCACTCCCTGTACAGTATTTGCCGGCTATGCTATTGCGCCCCCTCTGGAGCTACCCAGAACTGCAGCTTCACGCAACTGGAATGGGAGGAGGGGGGAGGAACCCCACTCCAGCCTCGGACACTGGATTAATCCCAGACCCTGGGCAGGGAGGCTGAATCTTCCAGGTTCACCCCGGAAGCGGGTGGAATCCTTTCTTAGACCAACATCTGTTCAGCCTAGTGTTTCATATAGATGGACTCTTTTTAAAAAACTTAAATACATTTACTTAAAAACTAACTTTATATCACAAACAGCAAACTCAGTATCACTTGCCATGAAAAATAACAATCCATATTTATTAGGCCCTAGCGTTCTCATTTAGTTCTCTCGATAACCTAGCAGGTATTAACATTTTACAGGGAGGAAACTGAAGCATGGAGAGGTTAAATTATGGGCCCACCAGCACAGAGATAGAGAGTGGCAGAGCCGTTGTTCGAATGCCCGACCGCGAGCTCCACGCGCCTCCAGACTGGAGGTAAAATATAAAGACAATGCAAATCCAAGTAGGCAGACAATTCTGGCTGGATCCTGAGGCCGCCTTAATGTGAGGCCTGCACTGTGTGGAGTTAAAGGGAGAACAGGTCGTGGAGAGCAGACCTGCGCTGACACGACGAAACCCGGCGGATGGAAGGGGCTGCGAAGGAGGGACGGGCCGGGTGGGCTTGGCCGTGCGCCCTCGCCCGACGCCCCATTCCTCGCTCACGAGCGCCGGGCACCTGCGGGAAGGGCGGGGAATCGCGACTCCTTCCCCGCTGCGCCCTCTCCCCGCCTCCTTCCCGGGCGTCCCGAGGCTGCCCCTCATTCGACGGCCGCAATCCCGCAGGCCCCGCCGCCCCGAAGCCGAGGCCCCCCAGACGGCGGAAGCGCCCGCGGGACCCTGACAGTGAAGGTTAGGCGGGAGCCGCGCCCGACCGGGCCACGGCCCCTCGGGCTTCCCGGAAGCTCGGTGCGCGTGTGGCACCACCGTCCCCGGAGCCACCGCCGCGCCCCTGGCATCCCCACCCCGCGGCAAGAGCAGCGGAGGCTACGCAGAGACGCAGGTGAGCGCGCCGGCGGCGGCAGCGGCGTGGAGGGGTGTCCACTGATCCCTGGTGCGGGGAAGCGCTGGGCCTCGAACCTGGGGCTCTGATTCTCCGCGGCTCCGACCACGCGGCTGGCTGCGCTGCGGTCCTTGGTCCCGCCGCAACGACCGGCGCTGTGGTCGCTGCGCTGGGGCTGCGCAACAGGGCGACAGCTAGCGTGGGCGGGGGAGGGGGAGCGGCCCCGCCGCGGGAGGCCTGGGGCCGCGGGGACTTTTATTCTGACACGGCCGGCGCCCGGCTCTGCTTAGTCATGGTGACCTGCGCGCGTTCCGCGCCTCCCCCCTGCGCACTGCGATGGAGGCGCCCGGGCCTGGGCGACGGAGGCGGAGCCCGAGCGCGGCCATGGCGGGGTGAGTGGGGCGGCCTGCGCCCGGGCTGAGGGCGCCGCGGGCCGTGAGTGCCCTGCGGCCGTGCCCGGGGGCCGGAGAACCGGGAGATGCGGGCCCGGTCTCGGGGTTTCCGCGGCTCCGCGGAGGGCCAGGAGGGCGCGGCTCGAGTCCTATCCTTTTGTTGGACGGCGCGACTCGCGGGGTGGCCCGGGAGCGACGCAAGCCGAGCGAGAGGCCCAGGGAGCGCCCCTCGGACGGAGGCCCGGGGACCCCGGGGCGTTGGGGGGCTTGGTCTGTGCCCCGGGGCTGGCAGTGGAGAGGCCGCGGCGGGGTTACTTCCTCCCTTCTCCAGGCCTTGGCGGCTCAGGCGTGACATGCGCAGTCCCCCACTTACCGCTTCTTGGGGGGAAGTGCCCGGTGCCCAGGGGGCACCGTTGACCCATTGGCCAAAGACCGAGAGGCAGGCTTGGGCCTCGGCTGGGGAGAGGCGGCCAAGCGGCATCCAGGGCCCGGTGGAGGAGGGTGCTCTGGCAGGGACAGTGGAGTGGGCAGTCAGCCAGCCACAGCTTACTGACTCCTGCGGGGTGCCAGGCCCCAGGCAGGATGCAGGGGAGGCACATGAGAGGGTGGGCATAACCCTGACCTACACAGATCTACCTGCCTTCTGAAGCCTGGGGCTCAGGGCCAGAGGGACAGGCCATCCTTCAACAAGCAAGCAAAGGAGCTCCTTTTCATTGCTGACAAGTGCTGTGATGGAAATAAAACAGGGAGGAGGTGACTCTGAGTCGAGCCCAGAGAAAGATAAGATGAAGAACCCAGGGAGCCTCTTGCAGATCCACCACCCGCCCCCCCACTCCCCGCAGGACTTTTCAAAACATAACTCATGCTCTGGCCCTCCAGACTCCACAGGGTTCACCGAAAGCCTCACTTCACTAGTCAGTCTCTCTCATTACACTCCTCCCTGATTCTCTAGATTGTCTCTCATCATTCTGCCTCTGAGCCTTTGCACTTGCTGTTCTCTCTGCCTGGAAAACTAACTCCCACCCCCAGCTTCTTCCTACGTTCACCCTTCTGGTCTCAGCTCCAACAGAGGCCTGGACTACTTGATTTTAAAAAAACTGCCCCCACATCACATTGTCCCAATGCTGTTGTCATTTTCTTCATAACCCCAGTTTCTGCTCCAGTCTTGCTTATTTTACTTATGGCCCTTCCCTCCTCAGTGTCAGCTCCAGCGGGACACAGTGCATGCCTGTCTTGCTCACTGCTGTGTCCCCGGTGCCTAGAACAGTGCCTGGCACACAGTAGGTGCTCAATAAATGTTGGTGAGGTGAATGAAGGAGTGAGTTGGACATGTCCTAGGAAGGGAGGGGCCACCAGAGAGCTGGAACAGAATGAGCAAAGGGCAGAGGTGGACAGGAGCTGACTGTGAAGGGCTTTGCAAGCCATTGAAGAGTTTGGTTTTATTCTTCATGCCACAGGGAGTTGTAGGGGGATTCTGAGCAGGGGAGGGTCACCATCTGACCTATGATTTACGATGGACCCTTGGGCTGGTGAGGCCATGGGGCAGTTAGGGAGCGCAAATGCACAATGCTTCACCTGTGCTTAGGAGGGAAAACTGGTCTAGGAGTTACTTTATCTTAGGAAAGAAGGCCTGGCCCCAGGCCCTCCCCCCAGCCCTGTGCTCTCCCTCCTCCAGGCCCCTGAGTGCCAGTGGTGGTGTTGTCCCTTGTCACCTGGAACCCCATGCAGCTGGAACCCGGGCCTAGTGGGGCTGGGGCCCACACCCAATTCCTGCCCCTGAGGTCACAGCGCCCTGAGGGGGCAGGGGACACGGTGATGTACGCCTCCACCGAGTGCAAGGCCGAGGTGACGCCCTCCCAGCACGGCAACCGCACCTTTAGCTACACCCTGGAGGATCACACCAAGCAGGCCTTCGGCATCATGAACGAACTGCGGCTCAGCCAGCAGCTGTGTGATGTCACACTGCAGGTCAAGTACCAGGACGCACCAGCCGCCCAGTTCATGGCCCACAAGGTGGTGCTGGCCTCATCCAGCCCCGTCTTCAAGGCCATGTTCACCAATGGGCTGCGGGAGCAGGGCATGGAGGTGGTGTCCATTGAGGGCATCCACCCCAAGGTCATGGAGCGCCTCATTGAGTTCGCCTACACGGCCTCCATCTCCATGGGTGAGAAGTGTGTGCTCCATGTCATGAACGGTGCCGTCATGTACCAGATTGACAGCGTGGTCCGCGCCTGCAGCGACTTCCTGGTGCAGCAGCTGGATCCCAGCAACGCCATTGGCATCGCCAACTTCGCCGAGCAGATCGGCTGTACTGAGCTGCACCAGCGTGCCCGAGAGTACATCTACATGCACTTTGGGGAGGTGAGCAAAGGGAGGGGACGTGGAGCAAGGGCTTGGGAACAGACAGGTGGTCATCACTGTCTCCCCTTAAGATGTGAAGGGTCAAGGCAAGGAGCTGGAGAAAAATGGGTTCTGGTTTCCTAGTCTACATATCTGGGGCAACTCTGGGAAACAACGAGGAAAGTGAGGGCTTCATGGGTTTCTGGGCTCCCTGGTCTCTCTGGGGTTAAAGGTGGGGATAGGGTGCAGTGAATATGTTGGCAATTTCACTCTGGTGTGCTGAGCAGGGCCTGACCTTTCAGTCAGTCAGCCAGTATTTATTGAACACCCATGACATGCTGTTGACTGCAAGTATGACCCTTACACATGTTTTCTTTGGTCCACGAAGTGTTGTTCTTGCACTATTCTTTGTTTCGTTTTCGTTTTTAAGTGGAGGAAGTTGTGAATAGAGAAAATAAGTGCTTGTTGAGCACTTGCTGTGAGCCAGCCCCTGTTCTAAGTGATTTTCATCCTTTAAATCACTGAATCTTCCCAGCTCTCCTAGGAGGAGGTATGCTTTGGAATGTCTTCTTGGAAGTTTTCAAAGTCATCCTCCAGTGGCTGGGACCAGCTGGGGTGGACACTACCCTGATCGCCACTCCTCTTCTTCTCTACCACCTTGGGGGTTGACCAGATGCCCCAAGAAGCTCTGGCATTAGTCCTAAGGCCTGTGGCTTCCAGGAAGGTGGTCCAAGAGCAAGGCTGTCCCACTGACCTGCACAGCATTTCGTTTCAAGGGGTTGCATGGGCTTGGGGGTACCAGAAAATTGGTAACCCGCTTATGTGGAGTGACTGAAATTATTTATATAGACCAGTGCCTGGCAAGAAATATTTACCCTAGGAGTAGCCCTGCTATGAGATAGCTACTAATTTAATCCCCTTTTTATAGAGGAAGAAAACCAAGACCTGGAATGTTTCAGGTCTTTGCCCAAAGTCACACAGTCAGAAAGTAATGGGCCGAAATTGCAACTCAGGCTGTTTTTTTTGAGGCTGAACTTTTTTTTCTTTCTAGAATATCCTATTGCTATTGCCTTTGTAGTCTGTCTGCTATTTTGAAAAGTAATTTCCTTAAAAGAAAAGGGTAATGTTCTTATAGTTCAAATACAAAATCATACAAAAACGTACATGATACATTGTGTCTTTGCCCATTTACCTGAGTACTTATGCACTACATGCTTGGCTCATGTAATGTAACTCATTTGATCCTCACAAACTGTGAGGTTCATACTGTTCAAATCCCCGTTTCACACCTGAGGAAACTGAGATTGTCAGAGGCAGGTTGAGTGACTTGTCCAAGGTCATAGCACTGTTGAAGGGCGGGCTGGGGGGGTGGGGAGGTGGAGAGAGACATGTAAGTCAGGCCGTCACACAAATGCCCTCTGCAGGTGGCCAAGCAAGAGGAGTTCTTCAACCTGTCCCACTGCCAGCTGGTGACCCTCATCAGCCGGGACGATCTGAACGTGCGCTGCGAGTCCGAGGTCTTCCACGCCTGTATCAACTGGGTCAAGTACGACTGTGAGCAGCGGCGCTTCTACGTGCAGGCGCTGCTGCGGGCTGTGCGCTGCCACTCGCTCACACCCCACTTCCTGCAGATGCAGCTGCAGAAGTGCGAGATCCTGCAGTCGGACTCCCGCTGCAAGGACTACTTGGTGAAGATCTTCCAGGAGCTCACCCTGCACAAGCCCACACAGGTGATGCCCTGCCGGGCGCCCAAGGTGGGCCGGCTCATCTACACGGCCGGCGGTTACTTCCGCCAGTCACTCAGCTACTTGGAGGCCTACAACCCCAGTGATGGCACCTGGCTCCGGTTGGCGGACCTGCAGGTGCCAAGGAGCGGGCTGGCAGGCTGTGTGGTAGGTGGGCTGCTGTATGCCGTGGGTGGCCGGAACAACTCACCCGACGGCAACACCGACTCCAGCGCCCTGGACTGCTACAACCCCATGACCAACCAGTGGTCGCCCTGCGCCTCCATGAGCGTACCTCGAAACCGAATCGGGGTTGGGGTCATCGATGGGCACATCTATGCTGTCGGCGGCTCCCATGGCTGTATCCACCACAACAGTGTGGAGAGGTGAGTGGCGGCGTCTGGAGGGGTGGGCTCCAAGGGTTCCCAAGCCATTGGGATCTGGGGGATCCCCCTGTTGTTGAGTGCTTTTCTCTGTGCCTTGCCTTCAGGGAGTGGAAGCCTCAAGGTGAAGCTAAACTCCTGGGAGATTTATGGTCATGACCTTGGATGATGTGTCTGGGCCTGGGAACTGTTTACAGGGCCACCACAAATGCACACAGCAACTTTGTACAGCTTTGGAAAAAGTTCCATCAGTTTGAAATTGTTGTAATATGCTAATTTTGTTAAAACGTGACACCTCACTGCCATCTGTCCACAAATTGTTGTAATAAACGTATGTATGAGGCCTGTTACATGGTAGGTCCCCCCTTAGATGTGGTGCCCTTGTGCAGTACACAGTCTGCACAACTGTGCGTGGTGACCCTGTGTTTAGAGGCCAAGTATTTTGGGCTTTTGACTCTCCTATAGCCTAGTCCTCTGCCTTCTTGTTTTCCAGAGGTGTGAGCCAGAATACAGTTCTCACCTGGAACTTGTTAAAACAAACTCCCCGGCCCACCACAGGGGATGCTGGAGATCTGGCATTGGTGGATTTGGAGTGAGGCTGGGGAGTAGGAATTTTAAACAAACACCCCAGAGGCTTCTAATGTACACGGTCTGTGAATAGGATGATGAGATGATGCATCACCCTCAGCAGCCCACTTTTGAGAAAAAAAGGGGCCCTATGAATTATTCCCAGAGCGCAGGCCTGAACTGGAAGTGCCTGGGCCAACTGGGACATGTGGTTATTCCGTCTTTGAGCATCATACTTTGAGAAGAACCATGCCAGGCGGTAGCGTAGTTGTTAGGACTGGGGTTCTGGTGTCCAAGAGAGCTGGATCAGACCCCAGGTCTGCCACTTCCTGGGTGACCCTGGGCATGCCATCTCACCTCTCTGTGCCTCCGTCTTGTCATCGGTGAGGTGGGGGACGATAGCGAGGACTCCTTTCCCCACCAGGCTGCGTGGGGCTTTGGTGAGGTAACACACATAACACTCAGCACAGGCAGTGGTATGACGGAGCCATTGGGGTCCAACAGATGTGCATGTGACCTTGAGCAGATGGTGGCTGTGAACCTCAGTTTCCTCATCTGGAAAATGGACCTACTGATAACTTGTGTTTTGGGGAATCCTTGTGAGAATTAGAGTTCAAGTGCCTAAAGACGTAGCAGAATATCAGTGGGGGTCAGTGTTCCAGGTCAGCTGTGGTTGCTGTTGTCATTGTTATTATGTCGTTGCAGGTATGAGCCAGAGCGGGATGAGTGGCACTTGGTGGCCCCAATGCTGACGCGAAGGATTGGGGTGGGAGTGGCTGTCCTCAACCGTCTACTCTACGCGGTCGGGGGCTTTGACGGGACTAACCGCCTTAACTCAGCCGAGTGTTACTACCCAGAGAGAAACGAGTGGCGAATGATCACACCCATGAACACCATCCGAAGTGGGGCAGGTGCGCAGGGGCTGCGGGGAGGGGAGAGAAGAGGAACACCCTCCCACCCCTGGGCGTGAAACTCGGCCAGGCCTCCTGTTTCAGCCTTAAACCCCGTGGCACACACAGGAGAGCTAGATTCTGATAAGAGTCCATGCTCTTCTCTCCCGGCTTTGTTTCTAAAGGGTCACTCTGGAGAGGGGAGAAGGGGGAGGGGAGGGTCCCCCGCCCAAGAAGGTGGTGGCTGGGGCCCGCAAGGCCAGGCCCCGCAGTCACCCTCTCTGCATGGTACCACTTAGGAGTCTGCGTCCTGCACAACTGCATCTATGCTGCGGGGGGCTACGATGGTCAGGACCAGCTGAACAGCGTGGAACGCTACGACGTGGAGACAGAAACGTGGACTTTCGTAGCCCCCATGAAGCATCGGCGAAGCGCCCTGGGAATTACTGTGCACCAGGGAAGAATCTACGTTCTCGGTGAGGCCCTGGGGTTGGGGGCCTGGGTGGAGAAGCCTACCTAACCCCATCTTTTTAGGGGCAGGCTCCAATCCTGGCAGGAAGGCATCTTGTGGTTTCTTCTCCTCTTTTTCCCCCTGCCCTCGGAGGGAACAACCATCCCTTCTGCTCTCCCTGCAGGAGGCTACGACGGTCACACGTTCTTGGACAGCGTGGAGTGTTACGACCCAGACACGGACACCTGGAGCGAGGTGACCTGCATGACATCTGGCCGGAGTGGGGTTGGCGTCGCTGTCACCATGGAGCCCTGCCGGAAGCAGATCGACCAGCAGAACTGTACCTGTTGAGCCACTTTTGTTTCTCGGGCAAAAAAATGTTCCAATCCAGAGTATTGTCGTCTTTGTACAAAAACAGGGACAAAAGAAAAGGCTACAGAGCAAATGCTTGTCCTCCAGGATGGGAGGCTGGGATGCCTCAGTGTTAAAATGACAACTCGAAAGAAAAGAAGGCCAGAATGGGAACCCGTGAGCCCATCAGAGTAGTCCCAGGAATGTCCAAGAGAGCCTGCCCGGGAGGTGGGTGCGGGAAGGACGGGCCCCCCGGGGAGAGGCCCCTACACCTGCTACCCCGAGACCAGGCCTGGGTCCCACACCAGCAGCCACCGCCTCCCTTTGGGATGAAAGCAGGTGCCGAGGACAGGCTGGTTTTTGTTCCCTGCATCTTCGTGATTGGTTCTTGGAGGCCTGGGAAGGAGCCAACTGAGGCCTCAGGGGCTGAGGCCCCTCCAGAGATGTGGACCCCGGGGATGGGCCTGTACATAGAAACCACTGGGTATCGCTGCCCTGGACAGTCATTTTGTTGATAAGTAACCCTGTAACTTTCCATTGAAAATAAAGAACAAACTAACTAGTGTCTTCCACCCGGGCTCTCAGCTGGAGGTCTCGAACCAGTGGGACAGAAAGGACTCTTCTCCTGAAATGCACTCAAGTCTTTGATTTAGGGCTTGGATTTGAAACCAGTTTGTTATCTCGGCCCGTTGAATTTTGATATGTAGGTTATCTTTCTCCCCATGGGCAAGCCACACAGGGCTCACTTTGTCTATCACTTTTAGCTGCTTTGCAGACAGTGACCCAACTCCTTGACTCATCTCCTAGGGCTCCCTGAGGTTAACTGCACACGTGAACAGTTTATATTTTAAGGCAGACTATCCCTAGCACGCCTTCCAAATGCCGTGAAAGTCCATCTGGTCATCTTTATACACTTCAATAACGTAGACTGAGCCTTTTATTTTATTTAGGTGCCTGGGACAAAGGGGTTCTTGAGAATTTTCTTAGGCAAAGGGTTCAACAGCCTGGTTCCTTCTGAACTATATGTGTGAACAGAGTATGTGGCCTGGATCTTTTCTTCTGCGAGTCAACTCTGTTCGTGCTGGGGGAGTGGAGAAAAGAAGAATGAAGTATGGTCTCAACTATTGGGGATTTCACAGGTTCTTCCAAACAGCTTAGAGGAAACATTTGATTCCTTCCCTGCCAGGAGCAACAAGAGAAGCCACCGCAATGAGAAGCCCGCGCACCGCAACGGAGAGTAGCCCCCGCTCGCGGCAGCTAGAGAGAGCCCACACGCAGCAATGAAGACCTAACACAGCCAAAAATAATAAATAAAAATAAATAAATTTATTTAAAAATACTATACTAATATCAATAAAAATAATAATATATTAAAGTATCCAGTTGGGGAGAAAACAATTTTTATATTAGGTCTCTCTGTTCATGAACTTGGTATATCTGTCTATTTAGTGAAGACTTTGCTGTCCTTCAGGAAAGCTTTATAATTTCTCCACAAAGGGCTTGCAGTGGGTTTTATGGGAGTTTTATAGGCCTTGCTGCTCTTGTCAATGAGATCTTTACTCACTGATCCTTTTAAATTGATACTTCTGTTATGGGGAAGTTGTTGATATAGATGTATTGATCTTCTGCCAGCTTCTTTCTAGTATCTTTTTTTTTTTAGCAGATAGTCATCTACAAATAATGATAGTGTAATGTCATCTTTCCAATAGTTCTACAACTCATTTCTTTTTCTTGTCTTACAGCAGTAGCTAAGACATTCTATACCATTTTGATTAGTAATGGTAATAGTGGGCATAGCTGTCTTACTTCTAACTATAAGGTGACTGCTTCTAATGTTCCACCATTAATTCTGATACTTGCCAAAACATTTTCTGTAATCTGTGCCTTAAGTTTTGCTGGAAAATTTATCAAGTTCAGGAAGCTCCCTCCTATACCTAGTTTGCTACATCTTTTTTAAAATCATAAATGGGTGTTGAATTTTCTAGATGTCTCTCATTCAATAGGTGGGTCCCAAGAAACTGCATTTCTAACAAGTTCCCAGTTGATGCTGAAGCTGCTCATCCAGGGACCACATTTTGAGACACTGGCATCGAACAAGAATAATGGGTTAAAGGCAAATTCTGAGAAACAACATTTAAGGAGTAGAGGGAAGTAAGAGAAGGCCCGATAGAAACACAACAGCAGAAAATTATGAGAAAAACTAAGAAATGTACAGTGTCACAGAAGCCAAGTGGTGAAAAATTTGAGCACAAAAAGTTTAAAAGAATCACACTATTAAATACAAAGCGGTTCAGAAAGAGACCTTCAAATGCTCACTGGATTTGGCGATTGGAAAGTAAGCTTACTAAGAACCATTTTGGTAGAATCGTGAGGGTAAAGCAATAGATTCTGCAAATGTTTATTGAGTGCCTCCTTAGAACAGGCACTGTTGCTGAGGAGATAAACACTGAATCAGTGAAGGATGCTAAAAAAAGGAACATCTCTTTTGAGACATTTGGGTGAGAAGAGGCAAAGAAAGTACGCATGACAGCTAGAGAGGAACGAAGGGTTCAGGGAGGGTTTGGGGTTTTGCTTTTGATTGAGAAGATAAAGCATGTTTATAAGCTAAGGGGAAGTTCCAGTATAGAAAGAGAAAACAAAGATGAAGGTGAAAGACAGGATGAACTCATAGTGATGATGAGCAAGTAACTTCCCACTCAATTAACTGGACAATGTCTAAGATAACTTTCAGCTCTGTGAAGGCCACTGTAGTTCTGGATGCTAGAGTATCTTTGTGCAATACAACATACCTTCAATTCAAGGACTATCTTCTCCCTTGGGAGTGTATTCTGGTGCGTTTGTTTTTTAATTGGGTGAAGAAAGTATTTATTACTTGCAACAAGTAAGGAGAACATTGGGAATCCTGGTTTTAAAATATAAATGTTAGTGGGAATATACAGTATTGCAGAAGATAGAATTTAAGAAAATTAAATTTAAAAGAAAAAAGAATAGAGAAAACAGACTAGGTTTGAGACCCATATCTGTCACTTACTAGGTGCAAATCCTCTCTGGGCCTCATTTTCCTCCTCTGTAAAGTGGGGAATAGTAACAGTATCTAGCACCTGGCACACAGTAAGAATACAATAAATGTATTATTATTATTATTTTTTAATTTATTATTTTTGGCTGTGTTGGGTCTTTGTTGCTGTGCGCGGGCTTTCTGTAGTTGCAGCGAGTGGGGGGGCTACTCTTCGTTGCAGTGCACGGGCTTCTCATTGCGGTGGCTTCTCTTGTTGTGGAGCACAGGCTGTAGAGCGCACGGGCTTCAGTAGATGCGGCACGTGGGCTCAGAAGTTGTGGCTCACGGGCTTAGATGCTCCGCAGCATGTGGGATCTTCCCGGACCAGGGCTCGAACCCGTGTCCCCTGCATTGGCAGGCGGATTCTTAACCACTGCACCACCAGGGAAGCCCAATGTAGTATTATTGACTAGGAACGAGATAAGTACTAAAAACCTGAAATGCTAACATTAATCTGAATTATTAAGGTTTTCAAAGAATGATAATGATAACATTTTATTACCTCAGAGTACTATACCTGAATTACTTAAAATTCCTCACTGGCTCTCATTACCTGTGAAAAAATCAGTGCTTACACCAACCCACTTGTCTTATTTTATGATGGTTTTGTAGCTCCCCGAGACCCTCAGGGTTGATACAGAAAGTGTGGCCTAAAAGGAGTGCAGCACCCTCTTGCGGGCCTTTGGGTAAAAAACGGAACTATTTCCAGAGAAGAAAAGGAGCGAGATTGGAGAAGCCCCAGAGTGTAGAATGCCCTGATTTTGGCTTGTTCCTATTTTTTAAAAAATCAGCATTCTTCAGAACTTCTGGGAAAATTATATTTTTATAAATAAACAAGGACTCTCCCTCCTGTGAGCACCAGCACCAAATCCACACCTCAGGGTTGTAATTTTGATTTTATTACACCAAATTGTAAGCCGGACACCCAGGAACACTTTTCAGACTACACATCCCAGGATCCCCTGGGATTTATTCAGTTGATTTAGACAACATTTGTGGGAAATTCGAAACTGCAGCCCGATGCTGACGTCAGCTCCCTCTTTGCCTTCACTTGCCCTCAGCTTCAGGGTCAGGAAAGATTAATAGCATTAGCCAAGGAGTTGGTGTTTCTTAAGTCTCAGCTATCGCAGGTGGATTCTCTTTCATTTCTAGCCCATGTCTTTCCCTTACTGATCATATTTCACCGTCTCTGACCATCTCCCAGTTCCTCTGAGGATTCACCAAGTGAACAGATGAGGCAGGAACAACAAATATTTCAGTGCCTACCATATTCCAGACCCTGTGTAGATACAACTGGGAGCAGAAGACATGGTTTCTGCCCTCCTGTAGCCTATGGTCAAGGGCGGTGAGGGGTGGACAGTTATTTGTATTTTATTAATGTACAACCAGAAACCCTGAGAAGTGCTCTAGGAAAAAGTAGCTTGCAGAAGTCATAAACAATGTATTTTTTGCCTTGTATTCATAATTATTCCTCTATTCTTCGTCTTGTTCACCATTTTATTTACTGGCACACAATAGGAGCTTCACCCATAGTTGAACGTTGAGTAGATGAATTCTTGGTCACAATGGATGTATGATAAACATTTGTGAGATTAAATGGAATTGGTGAGGTCATGCAGATGCTTCTCCAACGGTGTAGATTTCGCCAGCTCTGTGCAAGAGTAGAGCTACTTACCCTGTTACGATTTTAGTTCAACCCAAGAAGCCCTTTTGACCTTTCTTTACCTGTTATCATCAGATACCTTGGAACTTCATGGAACAGAGTAATCCCTCTTTCAGGTAACAGCCTACACATATCCAGTTGCTGAATAAGTACCTACTGATGATGTCAGGAGCTGTGACAAGCACTTGATAAATATTTTAAGGCAGCTTTAGATCCTTCCTCCAGCTCCCATTTTAGGAGAAACAGCCCCAGTTCCTTAAACAACTTCTCATGTGACATGGTGAGTTCCTTTATCAGCTAGTTTCGCTCCCCCGCCCCCAAACATTTTGAGGGTGATTTGAGTCTTGCCTTCTCCCTCTCCCCAGCTGGGGATAGGAAAGCGCAGGAGGGGGCTTTGGGACTTCTCATGTACGGGGACCACCGAAGCCCTTGCCGGGGTCCTTCTTGAATTGCAAGGGAGGAAGAGATTACCCTCAGAGAGAGAAGGGGGATGAGGGGTTCTTTCAGGGTGTGGGGATGGCAATGACGACAAACCCTCAGGAAGGGAGGGGACAATGCCAGACCCCTTCTCAGGAAGGAGGAGCAATACGGGGACCCTTGAGGAAGGGGGGGAGTATGACCCTGGGGGTTCCCCTTAGGAAAGGATGACATAGGAGGGGACCCCTCAAGAAGAGGGGGTGACGCCAGAGTCGGTCTCCCTCAGTAAGGATAATGCTGAGACCCCATCAGCAAGGGGCCTGACACCAGGGTTCCCTAAAGAAGTGGGATCGACTCTGGCGTCGCTCTCAGAAAGAAGAGACGCTGCTAGGGTTCACTTCAGGAGGGCGAGAGGATGCTGGGGTCCCCCTCAGTACGGCAGGAATGACGCTAGGGTAACTCTCAGGAAAGGGGGATGACGCCGGGGTCTCCCTAAGAAAATGGGAACGGCGCTGGGGTCACTCTCAAGAAGGGAGTGACGCCAGGTCCCCTCACCCGCCTCAGGGTTCGTCGCACCTGCCTCGGTCCAAGTTACTCGGCTCCCTCAGTCATCTGGTTCGAACAGCGCAGCGGCCGCGCCTCTCATTGGCTGCTTTATTGGCTGCTGACAGCTACGACAGCCAATCGTAGCTCGGGGAAGAAAATATCCCGCGCGACCTTGGCACGCCTTCTTCCCAGTCTACGCGCCGCGCACCTTCCTGCCTGCTGTAGTTCCTCAGACCCACTCTGGGGGGCGCACAGGGGTTCGAACGCCTAGTCCTACCTCCTTCCTCGCCTGTGACCCATTTTATAGAATAGTACCTACTTAGCAGGGCTATTAGGAGAGTTAAGTGCAGTAATTTATGTAAAACAGTGCCTGGCACATGGTAATCGCCTGGCAAACCTGAGCTGTTATTATTTGCATTTTACAGCGAGGGAAACTGAAGCACAGCATGAGTAAGTAATCTGCTCAAACTAACTCAGTCATTAACTGGCAGAGTCGCGACCAGAATCCAGAGTCCGTGTGCTTATCTACTATGCTTCTGTGGCTCCCAGATAACAAATACTGGCTATTTCTTTCCTCTGATTATGAAATAACTTCCCCTTGATTATGAAATTAATACATGTTCATTGCAAAAATTCAGAAAACATCCAAGACTACAGAACAGAAAACACCAGTGTCTTTTAATCCATTCACTGGAGACTGTAAATATTTTGATGAACAAACTGCTTTTTCTATGCACATATGAAGGATGGTATAAAGCAGAACATTTTTTTAAAATTTATTTTTATTTATTTTTGGCTGCATTGGGTCTTCACTGCTGCGCAGGGGCTTTCTCTAGTTGCTTCGAACGGGGGCTTCTCTTGTTGTGGAGCATGGGCTCTAGGCGCGTGGGCTTCAGTAGTTGTGGCTCGTGGGCTCTAGAGTGCAGGCTCAGTAGTTGTGGCGCTTGGGCTTAGTTGCTCCGTGGCATGTGGGATCTTCCCCGACCAGGGCTTGAACATGTGTCCCTTGCATTGGCAGACGGATTCTTAACCACTGCACCACCAGGGAAGCCCATGCAGAACATTTTGAAGCCTGCTCTTCTCATTGTGAACATCTTGTCATTTCAATACATATAGACTCACCTCATTGTTTTTATTTTTATTTATTTATATTTATTATATTTTATTTTTAAAATTATTACTTATTTTATCTATTTATTTTTGGCTGTGTTGGGTCTTTGTTGCTGCGCACGGGCTTTCTCTAGTTGCAGCGAGTGGGGGCTACTCTTCATTGCGGTTCTCGGGCTTCTCATTGTGGTGGCTTCTCTTCTTGTGGAGCATGGGCTCTAGGCGTGCAGGCTTCAGTAGTTGTGGCACAAGGGCTCAGTACTTGTGGCTCATGGGCTCTAGAGCGCAGGCTCAGTAGTTGTGGCGCATGGGCTTAGTTGCTCTGCGGCATGTGGGATCTTCCCGGGCCAGGGATCGAACCTGTGTCCCCTGCATTGGCAGGCAGATTCTTAACCACTGCGCCACGTGGGAAGTCCCACCTCATTGTTTTTAGTAAGTGCATATTACTCCATCATACAGGAAGCATAATTTCATGACTACCTAGTGTTGGACATCTGGGTTCTTAACAATTCTTCACTATTCCAACCAGCACTAGAATGGGCATTTGGTACCTGCAACTTTAGGTTTTCATCCAACTGGTTCTTTTTTTTTTCAAATTTTTTTATTGGAGTAAAATTGCTTTACAATGTTGTGTTAGTTTCTGCTGTACAATGAAGCGAATCAGCTGTATATATATCTATATCCCCTCCCTCTTGGACCTCCCTCCTCACCCCCCCCCCATCCCATCCGTCTAGGTCATCACAGAGCACTAAGCTGAGCTCCCTGTTCTATACAGCATGTTCCTACTAGCTATTTTACTCCTGGTAGTGTATTTATGTCAAACGTACTCTCCCAGTTCATCCCACCCTTCCCTTCGCCCAATGTGTCCACATGTCAGTTCTCTGCATCTACATCACTATTCCTGCCCTACAAATAAGTTCATTTGTACCATTTTTCTAGATGCCACATATATGCGTTAAAAAAAGATATTTTTCTCTTTCTGGCTTACTTCACTCAGTATGACAGACTCCAAGTCCATCCACATCTCTACAAATGACCCAATTTCGTTCCTTTTTATGGCTGAGTAATATTCCATTGTATATACGTACCACATCTTTATTTATTCATCTATCGTTGGACATTTTTTTTTTAAGAAATTCACGTTCTTTTTATTTATTTATTTATGACTGTGTTGAGTCTTTGTTTCCGTGCGAGGGCTTTCTCCAGTTGCGGCAAGTGGGGACCACTCGTCATCGCGGTGCGCGGGCCTCCCACCATCGCGGCCTCTCCTGTTGTGGAGCACAGGCTCCAGACACGCAGGCTCAGTAATTGTGGCTCACGGGCCCAGTTGCCCCGCGGCATGTGGGATCCTCCCAGACCAGGACTCGAACCCGCATCCCCTGCATTGGCAGGCAGACTCTCAACCACTGCACCACCAGGGAAGCCCTGGACATTTTTTTTAAACGTTATCTTATTTATTTATTTATTTTTGGCTGTGTTGGGTCTTCGTTGTGGTGCACGGGCTTCTCATTGCAGTGGCTTCTCTTGTTGAAAAGCATGGGCTCTAGGCATGTGGGCTTCAGTAGTTGTAGCACACAGGCTCAGTAGTTGTGGCACACGGGCTTAGTTGCTCCAAGGCATGTGGGATCTTCCCAGACTAGGGCTCGAACCCGTGTCCCCTGAATTGGCAGGCGGATTCTTAAACCCTGGGCCACCAGGGAAGTCCCTGGACATTTTTAAAATAAATTTATTTATTTGTTTTTATTTTTGGCTGTGTTGGGTCTTCGTTGCTGCGCGCGGGCTTTCTCTAGTTGCAGCGGGCGGGGGCTACTATTCGTTGCAGTGTGCGGGCTTCTCATTGCAGTGACTTGTTGCAGTGCACGGGCTCTAGGCCCGCAGGCTTCAGTAGTTGTGGTGCATGGGCTCTAGAGCGCAGGCTCAGTAGTTGTGGTGCATGGGCTTCATTGCTTTGCGTCATGTGGGATCTTCCTGGGCCAGGGCTCGAACCCGTGTCCCCTGCATTGGCAGGAGGATTCTTAACCACTGCGCCACCAGGGAAGCCCCGCTGGACATTTAGGTTGTTTCCATGTCCTGGCTATTGTAAATCGTGCTGCAATGAACATTGGGGTACATGTGTCCTTTTGAATTATGGTTTTCTCAGGGTATATGCCCAGTATTGGGATTGCTGGGTCATATGGTAGTTCTATTTTTAGTTTTTTAAGGAACCTCCATACTGTTCTCCATAGTGTCTGTATCAATTTACATTCTCACCAACAGTGCAAAAGGGTTCCTTTTTCTCCACACCCTTTCCAGCATATGTTGTTTGTAGATTTTTTGATAATGGCCATTCTGACTGGTGTGAGGTGATACCTCACTGTAGTTTTGATTTGCAAAAATATGGAATGCTTCACGAATTTGCATGTCATCCTTGGGCAGGGGCCATGCTAATCTTCTCTGTATGGTTCCAATTTTAGTATATGTGCTGCCAAAGTGAGCACCAACTGGTTCTTTAGGATAAATATTTTTAAAAGTGCAACGTTTGCGTCAAAATGCATGCACAGTTATGTTTTTGATAAATATTGTCAGACCACTCCTGGAAAGCTGTATGTGCTAATTTCTACCAGCACTAACGAGCTATGAAAGTGCTTTGCCTACCCCTGGATGATCCATCTTTTCATTATTTGCCAATAGGTGAAAAAAGAAAACTGTCTTCTTTTCATTTTACTTCCATATATTTTTATGCTGAGAAAAGAGGGAGAAATATTACCCACATCTCAGGATTTTGTGCATGTGAACTAAAATAGCGATAATAATATAAAAGTACCAGGCAGCTATCATTGTCAAATAGGCATTGGGTGAAGTGAGACCCCTGCCTTATTTCCCTGAATTTTCTCAACAGTGTGAGATCACTTCTCAGCCTCAGTTTCCTCATCTGCAAAATGATAGTACGTATCTCAAGAACAGCTGAAAAGTTGATCAAATAATCTGAGTAATGGGTTTAGCATAGGGCAGAGCCCTCTAAAGGCTGGGCGAGGTGGAGCCATTTGCCCCAGACCCCTGAAGCCTGCAAGTGGCTGATGTCAACTTCAAAGAATGAACCGACTCCACCCCTTCCCAGGGCCCCCTGTCCTGTTCAGATTACACGGCTTCTCTGCCCTTGGCCACCTTTCCCTGAGGAAAGATGAACTCCCCAACAGGAGAATTTTAAAGAGCCAGTTGATGGTCACATGCCACCTCTATCCTTTGACCCACATTCTCAGACTGTCACCAAGTCCCAACTCAGGAGGCATGTGGGACATCACTCCTACCCTTTTACACTTGGGAAAACTGAGGTCCAGAGCAAGAAGGCTCACCCAGAGCCACCCACCTAACCCCTGCAGGCTGGGATTGATACTGTCGCCTCCTGACCCCCAGCCCAACACCCTTTCCCCGACTCTGCTTCCCTTTGAAACACCCTCGGGAAAACAACTGTGTCTCCTCGTTGCTTCTTGCGCAAAATTCAGATTCCCTGGAAACTTCTACCTAGTTTTTCAGCTTTGCTCCTCCCCGCTGGGTCCAGGCTGGCCCCTGCTCCTCTGGCCCAGGATATCTACTACGAATCTTTAAGCCAAAGTCAAGCAGGAGAACCTTTGTATACATTCAACCCTCTAAATTAACTCCCTCCCTTAAGTGCCAATACTGCACAGTCAGATATAGTAGCCATTGGCTAAACGTGGCTACTTAACGTAAAGGAAAATTAAAACTCCAGTTCAATTGCACTAGCCGCATTTCAGGTGCTTAATAGCCACGTGTGGCTAGTGGCTGCCTTATTGGATAGCGCAGACATAGAACATTTTTATCGTCATAGAAAGTTTCACTGGACACCCCTCTCTAGTCTGGAACTTTTGTTAACCCCATTTTATAAATGAAACAATTGCAGGCCAGGGAGATCACGCCCAAGGTCACACAGCTAGAACTGGGATCCAAACCAGTCCTTGGCCACTAGAGACAAATAGCAGAGTAGGTGGGTTGGCCTATCCTCAGATCCAGGGAAGCTGCCATCTTTTTTTTTTTTTTTCAGTATTTTTAATTTGGCTCCGTCGGGTCTTAGTTGTGGTGTGCAGGTTCTTCGCTGCGGCACGCGGGCTCTCTAGTTGTGGCTCTCGGGCCCTAAAGCACGCAGGCTTAGTTGCCTCGCGGCACGCGGGATCTTAGTTCCCCGACCAGGGATCGAACCCGCATCCCCTGCATTGGAAGGCAGATTCTTAACCACTGGACCACCAGGGAAGTCCCAAGCTGCCATCATTTTGTTTCAGAAGACACATGTTGTGAATATATACTGGTCCCACTGTGCTTAACCACTTAAGGACTGTATGTGTACGTGTGTATCTCTATTTATTACACACCAGAGGCAGCCTGTATTCTAATCTGAAAACCTGCATCACAAACACTTCCTCCATCTTCATCTTTATTCACAAGGGAAGTTTTGCTAATTAGCATGATGAATGGCAGAAACGTTTTATTGGTGAAATCGGGGCTTGTTAATTAGGCTGATAAAGGTTAGAAAAATGGGCTCCCAGGGGTGGAGTTAACAGTATTCAAATACGTGGATTGGTTAAAATATCTGAGACTCACTAGCTCCCCGATCTTGTACGAACTCGTTGGAAAAACAGAGCTAAAATCCCAAGCTGGTCCTGTGTGAACTTGGGAGGATTCAGCTTGCCTGATATACATCATAAGGTTCACAGGCTTTAGGATAGTCAAGTTTGTTTGTTTTGGTTTTGTTTTAATGCAGCCTGAGGGCTGCAACACTATCACGGCCAGAATTCATGGAACTTACAGATGTAAATTCTCTTGTGCTAATAAATCAAGTTTAATGTCTGCAGGGCAGAATTTGATCCAAGAGCTTTTATCATGACCTGGCAACCAGATGTTGGAGGTGGGGGTCAGTCAGGTTTCCAGGAATGACTTCGTGGTACCAGGAGAACCCGCGTTGCGTCAGATATGCTCCACGTGAGAGAAACAAGGCTTACCTGGGTCTGCTGGCCTCTAAAAACTGCGTGGTCTGAACCTCCACTTTACAACCTGCAGCCCCTGTGCCTGGACCTGGCCCAGGCCGGGGGGCTGCCTGCCGCCAAGCTGTCTGCACCCCCTTCAAGTTCTATCTGCTTGGGAAGGGGCAGGGACAGAGGCCGCTCATTTTCCCCACGCCTCCCCAGACAGATAGCGAGAGAGACACACACCTTGAGAAACAGGCTGGGAAAGGAAGCCACATCAGCCAGGAAGATGGGTGAAAGCCTCGGTTTAATTGGAGACAAGATCGAAGGATTGAGTATCGATCAGCAGACCTACTGACTGATCATCAAAGTGGAGCAGCTCAAGGGGGTACTGACTCCGCCCCCCCCCAACTCCCCGGGGTCCCTGTCCCCAGCTGCCAATCACTCCTGGCCCTGGGGCCGGGGGAGGGGCAGGCTCTGCCCAGTCCTCCCTCACCCTCTCTGATGACATGACTCGCCGTTCAACAACAGTGCTGAGTCCACACTTCTGGGGTCTATGGTACAGTTTGTATAATACAGCAGGAATGGAGACTCCCATCGGGAGACCCCCAACCCCTCCTTCCCCTGAGTCAGCGGGGGAAGGGCAAGTTTATTTTCCCTTTTTGCCTCTGTAGAATAATTTACAAACCAACCTTACAGTATGTACAAAAGAAAGAAAGAAAGAAAGAAAAAAACAAAGAAAGAAGGAAAACCAAAAAAAAAAAAAAAAAAGGCCCACTCCGGTGGCCGGCTGGGTCTGAAACTACTTTCACTACAAAAATGAACCCTGTACAGCATCGTGGGGGTGGGAGCGGGTGGTACTCCCCACAGGGAAGGACAGACAGATGGAAGGCTGGGGGGAGCTGGGGGCTACAGTACTGTGTGCTCCGAACTGGAGGGGAGAGAAATGAGAGAGAGAGAGAGGCCGGTCCTGCCCAGCTGCAGAGCCAGGCTGAGGGGCAGAGCGGAAGGGGAAGAGGGGGTCTTTCTTTCCAAACAGCCCCCCATGGCTTGGAGAAAAATGGCCTTGCATCTGTCTGTCGTATTGCTTGGGGGAAGAGCTAGGGGTAGAGGGGGAGGCTTGGCAAGGTGCGGGCAAAGGAGAGATGACCTTGGCTGCCAGGGTGGGAAGGGCTGCCCAGAAAGGGGACGTGGGTGTACACCGTTATTGCTTCCTCCTAGGGCAAAGAGTCGGGGAGGGGGGCAGGAGGATGCTGGGGAGGGGGCTGTGCCCATGATGGGGGCTCTGGGCCTGGTCTTACTCCACCCAAGGTGCAGGTGGGAGCCACTGCAACGCCCTCTCCTATGGCCGTGGGAATCATTAAGGCAGAAACAAGAGGAGAAGCAGCTGGAAGGAGGGGTGCGGCTCCAAGCCGTCCCCCGCCCCCGCAAATGGAGAAAATTCAAACGGAAACCAGACTGGAAGGGGAAAGGGGTGGCCAGTGGAGGGGGGGGAGGCGGATCACGCCCTCCTCAAACCTCAGACCCCAGGTGGGTGGTGTGAATGTCCCTCCAACACCCTACCCCTGCATCCTTAAAATCCCCGTCTCCCCCCTGCCCGTCCCCCAAGTCAGTATTGCCAGGTTTGTGCAAAATGAGGCTGAAGACTTCGGGGGGAGGGAACGTCAGAGAGCTCATGGGGCGCCCCCTCCCCGCCCCCAGAGGCCCCGCCCAGAATGGCTATTCCTGGCTGGGTTCTAGAGACCCTCCCAAATTCAGAAGAAAAGTCTGGAGGGAGACCCTACACCAGGTGAAGAGACCAAAGAGGCCGGAAGACTGAGCCTGGAACCTGGGGCGCGGGGCAGGGCGGGGTAAGGGGGGGAAGCGGGGGTGGGGGGGAAGGGGGAACGTGGGGCTCTGGGGGGGAAGCGGGGGGAGGGGGTTGGAGCTGGCCGAGGGGAGCTGGGAACGGGAGCATCTACAGTTGCTGTGTTTCATCCTGGGTTTTTTTGGTTTTTTTTTGTTTTTTTTTTCTAAAAATGTAACAATTAAAATTCCAAAAATAAAATCCCTTCCGGGACCTCAGCCCCTTGTTCCCCAGCCCCCACCTCCAAAAAGAGGCCCCATGGGAGGGGGTGGGGGGAAAGGGGAAAAAAAGAAAAGAGAAAAAACCCCACTTTTCTGTTTTCTTTTTTCTCAGGAGGCCCAAGAGTCTTTGAGGCAGTGGAGGAGGTGGGGGTGTGATGGTGGTGGCGGGAGGCAGGGAGGCCAACGGGGTGTAGAGGCCGAGGCTCAGGTAGGGCCTCCAGCTGACCCCCACCCTCCAGGAGCTGGGAGTGTGGGTGGATCCTCGCCCGATGTTCCTGTGCAGGCACAGCATGCCCTTTTGGCAGCCTGATCCTCTTTTTGGGCCCCCACCTCGGCCGCCGTGGAGGGGAGGCCCAGAAGGCCCGGGTCCTCCTCTGGAGGGGGCGGGGTCCTCAAGACAGGCAGAGGGAGGCTCTCAGGAGACAGGGCAGGGGGGCTGCTGCAGCCTACAGATGCATCTGGGGGCGTGGACGCGTCCTGACCCTTAGCCACACTATCTGCTGAGTCTGCTTGCTGGGTCAAGTACATTTCCTCTACCTCCACCTCCGTAGACTGGTCCTGGCCATCGACCTCCAACGGTTCCTCAGCTGTGAACACATCCTGGGTGGTGGACAATTCCTGCACTTCAGTTGCACCTGGGGCAGTGGACACCTCCTCCTCTTCTTCCTCCTCCAGCGTCAGCTCAAACTGGAACTTATCCAGTGGAGGGGGGTGGCCTGGTCCCCCGGGCTCCTCCTCAGGTGGTGGCGATGGGCTCTGCCGAATGGCGCTGTAGTACCAGTCCCGGTTGTCCTCCAAAGTGTCCAGGATCTCTTGGGCATCTGGGTGAACCAAGTCAGCCCACGTCTCCCACAGCGGGTGTACAATGTAGTCGATGAAACCCACCTGAGGGAGGGAGAAGGAAGAATAAACCAGGGATCTGCTGGTGCAGATGGCACTGCCATGCTGCGGGATCTAATAAAAAATTTTTTTAGTCTTTACTGAATTTGTTACAATATTGCCTCTGTTCTATGTCTTGGTTCCTTGGCCACGAGGCATGTGGGATCCTAGCTCCCCGACCAGGGATCGAACCCACACCAACCCCCGCACTGGAAGGTGAAGACCCAACCACTGGGCCGCCAGGGAAGCCCCAAAGATCCCTCATGCTGCGTGGCGCGGCAAAAAATAAAAAAAATAAAAGATGTTGATACCCTTGGACCCAGCAATATTGCTTCTCCAGAGCCACCCTTGAAAAACTCTTGCACAAGTAAGAAAAAAAGAAAAAAAAACACGTATGAGATGCAAACAAAAACTGGTAACACCTCCATATATACATCAGTTGGGAATTAGTTTATTTTTTTAAGTTATTATTTTTTTTTTTTGGCCACACCGTGCGGCATGTGGGATCTTAGTTCCCCGACATTCCAGGGAGGAATGGCTGGAGCTTCAACAGCATCTGTGACCACAAGAGACATCTCTGAGGAGAGAAACCCCAAGCTTCGCATGATAGAAGAGAAACACTGAAAGTTCTGGGGTGCCTGCCAACTATGTGGAGCCAGAGAGAGCCAAATTCTCTTTCTCCAGACTTTCCTTACATAAGAGAAAAAAAAAAATCAATAAAGCTTTATCCTGTTTGAGTCACTGTGAATTCCTAACTACTAAACACGTATATGTCCACCAACAGAGCAATCACTACACAACACAAACCATTATCCATCTGTCTCTGTGGGAATACTATATAGCAGTGAAAAAGGATAAGCTTAATCTATGTGTAATAATGTGGACAGATCTCCAAGTCATTTTTGGAAAGAAAAGGCAAGCTGTATAAAAATAGGCATACATTGGGATTCCCTGGCGGTCCAGTGGTTAGGACTCCGCACTTTCACTGCCAAGGGCCCAGGTTCAATCCCTGGTCGGGGAACTAAGATCCTGCAAGCCATGCGGTGCCGCCCCCCCCCCAAAAAAGGTATATATTGATACAGTTTATATTTTTTAAAAAAGCTAAACCCACAAACTATTGCTATTAAGTTGCTTGTGAACATAAATACATAATAAAACAAGCAAAACTGGTTTTCATCAGGGGTTTGGGGCTATGTGCATGCCCTGGGAACATTTCGAAGTGTTTGGAGACATTTTTGGTTGTTACCGCAGGAAGGGGAGGGTGTTCCTGGCATCTAGTGAGTGGAGGCCAGTGACGCTGCTCAACACCCTACAATGCACAGGACGGTCCCACCACAAAGAATGATCCAGCGCCAAACGCCAGCAGTGTTGAGGCTGCATAACCCTGGATGGGAAGGGCATACACACCGAACCAGGAAGAGGAGGTCTCACCAGGGAGGAGGCTGGAAGCAGGGAGAGTGAGAAACTCTCATAGTCACACTTCAGTGTTGTCTTTTACGAGACTGTGTTTCTGTCCCTCTCGTTAAATTAAAAAGGCACGTGATGAAGACGAGTCACTTAACTTCATTTCAAAATCCACCAAGTGACTTCCCTGGTGGTCCTGTGGTTAAGACTCCGCACTTCCACTGAAGGGGGGCACGGGTTCAATCCCTGGTGAGGGAACTAAGATCCCGCATGCCACGTGGCGTGGCCAAAAAACAACAACAACAACAAAATCCACCAAAACTCAGGCACAAAATGAGTGGCCAGGTTATACGGAAACCGAGAGGCTGAAAGGACATGAAGTCTGTAACTAAGGGCCAGGTAAGTGTTATTACTGATGTTATGGCAGTTGCTACAAATGAGTTACAACTGTCTGGGTGCAAATCTACAACTTATGAGTCCAGAGGCTCAGTTCAATTGTTTTGTGGAGGAGAAAGTGTTGCCTATTTCCCATCAGGATAGAGAAGGAAAAAACAGACAAAGACAAACTTGACACTGTGTACGGGCAGGTTAGGACCTCTTGGGCCTTTGGAGCTCCAGGCCGGTGTGGGGTGAGGAGGCCCGCCCTGCTCTCTGCCAGTGGTGCCGAGACTGTACCTGAGACTTCTCCACCGAGGCCGTGTGCTTGTCGCACATGGGGCTGATCTCCATGCCACGTTCGCGTTCACGGTCGCCCTGCTGGAAGAACTCGGCCATGATGCGGTCGGTCCACTGGCGGTACAGCTCCAGCGGCTTGGTGGGGTTGCTGAGATCTGCACAGTGCACCATGTTCCGTAGGACCTGTATGGGGTGGGGGACCTTCAGAGGCCGTGTCCCCCTCCTAGTCTGAGGCCTCAGGCTTCCTTACTTCCCCTTTGGAAGGAGAGTAGGGGAGAAGGGGTAGCGGGGAGATGGAGAAAGGTAGAAGAGGTGAGGGAAGAGGGTCGATGAGTGGGCGAGAGAAGGGGAGAGATGAGACGAGGTTGATGAGCAAAGGGCAGAGGGAGGGAAGGGAAAAGAGGCGGTGGGGAGACACGGGTGTGGGGGACATGGAAACGGGTTGATGAGGAAAGGGAAGAGGGAACTGGAGGAGATGGCAGGAGATGGGATGGAGAGGTGGGAGTTGGAAAGGGTTAGATGGGAGAGGAGAGAAAAAAGAGACAGGAAGATGGGCAACCTGGGAGCTGGAGCAGACGGAGGGGAAGCAACCCAGACCTAAGGGGGGAAGGGAGGGTCCAATCTCCCTATACGGTGTGGGGAGGGGGGCACCTGGATGCGGTCGGCATAGTTATCCAGCAGGAGCACCCCCGAGCTGGTCACTTTCTTGGTCTCCACCATGGTCTTCAGGTCAGCCAGGAGGGTCATGTGCTTGGACATGTCCGTGGCCAGCACCTGTGGGCAAGAAGTTGTCACGGGGGCCGTCGAAGCCTGGCCGCCCGCTGTACTGACCTGGGCAGGGCCTCTGGAGTTTTCACTCCGCACAATCAGCCGCCACGACCCACTCCCAAAGGACGTCTCCCCCACTAGGGGCCCTTCTATCCCAGACTCAGACCTGGCCCTCCCCAATGCCCCCTTGCCCCAAAGGTGACCTTTCCCGCTCTGTCCCCGCCCCTCGCCCCGCCCACCATGTCGATGACCATCTTGCGCAGGCTTTGCCGCTGGCGCTTGCTGAGGTTCTGGAAAATGTCGCAGTTGTCTTCCTGCAGCAGCTTGAAGCCCACGGCCAGGTGGTGATTCTCCAGCACCGACTCGTCATTGTACATGAGCGCCAGTTCAGAATCTGTAGCCCAGGCAGGGTCGGGCAGTCAGGTGAGGGGAAGGGAGGGGAGGGGAGGGGAGGGGAGGGGAGGACCCACCCAGGGCGCGCCCCCGCTAAGAGGGGAACCGCAGGCCCCGCCTCCAGCCCAGCAGGCCCCGCCCCCGTGGCGGGCCACTCACTGGTGTTGATGAGGAACTGGTTGGAGACACCAGGGTGGTCCACATCATGGATGGAAGCTGCGAAGAGGGCGGCGAGAATCTCCAGGTCCGTGAACACGGCCTGGGGGCAGAGGGAGACGGGTTAGAAAGATGGGGAGTCAGAGAGACTGGATAAGAGAGAGATGGGGAGTCAAGAAAGATGGGGAGGGCTTCCCTGGTGGCGCAGTGGTTAAGAATCCGCCTGCCAATGCAGGGGACACGGATTTGATCCCTGGTCCGGGAAGATCCCACATGCCGCAGAGCAACTAAGCCCTTGTGCCACAACTACTGAGCCTGCGCTCTAGAGCCCGCGAGCCACTACTGAAGCCCGCACGCCTAGAGCCCGTGCTCCACAAGAGAAGCTACCGCAATGAGAAGCCCGCGCACCGCAACGAAGGGTAGCCCCCGCTCGCCGCAACTAGAGAAAGCCCACACGCAGCAACGAAGACCCAAAGCAGCCAAAAATAAATAAATAAATTTATAAGAAAAAAAAAAAAGAAAGAAAGATGGGGAGTCAGGAGAGAGAGGAACGGGGTCAGAGAGAGACGGACGTCAGAGACTCAGGGTCAGAAAGATAAACAGAAGATTGGAGATGGATAGTGTGGGGGGCAGCTGGGGAGACATGGGGGCCAGGCGATGCTCACATCCAGCGCAGGTGTGGCCAGCAGCACGTGGGTGGACTGCAGCACGTCAGCCGCGTGCAGGCTGTTGTGGTAGGCCACATTGGGGTGGTAGTGGTCCTCCAGGGTCAGCATGTATGTCACCATCGTGTCCACCGGGATGCGGAACTTTTTCAGCAGGTCCCGCTCCTGAGGGCAAGAGTAGGGGGCGGTGACCCCCACACCGGCCCTCCGCTCCCCGCCCCGCCCCCTCCCTTGCATCCAGCCCCACTCAGCCCGCCCTACCTGGAATATCGTGTACATGATGCAGCTGAGGGAACGGCCCCTCGCATAGTCTGACACGCAAAAGATGTTCAGGCCCCACTTGTTCAGATTTTCCAATTCCTGGTGGAGATGGAGGCCAGAGGTCAGGAGCCCCCAAGGCCCAGGGCCCTCTAGACTCTTTTCTAGGAGTTCAGAACCCTGGTCTGAATAGTGGCACCATTATCGCTCACCCAGTAGGTAGCATGTTCAGCAGTATAGAATTTACTGCCCAGGTCCTACTGGGCCAGAAAATAACAAAGCAACCCCAGAGTCTACTGAGTGTGTATTATCCACCAAGCACTGCACTAAGCGCTTGATTTCACATAGCAGGTGACGGAACCAAAACTCAGAGCAGCGACATGACTTACCCGAGACCCCGCATCTCACAAGTGGCAAAGCTAGGATGTGAACCCAGCGTGGCTGACCCCAAAGCACAGCTCAGCCTCAGTTAAACTGCTCTTGGGCGCTGAGAGGAAAGGAACATGGGCTAATTTTCCACGTCTCCCCAGAATTCAGAACAGCACCACCACATAGTAGGTGCTCAATAAACACTGAATGACTGAATCTAGCCCTGGCCAGTACTGGCACGCAGAGGGTTACAACAAATGTCAGCTGAGGGAGCCACTGAGCTTGCATCAAGTCCACTGTACAAATCAATGTGGGAGCCCCTTGGCTTAAGATTTCATGGAAAAGCCAGGAGGCAAATCCAGGTCTGGTCTGTAGTGGATGCTGTTTGGGTTCTGCCCAGATTCCCTTCACTGGTCAATGCACCCATCACCCAGCTGCTGGGGCTGTTGCTTACAAAGACTCACAGCTGCCCCTTGTCAAAAATCTGCTCTTCCCCCACAGGAGCTATGTGAAGGGGGTGATGCCATCTACCCTGGGGACAGCCCCCAGCCCATGACTGACACAAGGGTATAAAATGCCAGCACACTTGCCTCAAGGTGGGCTCAACTCAGTGCTGTTGTTCATACTCCAGAGCCCCCTGTGGACACCAGCTGAGACCACGCCCTCTCTCCTGAGAGTCTCATAAAGCAGGTACACCCGAATACTCATCTCAGGCTGATCCAAAGCCCAGTCCTTCTTTGGGCCCCAGGAGAACCCTGCCCCTCTCCAGCCCAGCCCCCGCTGAGGCCCCACCCACTTGGGCCAGGAGTTCCTCTTGATCGGTCTTCACCCCAAAGCGGGGGATGCTGGAATCGTTCAGGCTGCTGCTATGCATCAGCTTCTTCACCCCGGTGATCTGAGACATTGGCTGGAACTGTGGCCCAGGCGGCGGAGGCTGCTGGGAAGGTCTCTGCCGTGGCACTTGCTGTTTTTCTCGATCCTTCATTGCGGGTGATGGGATCTCCACTTCATTCTGCTTGTCTGCAGAAGATAGAGGAGAGGCCAGCATGAGAACCTCACAGAGGCTCCCTCATCTGGCTCTCAGACCCCCCCTCAACCCCTCAAGCCCTGGGAAGTCTCACCCAGGAGGGCAGACCTATTCCGGGTGTCATGCTGTTGGTTACTTATGGACTGGAAACCAGAGAGGAGGTAGGAACTCTTCTGGGAGGTGGTGGGCTGGAGTGGGGACCCTGGGGCCAGCCCAGAGCTATGGGGTAGCCCCGGTCCAATCACCAAGTTTGGCATGGGGGTGGCGTGGGAAGTCAGGAAGCAGGGTGGGGATGCTAGAGAGAGCCACCGCCTGCCTCGGATAGGCAGGGAACCTTATCCAGCAGGCAGGGAAGACACCCCCATGGTGACCCAGAGGCGGGTGGAGGTGGACAGCGCTGGGAGGCGGGAGGGAAGGGTGGTCTCTGGCTCCATGGACCCCCACCCCCACCCCCTGGACACCAGCCTGCCTGGGGGCCAGCCCCAGAAGCCCCTTTCCTGAGCTCTTTAGGGTTTCCAGAGCCCAGCCAGGGCCACTCGTTGTGACCTGGGGCCCGCCAGTCAATGACAGGGCCTAAGAGGGCTCATTTGCATGCCGTGCTCTTATTGGCTGGATCTCAGGCACACCACACCCCCATTGGCGGGAGTGTTTGAAACTCTGAAACCTTCTTTCCAGCTTGATGGGGGGGTACCCTGAATTCCGGGACCTTTGGTGACAAATTCTGAGGGTGAAATTATCCTGAGTTTGTGGGGGATATCCTCAGCTAGGTCTCTTGGGTTCAGGATGAGGTTAGGATGAGTTGGAGATCCCCATGAGCTTGAGGGTTCCAATGAATTTGGGGTATTCTACTGTCTTCAGGGTTCCACTGAGTTAGGAAATTCTCCTAAGTTTGGGGAATCACTTACAGGTTCTTAAGCGGGAGAATCCTATTAAATTTGGGTATCTAAAGTTTGGGGGGTCTACTGAATTTGGGGGGTCATACCAAGTTTGGGGATTCTACTGAATTTGGGAGACTTTTCAGCTTGGTGGAAAGGTTTAGGGGTCTTTTATGGGCTCTTAAGGGCAGGGGTTCCCTTACGTTTGAGAACCCTACTGAGTTCGGACATCTCTCAAGTTTGAGGGGTCTTCTGAATTTGGGGGGGCGGAAATCCAAGTTTGGAGATTCTAGTGAATTTTGGGAGACTTTTCAGCCTGGAGGCATTTTAAAGTTTAGGAATTCTATTTGAGTTTGGGAGTTTCTTGGGGTCTTGAGTTTAAGAGTTCCAATGGGGTTCCCCTGAGTTTGGAGGAGCTTTGCAGCTTGGAGAGATTTTTAAATGTGTGTGTTCTATAGAAGTTGGGGTCCCACTAAATTTGGGGGCATCGCGATATAGGAGCTCTTGAGCGTGGTGACTTTGACCTTTGGGGAGTTAAGTCAGGGTCCCCTGGGCAAATGTGGGCAACAGGACCCAGGGCCTGGGGTGGCCCCCTGCAGTCCAGTTATGCAATGCCTCCACCCCCCCATAACCCACACACAAGTGCCGCCCTTCACTCACCTAGGAATGTGGTGGAGATGTACTCAGAGACCTGGTTTCCTGACCTGCTCATCTCTGACAGGTGTGTGAGTTCACGGTTTAGCATCCTCTTGAACTAAGGTGAAGGACGCAAGAAGGAAGGAATGATGGGGTCATGGCAGGTGTGGGTGGGGGGGTGAGGCCAGGCCCTCTCAAGAAACTTCTGAAGAACCCATGAGTCCCTCTCACTTCTCTGCTCAGCCAACAGAGTCCTCAGCAGGCTGCTAGAGGGGAGGGGTCAGTCCTTCCTCTCCTCCCAGCTCTGGATGGGGGTCCCCAGGCTTGGGGAGTCAGGACTTAGCATACCCTTCCCTGTCTGAGGAAGCGGGGCTCCTCTCACCATACTCCCTCCTTCTCCCCCCAAGGAGGAGCCAGAGGGGCACCTGTGGAAGGGAGGGGCTCCTACCTAACAGGGAGCCAATGGGGTGTCAGGAGAATCCCATCACCATGGTGATGGGAGTCTCCTTAGCAACTCCCCCTCCAACCAGCTGCTGAGCTGGGGAAAGGGGGGGCAGCCGGCAGGCCCTTTAACCCCTGCCTTCCCAGAGCAACCCCTGGCCCAGGTCTTCCCAGACAGGGACCCCACTCCCTGGGGTCCCAGCCCCCAGCCCCCAGCCTGGTTTGGAAGGAGGGAATGTAGTCCTGAAGTTCTGGGTGGAGAGGTTTGACCAGGGCAGGGAGAATAGTGAGCTGAGGAAACCCTAGTTCAGTCACCCAGGGGAGGGGGTTCCCATCATAGCCCCCTCTCCCCCAACCTCAGAGTGGTGGACAGATGCACAGATGGACGGAGTATACCCAGAACCAGGCTGGGGGCTCCTTCTGGTCCCCCCATAGCACTTCACACAAGCATCTGCTGTGACATTGTGCATGAGGAGAAAGGGCATCGGCTCCCCGCCCCCAAGCTCCACCAAAGCACCCCCAAAGCAGGAGCAGACTCTGTCCAGAGAGGCAAGAGGGACATTCAGCAGGAAGGGTGAGCCCGCATGGCCCACATCAGGACGAGCGCTCCTTCCTCCCAGTGCTGCCAGAGGCCTGGGCACACATAGAGAGTCAGACACACACACACACAAACACACACTCACACACATACACACAAGATGGACCCACAAAGTCACACAACCGCACACAGAGTCACAGACTCCCATATTACACAGTTCTACACAGCCCCAGACGCAGAAACCAAGGAGCATACACAATAAGGCAGTCACTGACACTCAGGGTCACATGCCCCAGAAAAATCACGCCGCTCTGGGCTCATAAACATGGCCCCAAACACAACACCACAATCAGAGCCACGTGATTTCAGCCAGGGCCACCCCCTGGTCCCTGACCCAGGCAACCAAGCATATAGTCAGGCAGCCCCCCACCACTGCAGACACGTGTGTGCACTGACAGTCACACCCAGAGAAAGACCCACACCCCCAGCCACCCGCCATCCACGCCCAGCCCTGGGCCACACACAGAGACCCAGTCACAAGGCTTCATGTCCAGGCCGCACACGTGCACAGCTGCACACACAAGCCTAGACCAGGGGCTGGAGGGTCTGAGGTGGGAGGACCAGAGCCGGGCCTCCTGCCCATCCTCCACCCCGAGTTCCCCTACCTGGTCCCACCAGCCCACCAGCCATGGCTTGGAGCAGGTCTCGCAGAAGAAATCCACGAAGGGCATCTTGGAGTCTTAGCCCTGCTCAGGGCTGCCGCACACAGAGGCTGGGCTTGGGGAGTCCCGGGATTAGCAGCTACTGTGCAGGGGGGCGGGGGGGCAGGGAGCTGGGCAGGTGGGCAGTGGAAGGGGGAGCCGCGGAGGGGCCTGGGCCGGCCCAGCAGGGCTGGGGGCTCCCTTCCCCTCCGCGCTCCCGGCAGCAGACCTGGTTACATGGTCCGCCAGCCCCTGGCCCCGATGGGCACTCCGGCGGCGGCGGCTGGAGGCGGCCAGGGACCCCTGCCCATGGGGTGGGGGGGCAGGGTAAGGGTCCCAGGAGGAGGCCTCGGAGGCTCTGGGCTCCGTGTGTTCGCCTGTGTGTGTGCGTGTGCGTGCTCACTGCAGCGCTGGCAGGCTGCACTTGATGTCAGGTGGTGCTGGAGGTGGGGGGGGCGTTAAAGGGGCATTGGAGCCCACGGGCCTCGGGCAGGACCCGGCTGGGGCTGCTGGGGAGAGGCAGGGAGGCACGCACACCCTGGAGAGGACGTGCCCCCTCCGGGGACACACCCAGAGACAAAGACACACACCCACATGCTCCCCACACAGACACACCCACACTCAGACACACCTTCCACACCAATACAGCCAGACACTTGACACACTCGTGCACTTGAATACACTCCAACACCCAAATGCTCTCCGTCCTTTGCTGACCACACACACACACACACACACACACACAGAGTCCCAACTCTTGTTCAACACATTTATAGGTATATAGTTGACCTCACAGAGATACAAATGCCTTCAGACACACCCCTTCCAAGAACGCAGACTCACACTCAGACGTGGAGACACACACTAAGGGATAAACACCCAGATACTGGACACACTTACAGACACACTCAACACACCCACAGACACACTTGTAAACAAACACAAATACCCATGTGGCCTTAGACACATATGTGCCCTGACAAATCCATAAGGGGATACTCACACTCACACCCACAGATACACACGCACACACCCCATCGCAGAAATACACCCACAGACCTACATTCAGAGACACGGTCACATTCTCGGATGCTCAACACACCCTCAGGGACACAAGCGCCCTCAGACTCACATGTTCCCAGACAAACCTCCACCCATGGGTGTATGCACCCCCCAACACAGACACGTCTACCTGCACATTCATTTCCTGATAGGCATTCCCCCACAAGGGCTGCTACCATGCTGCACAACTCCAGGAAGTGTCATTCACATTGCCTGCTTTCTGAATGGTGTCCCCTGGAGTTGTGCAGTGCACAGTCTGCACAGCTGTACATGGAAGCCTTGCACCCTCTCCCGCAGCCCTGCAAGCACGCACACACACACGCACACACACACACAGAGTTACAAACACATGGAGATATACACTCAGATTCACATCTGGACCAACTCACACCTCTAGACATACACACCCCTCTGCCACAGCCCCCCACACTTACAGCCCCGTGTGCACACCCATACACACTCCATAGATACACACGTGCATGCCACTCCTGCCGGATCCTAGTGGAACACACCTTCCCGCGCTGCAAATGTGTAGCCAACAAATCAACAGCCACATAGACCCAAAGCCACAGATACACATTCATAAACCATACAAACATACAACCCACCCCCCAGGAAAGATGGTCGCCTACGGACACACACACATACAAACACGCACACACATACACCCCAGGGCCCCCCAGCCCTGGGAAAAGTCAGAATCTATAGGCGCTACAAAGTCCGCCCAGGGATTGACCCCACCCCATAGGCTCTAGCCACAGGCTGACCCCGCCCACCAGCCACGCCCCACAGTTAACCCCGCCCCCGCAGTTGGCCCCACCCCACAGGCCTTGCACACCTTGTGGGACGCCATCTCGCTGACAGAGCGGTAGGTCTGCATGGTCTCCAGCTGCTCCAGACACCAGTCGAGCTCCTCCAGCGTCTCCCGGGCCAACTGCTGACACGTCTCTTCTGGAGAAGGGCAGCCGGGGCAGTGACTGAGAGGGTCCACATGCAGACCCCCAGAGGTGATGGGGGCCCACCAGGTGAGTAGGGTGCAGGGAGAGGGGGGTGAGACAGGCTCCCTGGGTGAGGGACCCCCCACTGGGGCAGCAAGAGGGGCCTTTCCCATCCCCCGGGGCTTAGTTACCTGATAGCGTGGCCTTGCAGACGGGGGTCGGGCCGCCCAGCGGGGACCGCCTGCAAAGAAATGGGGTTCCAACAACAGCCTGGTCCTCCCCCCCATCTCTGCTTCCCCCTGTCCGTGAAGAGTGCTGATTTTCCTTTTTCTGACACCTCTCTGTGCTGCCATGTACTCTGCCCGCAGCCTCTCACAGAGCCCCACAAGAACCCATTTTACAGATGAGGAAACTGATGCTCCAGGAGGTGAACTGGCTTCCTCAAGACTACACGGCTGGTAGGGTCAGGTCCTGTGTCTCCAAAGTCCCTGTTTCCCTGACCATCCCTCCCCCCAGCTCCTTGAACTTGAGGATGGCTCTGCCCCCCACTCCCAGAGGGACCAGCAGCTCTCAGCCACACCCCTGCCCCCAAATAATAACAACTACTTCTATTTAGTGAGCACTTACTATGTGCTGGGCAATATTCTAGCACTTTCTATATATCACCTCTGAACTCCTCATAGCAGCTCTCTAATGGAGACACTATTAAATTCCCATATTTTGGAGGGGAAACCGAGGCACCACAGGATGCTATTTGCTCAGTAAATTGGCATCAGGGCCAGGAGTGGCCCAGAGGCTGGGGCGCCTGGCCACCCAAGAACTCTGTCCAGACCCCTCTGTCTTTATTTATAAAAGTTTCTGCGTCTTAGGCATTCAAATCACAATGATTTACTGGCTCAGAGGGAGCTGTCACCTGAACAGAGGCTCAGAGAGGTCAAGTGCCTGCCTGAGGTCACACAGCAGCATGGAGAGTTGAACCCAGGTGTGCTGAGCCTCATGATCATGGGGCATTGGGCCCCAGCCTCCACTTACTTGTTGCTGGGAATGGGCACATTGGTCAGGAGGGAGAAGTTGCTGCGAACGCTCCGGAGACTGGCCAGCACCTGGGTTGGGAAGCCACAGTGAGGAAAGTGGTCCACCCCGAGGGGCAGCGGGGGCTGGGCCCCTGTACCTAAGTGTGGGGTAAGGTTAGAGCCCCTTCCCTCCTTAGGGGAGGGGTCTTACCTGGGCGAACGGTGTCACGATGAGGTCCTCTGCATGCCTACAAGGACAGGGGCAGGTCAGGGGTCCTCACAGTGGGACCCCCAAGGGCCTGGGGTGGAGAGGGGCTGGGGTGCAGGGAAGCAAGTCTCTGAGTGGGGGGTCACTCTGGGGAGGGCTGGGCCCGGGGAGGCTGGTGGGCAGGAAGGGGGCTCTGTGGGTTGGTGGGGGGAGGACACTTACACCTCACAAGGGTGGCCACGCTGCGGGGGGCCGGGCAGGGAGAAGGGCTCAGGGGTGTGGGTGGGCGAAGAGACAAAAGGAGGGTGATGAACACACCATAGGGGCTGGGCTTGGGGAGACCAGCGGCGGGGAGGGCGCGGAGGGCCGGAAGGAGCCGCGGGGAGGTGAGATGGATGCCTGATGGGTAGGGGCAGGGCTGGAGGACTGGGTGAGAGGGAAGGGGGCTGAAGAGATCGGGAGTGCGCACACCTCCACAGGTGGTCATGATAAGGGGGGCTGGCTTTGGGAAGCCCGGAATGGGGGAGGAAGAGGGGGGTCAGCCAAGATGGACACTCTGGAAGGAAGTGGTGGCCAGGGGGGGCCCCCTTCTTGCTGGAGAGATGGGATGAGGTGGGCCAGGTCCCCAAAAACCAAGGGGTAGGAGTGGGCTTGGGCAGGTCGGGTGGGCGGGTACTATATGGACTTGAGTCCGGGCTGGGCCTGAGGGAGGGGTTCAGCGTGGCTGGGCAGGGGGCAGAGATAGGGTGGGCGCTCATACGCCACTGGGTGGACATGCTACAGAGGGACTGAGCCCTCGACAGGGGAGAAGGGTGCTGTTTACTTTTCACTAGGGAGGACGGGTGTGCGAGTGGACGGGGACTTGGGCAGTGTCCCCCTCCTTGCTGGGAAGGGCAGCTTGTGCTGGGGTCAGGCCTGGAAGAGCTGGCGGGTAGGGAGCGGGGGTGCTCACGCCTCGCTGGTGACCGACGAGTTCCGGGACATGGTCTTGGGTGACATGTCATAGTCGCTGTCTGAGCGGTAAAGAAAGGATTCTCGGCGCTGGCTGGTGGCCGCCCCAGCGTGTAGCACGAGGCCCGGGCTCGCCTGCGAGTCCAGGGGGCTGCGGCCTGGCGATGGCGTCGGCCCATTCTCCGCCTCCAAGCTGCAAGGGGCGGGCAGGAAGAGGGGTCAGGGGGGCTGAGATGGCATTGGGGGGTGGGTCAAGAGGAATAAGGGGACCAAGGAAATTCCTGGCAGAGAGACAGACACCCCAGAAGAGATGGGAGACAGGAAATGACAGAGATGAGTGACCGAGCGCCTTTGTGGGCCAGGTCCCGTTGCAGGAGCCGGAGACACAGCAGGGACCAAGACAGACCATGATCTGCCCTCACAGAGATGACACGGGGAGGGCTAGACTATCAACAGGTTAACCTAGCAGCAACGCACACCCCAAAAGTCGTGGGGTCCTCCTTGGCTCTGTTCTTTCCTTTGCACCTCAAATCAACCAAATTTGCTCAGAATCTGTCCGCTTTGCACCCCTTCCTCGGCCAGCCCCACCTTATCACTTGCCTGGACCAGTACATTCGCCTCTGCCCTGGTCCCCAGGCTCCTGTCTTTGCCCCTCAGTCTGCTCTCCTACAGCGGCCAGAGGGAGCCTGTGAACACCTGAGTCAGGTCACATCGCTCCTCTGCTCAGAACCTTCTATGGCTCCCAGCTCAACTCAAAGCAAAAGCCAAAGTCCTTGCTGTGCCCACAGACCCTGCTCCACGACCTCCCAGTCTACCCCTCACGTACTCTGCTCTAGCCATAATGGCCTCCTTACTGTTCCTTAACATTCCAGATACATTCCTGCCTCAGGGCCTTTGCAAGATCCCTTGCCCAGATCTCCACTGGCTCCTCCTTCACTTCCTTCAGGCCCCTTCTCAAATGTCGCCTCCTCAGGAAGGCCTCTCTTGACCAACCCATCTAAAATGTCAACCCCTGCCCTTATATTTCACATTTCCCTTCCTTAAAATAAATACTACTTACCTGACACATTCTATATTTTACTCTTCACTGTTTGCCTTCCCTTCTAGAACTAAGTTCTGCAGGGCAAGGACTTTTGTCTGCTTTGTTCACTACTGTATACTTTGGGCCAAGAACATGGCCTGGCATGCAGTGGATGTCCAACAGCTGTCTATCGTATGAATCAATGTATGAGTGAATGAATGAATATACGGACTGCCATGCAGAGAATTAAAACTAGGTGGGTGACTGGAGAGGTGATTTTTGCTGGTATGGTTGAGGCAGGCCTCTCTGAGGAAGTGATATCTCCAGGATATCTTTCAGGAGCAGGGCCTGAAAGATGAGAAGGAGTAGGCCACAGGTCAGGAGGTAGGAGAAAGTACTCCAGGGTGAGGAAACAGCAAGTGCAAAGGCCCGGTGGCAGGATTTGGTTTTTGTTGGAGGACCAGCAAGGAAACTGGTGTGGCTTGAGCAGAAATACAGACAGATGACATAGACACAGCTACATAAGGACAGGACACAGCCTGGTGGCACTGGCAAGACAGACCCTCAGGATGAGTCAGGGAAAAGCTGGCTGTGCCACTTCCCAGCTGTGTAACTTGAGGGAAAGATGGAATTTCAGTTTCCTCATCTACAAAATGGGGACAACCACCATCTGCCTCAGGTCATCCAGGTGACCAGCGTTAACACAGGCAAAACGCTCAGAATGGTGCCTAACAAAGAGCTCAAAAAACATTGGCAACTGTAAGTCTATCAGTCCCTTATATGACACTTGGGGAGTGAACTCAGCAAGGCAATCAGTATGAAGATTTGAGGATGAGAGTGGGGAGCTGTGTGCTTGTGACATGCTGTGTGACTTCAAGAAGGTCACTGCCTTCTCTGGTCTGTTACCCTTAAAGTGAGGGGGTTAGTAGACTGGTCAGCCGACTTCAGGCAATGCTCTGGTGGGTACAAGGGGGTAGGGGGAAGAAATAGAACCCCCCCACCCCCCCACACACACACTTTCTGGTCCTACTACTGAATGTCAGCCTAAGATTTTATTTGAATGTTCCCTCTGCCAAGAAATAAATCTGAAATCTCCTAGGCCAGGACAGTGATATCAACTTCCATATACTGAGCCTTTTTTCCAGGCCAGTCCTGGGGTGAGGGAATGGGGAAGGACTTTATTGCTTCCATTTTACAGATGAAGAAACTAAGGTTCAGAGAGGAGAATGATTGGCTCTATGTCACCCAGCAAGGTCATGGTGGGGTCAGAATTCAAACCAAAGTCTTGTGATTCCTCAGACCAAAATGTTAACTGCTGCCCTCTGCTGACTTGACCCTCATCAGAGCACATTCCTCCCATTAGAGCAAATGTTTCCAGGGGTCAGGCGGCCAACATAAAAAGCAGAGTGGAGCTGGGGACACTGACCAACCAGATGTTCCAATTTTAGGAAAGAAACCAGAAATTTTAAATAGTCAAAAATTCAAACTTCTTTTAGAAACAAACTTCAAAAAACGTTTTAAAAACATTGAAAACTGCTCTGCAGAAGACACTGTCAAGAGAATAAAAAGACAAGCTATAGACTGGGAGAAAATATCTGACAAAGGACTTGTAGCCAGTGTACATAATGAACTCTGAAAACTCAATAATAAGAAGACAAATAACTCAGTGAAAAAATGAGCAAAAGTATGGTCAGTTCACCAAAGAAGATAAACAGATGGCAAATCAGCAGAGGAAACATCATTCCTCCTTAGGCAAATGCAAATTAAAACCATGACTATCACTTCACACCTACTAGGATGCTAAACAAACAAAAACTGACAACGAAATCAAGTGGTGATAAGGATTCAGAGCAACTGGAACTCCCATTCATTGCTGATGGGAATGCAAAGTGGTACGGCCACTCTGGAAGACAGTTGGTCAGTTTCTTATGAAATTAAACACACGCTTATTGTACAAGCCAACAAATCCACTCCTATATATTTACCCAAGATAAATAAAAACATATGTCTACTCAAAAACCTGCTGACTGATGTTTATAGCAGTTCTGTTCATAGTCACCAAGAACTAGAAACAAGCAAATCAAGTGTGCGTCAATTGATGAATGGATAAACTGTAGCAGATCCATGCCATGGAATACTATTCAGCAGTTTCAAAAACACAAACATGAACTACAGATCTTCCTTGACTTATGACAGGGTTATGTCCTGATAAACCCACCATAAATTGAAAATATTGATAGCTGAAAACGCATTTAATACACCTAAACTACCTACATCGCAGTGTAGCCTAGCCTACCTGAAACGTGCTCAGAACACTTACATTAGCCTACGGTTGGGCAAAATCATCTAACACAAAGCGTATTTTATAATAAAGTGCCGAATATCTCATGTAATTTATGGAGTACTGTACTGAAACTGAAAAACGGAGTGGTTGTATGGGTCTAGAACGGTTGTTAAGTGTATGAATTGTTTACCCTCATGATTGCGTGGCTGGTTGGGAGCTGCAGTTTGCTGCCACTGCCCAGGATCACAAGAGAGAATCAGACCACATGTTACTAACCCAGGAAAATATCAAAATTTGAGGTACGGTTTCTACTGAATGCGTATTGCTTTCACATCATTATGAAGTTGAAAAATCATAAGTTGAACTATCATAAGTCGGGGACCATAAGTACTGTGAAAGAATAAATATATATATTTGGTCTCAGCCTTGGTTTCCTGGCACACAGTTCCTAAAACCCTGGAAATCTCCACAGTAATAGGTATTCTAACGAGATGACTGACTGCTAGGGACTCCTGGACAGCCTCTGGATGGGGGCTGGTTGCCAGGAGAGCCAACCATGTGATTAGAGAGGCTGGACCAGTTCAGGGACCAGGACTGGAGGTTGAGTTAATCACCAGTGGAATGGCCAATGGTTTAGTCAATCATGGCTACATAATGAAGCCACCATCAAAATCCCTGAATGACATGGTTTGGAGAGCTGCTGGGTTGCTGAACATATCAAGGTGCTGGGAAGGTGGCGTACCTGGGGAAGCACCAAGTCCCTCCCCCAATTCCTTTTTCTATGTATCGCTTCCGTCTGGCTGTTCCTGAGTTGTATCTTTTAAAATAAACCAGGAGGGGAATACAAAAAATAAATTAAAAAAAAAACAACCCAGCAATCTAGTAAGTAAACTGGTTTCCTGAGTTCTGTGAACTGTTCTAGCAAATTATCGAACCAGAGGAGGGGGTTGTAGGTACCTCTGATTTATAGCTGGTCGTCCAAAAGCACAGGCGACAACCTGGATTTGAGACTGACATCTGAAGTGGGGGAGGTCTTGTGGGACTGAGCCCTTAACCTGTGGGATCTGCACGAACTCCAGTTAGTGTCAGAATTGAATTAAACTGTAGTTCACCCAGTTAGTGTCCATAGAGTATTGGAGAATGGGTTGGTGTGGGGAAAAAACCAAACACATTTCGTGTCAGAAGTTTTCTGCAAAAGTAGAAAGAAACAGTTTCCTTTTTAACTACTCAAACACAAAATAATTTGGATGACTCTCAAATGAATTTTGCTAAGAGAAAGAAGCCAGTGGTGGGGATTACGTGTCAAAACTCATACAACTAATAAATGAATTTAGCAATGTTGCAGGATATAAAATCAACACACAAAAGTCAGTTGCTTTTCTATGCCCTTAACAATGAACAAACCAAAACGGATATTATTTCCACTTACCATAGCATCAGAATGATCAAGAGACTTAGGAATAAACTTAACCAAGGAGGCAAAAGCTTTGTATACTGAAAACTACAAAATGTTGCTGAAAGAAAGTAAAAACACAAATAAATGGAAAGACATACCATATTCATAGATTGGAAGACTTAATAATGTCAAGATGTCCATACTACCCAAAGCAATCTACAGATTCAATGCCATCCCTATCAAAATCCCAACAATGTTCAGGACTTCCCAGGTGATGCAGTGGTTAAGAATCCACCTGCCAATGCGGGGGACACAGGTTCGATCTCTGGTCCGGGAAGATCCCACATGCCGTGGAGCAACTAAGGCTATGCACCACAACTACTGAGCCCGAGCACCACAACTACTGAAGCCCATGCACCTAGAGCCCATGCTCCACAACAAGAGAAGCCACCGCAATGAGAAGCCCTCACACCACAATGAAGAGTAGCCCCCACTTGCTGCAACTAAAGAAAGCCCGCGTGCAGCAACGAAGACCCAATGCAGCCAAAAAATAAATAAATAAATGAAAAATAATAATTAAAAAATCCCAACAACGTTCTTTGTAGGAAAAAAAAAAATCTCAAGGAACCTGAAGAGCCAAAACAACCTTGGAAAAGAAGAACAAAGTTGGGGGACTCACACTTCCTGATTTCAAAACTTATTACAAAGCACAGTAATCAAAATAGTGTGGTACTGTATAAGACAGATGTATAGACCAATGGAATAGAACAGAGAGCCCAGAAATAAACCCTCACATACGTGCGGTCAAATGATTTTCAACAAGGGAGCCAAGACCATTCAATGGAGAAAGGACAGTCTTTTTAACAAATGGTGCTGGGAAAACTGGTTATCCACTTACAAAAGAATGAAGTTGGAACCTTAGCTTACGCCATATACAAAAATTAACCCCAACTAGATCAAAGACCTAAACATAAGGGCTAAAACTATAAAACTCTTAGAAGCTTCATGACATTGGATTTGGCAGTGATTTCTTGGATATGACATCAAAAGTACAGGCAACAAAAGAATAAATTGGAGTTCATCAAAGTTAAAAACCTTTGTGCATCAAAAGACACTATTCAGGGGCTTCCCTAGTGGCGCAGTGGTTAAGGATCCGCCTGCCAATGCAAGGGACGCGGGTTCGAGCCCTGGTCCGGGAAGATCCCACATGCCTCGGAGCAACTAAGCCCATGCACCACAACTACTGAGCCTGTGCTCTAGAGCCCGTGAGCCACAACTACTGAGCCCGCGTGCCACAACTACTGAAGCCTGCGCACCTAGAGCCCGTGCTCCGCAATGAGAAGCCACCGGAGTGAGAAGCCCGTGCACCGCAACGAAGAGTAGCCCCTGCTCACCGCAACTAGAGAAAGCTGGCGTGCAGCAACGAAGACCCAATGCAGCCAAAAAAAAGACAAAAAAAGAAAGAAAGAATAAATTAAAAAAAAAAAAAGACACTATTCGGGGAGTGAAAAGGCAATCCACAGAATGGGAGAACATTTTTTAAAATAATGTTTTTCTTTGTTTGCTTGTTTTTGCCTGCACCACGGGGCATGCAGGATCTTAGTTCCCCGACCAGGGATTGAACCTGTGCACCCTTCAGTGGAAGCGTGGAGTCTTAACCACTGGACCACCAGGGAAGTCCTGGGAGAATGTTTTTGCAAATCACATATTTGACAAGGGATTAATGTTCTAGACTATATAAAGAACTCTTAAAACTCAACAACAACAACAACAACAAAACAAACAACCCAATTAAAGAGTGGGAGGGAATTCCCTGGTGGTCCAGTGGTTAGAACTCCGTGCTCTCACTGCTGAGGGCCCGGGTTTGATCCCTCATTGGGGAACTAAGATCCCACAAGCCACGTGCGTGGCCAAAAAAAAAAAAAAAAAAGTGGGAAAAGCACTTAAATAAACATTTCTTCACAGAAGATATACAGATGGACAATAAACACATGAGAAGATGCTCAACACCATTGGTCATTAGGGAAATGCAAATCAAAACCCCAATGAGAGAATCCGCCTGCCAGTGCAGCAGACACGGGTTCGATCCCTGATCCGGGAAGATCCCACATGCCGCAGAGCAACTAAGCCTGTGTGCCACAAGTACTGAGCCCACATGCCACAAATACTGAAGCCTACGCGCCTAGAACCCATGCTGCACAATAAGAGAAGCCACCACAATGAGAGGCCCGTGCACTGCAATGAAGAGTAGCCCCCGATCACCACAACTAGAGAAAGCCTGCACACAGCAATGAAGACCCAACGCAGCCAAATATAAATAAATTTATATAAAAAGAAATCCCAATGAGATACCACTGCATACCCATTAGGATAGCTATTATTTAAAAAAAGAAAAAGAAAATTGGGGAGCATGTGGAGGAATTGGAATACTTGTGCACTGCTGGTGGGAATACAAAATGGTGAAGCCAGTGCGGAAAAGAGTTTGGCAGCTCCTCAAAAACTTGAATACAGAATTACTATGTGATCCAGCAAAGCTACTCCTAAGTATATACACCCCAAAGAATTGAATGGCAGGACTCAGATACTTGTACACCAATGTTCATAGCGGCATTATTTACAACAGCCAAAAGGTAGAAACAACTCAAATGCCCATTAATGGGTGAATAAAGAAAATGTGGTATATATATACAACAAAATATTACTCAGCCTTAAAAAGAAAGGAAATTCTGACGCATGTTTCAACATGAATGAACCTTGAAAACATTACGCTAAATGAAATACGACAGACACAAAAGGACAAATATTGTACAATTCCACTTACATGAGGTCCCTAGAGGAGTCAAATTCATAGAAACAGAAAGTAGAATGGTGGGTGCCAGGGGCTGAGGGAGTGGGAATGGGGAGTTAGTGTTTAATGGGGACAGAGTTTCAACTTAGGAAGATGAAAAAATCCTGGAGATGGATGGTGGTGATGGTTGCACAACAATGTGGTTGTACTTAATGACACTGAATTGCACACTCAAGTTAAAATGGTAAATTTTATTATGCATATTTTACCACAATTAAAAAAAAACCCTTATGCAATATATACTAAAAAGGCTGAATTTGGGGAATTCCCTGGCAGTCCAGTGGTTAGGACTCTGCGCTTACACTGCCAGGGCCCTGGTTCGATCCCTGGTCACAGAACTAAGATCCCACAAGCTGTGCAGCGCAGCCAAAAACAAGGTGAATTTTACTTTATGTTAATTTTTTTAAGTAAATTAAAAAAAAAAAACACTCAAGGACTTCCCTGGTGGCACAGTGGTTAAGAATCCGCCTGCCAATGCACGGGACACGGGTTCGAGCCCTGGTCCGGGAAGATCCCACATGCCGCGGAGCAACTAAGCCCGTGAGCCACAACTACTGAGCCTGCACTCTAGAGCCCATGCGCCACAACAAGAGAAGCCACCGCAGTGAGAAGCCCCTGCACTGCAATGAAGAGTAGCCCCCGCTCGCTGCAACTAGAAAGCCCGCACGCAGCAACAAGGACCAAACGCAGCCAAAAAAAAAAAAAAAAAAAAAAAACACTCAGGAATGAAAATACTCTTAGATCATGAGCTTGGGCCTTTGGTGATAATGCCCATTTATTGAGCACCTGCTGTGTACTGGGTGCCAGGTTAGATCCTTTAAGTTTATAGTAATAATAACAAGATACTTATTCAGTATCTGCCGTGTGCCTGGCACTATCGAAGTGCTTTGTACACGTGAACCCAATGAGGTCTCCCGCTAACTCTGTGAGTTGGGTTCTGTTAACGTCCTGGGTCAATGAGGAGGCTGAGGTGCAGAGGGGCAGCGAGGGGTTGGTGGCCTTGCTGCCTGCGGACCATGTCCTGTCTCCCAAGGCCCAGCGTGGACGTTATGGCTCTGCTGAGAGGCCCTGTGGAGGGGAGAGGAACATAGCTCCATCCTGAGGACCTCAACCCCGCCCCAGGAACTGAAGCCACAGTTCGTTGGGGGAAGGTGAGACCCAAGTCCAGAGGGCGCCCGACTAGCCTTGCGGGCAGATCCTGCAGCCCCAGGGGACTCAGCTCACGTAAGCAGGAGCCCAGAGGCCAGGATGGGAAGAAGAGGCTCCCTGGGGCCCTGCTGTTTGTGCTTCCAGGAGCGAATGTCCCCTGGGCTGTGTAAGGGCAGAGGAGAGAGAATCGGGCCTGTTGAACTGCAGCCTGAGTGTGTGTGTTTGTGTGTGTGTGTGTTTGTGTGTGTGTGTGTGTGTGTGTGTGTGTGTGTATGGGGGGGGGTCTCAGCTACCCCGCAGAACCAAACTCCAGAGCTGTGGGGACTCACCCCTCCCTGACCTGCCACTGCTCAGGGTGGCCAAAGTCAGGCTAGAGGCTGTTCCAGCAATGTCCCAATGGGACCTGAAGCCACAAACCAGAGTCAAGGGCAGTCGACAGGCACTGACATCACAGCCACACACCCAGACACTTCATCACAAAGGAAACGACTTGCCCAAGACTCCCCTTTGGACAGGCTGACCACTTGATGGCATTCTCAGTTGAAGTTGCTACCTGCTTCCACCCCCCTGGGGCCCCGATGACTGCCCACCTGGGCTCCCAGAGCATCAAATTGGGCCTCTGCAGGACTGTGCAGCCCAGGGGCAGATCCAGGCTTCAGAGAGTTCTGCTGCAGGGGCCGATGGGAAAGAAACAAGCAGGGGAGGGGGGTAGCCAGGAAAGGGGACACATCCCAGTTGGTAAAGATCATAACAATGAAAGTAGCCAACTGCTACTGAATGTCACATGCTAGGCACTCTGCTATGCCTGGATGTGTACTGAGGCCCCATTTTCCAGAGAAAGAAACTGAGGCACAAACAGGATGAGTAACTTGGCTAGTGGTAAAGCAAGGATTTGAACCAGGGCAGCCAGGCTACAAGGCTGCCCAGTAAATCACTGGGTGTCTGTCTCCCCCAGGCAGGCCTGGCATCTCCCTGGGCTCCCTGCCCCACTCCACCTGACTGCCTTGTAGGAGGTGCCAGGCAGGCTTCATGGAAAGGCCTGGCATTTGCTTTGTGAAGGTCACACGGAGGTTGGGGGCGGGCGCTGGTGTGTGTCTGCCAGGAGGGCGCGTGGTGCCAGGTGACACGGCAGTTTTTGGGGCTGGGTGTGCAAGGAGGGTCTGTGTATGTGTGAGTCGGGGTGTGTGTGCACGCTCAGGAGCCCCTGTGTGCATAGAGTTGTCTGTGTGGATTTGTACGTGTGTGTGTGTGTGAGCGGGGTCTGGGTGTTGGTGGTGCCTGTGTGAATCTGTGTATCTATGTCTGTGTCTGTGGTCTGTATGACCTTGGGAGAGGGTACCTTTGTGCTGCACATGGGCGGCCCTGACTCTTCAGTGGGTATGAGGTATGAAAGCTCCTGTGTGTGGCCATGTGCAGGTGGGAATCGGGCCTGGGTGTGTGTTGCAGTGACAGTGTGTTCCTGGGGTCAGCGCAGTGTATGCGAGGCTGTGTGAGACCAGGGTTTCCGTGGTGTTTGTCACCATGGCCATGGGTCACCTGTGGGGTTCTCTTTTTGGCCCCATCAGCCAGAAGACCCATGCCTAGCACAGTACACACCAGGTGACCTCGATTACCCTGGGTGTGGGTGTGTCTGTGTTTGTGTCCTATGTAGCTGCATATGTGGAGTGTGTGTATCCATGTGGGAGAGCATGTGCGTGTCTGGGTGTCTGAAGGGACTGGTGCAGGGGAGCAGGTACAAGGCTGGAGCACCCTGAGAATTCTGAGAACCTAAAGACCACTTCTCTGCCTCAGCGCGGTCCAGTTGATTCTAAATACCCCCAGGAGTTCCAGCAGGAACCTCCTCCCCACCCCCACCCTAGCTTGGTTTTCATCCTGGCAGCCCCAGCAAGGAAGAAGGGAGGGTAAGGCTGGAGGCACTGAGCAGAGCAGGGCCGGAGGGACGTGGCTTGAGGCCAGTAGCCCGGGAGTGGAGCCCGGGTGATGCGGGACACCCATATTTGCTGCTACGGTGAATGCCAGAAGCCCAGATTTGGGGCACAAAGAGGGTAAAGGGATCCCATCTTGGGTAAGCAGGAAGGGGGCAGGACCCAGCACCCATTCTGGGGGGGCACCACCTGCAGGAAGCCCTCAGTGGCATCCAGACAGTTTAGGGCCAGGGAAGGGGGTGAGGCTCCAGACCAGACACTGGGGACTCCCCGGAAGGCAGACTGCTCCCCCACCCTACACACACACACAACACACACACACACACACACACACACACAACACACACACAACACACAACACACACACCACACACACACCACACACAACACACACAACACACACACAACACACACACACACACACAACACACACACACACACACAACACACACACAACACACACACCACACACAACACACACACACACACAACACACACAACACACACACACACACACAACACACACACAACACACAACACACACACCACACACACACCACACACACCACACACAACACACACACAACACACACACACACACAACACACACACACACACACAACACACACACACACACAACACACACACACAAAGCAGCCAGAGCCCTCCGGTGGCAAAGGAGGGGACTGGCCGGAGGCCACCCACCTGACAGATCTGCCTGGAGGGTACCAACAGGTGTCCTCGTCGCTGAAGGAGAAGTGGACCAGGGACTCAGGGCCCGCGGGGGGCAGTGCCAGGGCAGGGGGCCGGGGTCGGGCCCGGGGTGCTGCACTGGAGCGCATGAGTGCCAAGCACCGTCGGGGCGCGCATGGGGACGGCTGCACGGTGGTGTGGCGCGCACTGCTCTCCAGGTCCTAGGTGTCTGCGGCCGCCGCCGGCGCCGCCTCCACACCCGCCCTCCCGGTGACTCCCCCCAGGGACGGCCCCGGGCGTTCGGGCGTCCCCTCTTCCGCAGCGCCTGGGCGGGCTCCGCGCCTGCCTCCTCCTGCGGGGGCCCTGCGGAACTCTGCGCATACTTCCCGCCTGCCTCCCTTCCCCCGGGCCTCGGAGGGTGCCCCGGGCTCCAGTTTCCCGGGTTCCGAGCCCTCCCCTGGCCCCGCCTTTTCCACCCCTTCCCTGACGTCGAGCTGGGCCCGCTGGAGGTCTCCGAACGCCGTGCGTCCTGGGGGGGAACGACTTGCCCGCGGGCGCAGTGCGGGGTCCGGTGACAAAAACCCGGGGGAGGGACGATGGATGCGGGGGAGGTGGAGTTGGGGGCGTGGGGGCGGCGTAACAGAGACAGGAGAGGCAGAGGTGAGGACAGAGACACAGAGAGAAACCGGAGACAGGCACTGATTTCCCCCCACACACACACCCTTCCCGACCCCACGCGGGCCTCCCAGGGGCCTCGACCCCTCCTCCTTATGTCTTCCCGCCCCGATCTCGTCCCCAAATCCGGACGCGGGCCCGCGTACTGTCCCTGCAGTGCCCTCTCTCAGCCTGTGTCTCCGGACTCAGGTTCTAAACAAGTGCACGCGGAGAGTAGCGAGGAGAAGGGCAACCCGAGGACCTCTCCGGGCTCCGGAGAAGCCCCCGAAGCCAGCCCTTGCCTACCTCCGGGCCGCCAACCTCTGTTTCCAAGATAAACGGACACTGGAAAGCCAGACCGGATGTGGCCTCCAGGCTCCTCACCCCCAGGCTGCCCGCCCCCGCGGCCCACCCCGGGTCTGGCCAGGAAGGGAACTTCCATTTGCCCTCCTTGCTCGGTGCACGCGGTAATATTCCAGCGCCTCCTGGCAAGGTAACCCCCAGAGGGCAGCGCTGGCCCCATTTCACAGGCCTGTAGACTAAGGATAACACAACTGAACACACGTCCCCAGATCACCCTGGATGGCAGGTTGGCTTCACTCCCCCAAAGCCTGACCGCAGCTTCAGGTCTGCACGGGAAGTGGGAGGAACATAGCGTTTATTGAGCGCCTACTGCATGCCTTATCAGATGTCTCCACGGCAACCCTGGCGAGCAGACTTGATTTTTATCGCTGCCCTGTGACGGAAGAAAAAAAGTGAGGCTGACAGAGCCAGCTACGAACCCCAGACCCTGGCGCGCGCCTGATGGCCAGGGGGGACTCGAACCCACAGACACCAGCGCGCACTTACCCGGCCCACGCCTGGCGACCGAAATCCTGAAAGCCGCGGAGAAGCCGAAGGCGCCTGCGGAAAGTTGGGGACGGGCTGGCAAAGAAGACAGGCGAGGAAGGTGGCGATCGTGGGCGGCGGGGCGCGCGCGGGGCCGGGGGCTCGGGTAGGAACGCCTCGTCCTCGGTGGCCGCCGCTGCCGCCGCCGGGAAGACCTCCAGCTGCAGTTCGGGTATGCGGCCCAGGCCGCGCGGCCGCGCCATGGCTTTGGCGGGGGGCGCGGGGGGGGGCCGCAGAGCGGCCCGGCCTCGGCGGGCGCTGGGGAACAGCGCCGCCCGCCCCGCGCGGCCCACGCAGGCCGGCCGCCCTACCCGCGGGACCACGGGCCCCACCCCTCCCGGCCGCCTCGGCCCTTCCGGCTACGCGCTGGGGCCGCCCCTGGGGCGGGGCGGGCCAGGGGCCCCCACGCGGCCGCGGCGGGGACACCCCACAGACGCCAGGGGCCCCCCGCAGTCCCTCTGACGTCCTCACAATCGCCGGAAGCATCTCTACAAACACCTGGGATGCCCCCAGATCTCTGGGGTGCTCTCACACACACACAGCTTCCACGATGTTGAGACGTCCCACAGACCTCAGGGGCATCCCCAGAGTCCCTCAGACTGAGATCTCCACAATCCCAAGGAGTGCCCCTACTATCCCTGAGCTGTCCTCACACAACCCAGAGGTACCCCCCAAATCCCTGGGTTCCCCCACAAAATCCAAAGGTGCTCTGAGAGGCTCCCATAGACACCAGACACTCTCACAGCTCCCCAGATGTCCCCTCATTGTTACTGAAACATGCCCACAAACTCCAGGGGCACCCCAACAATCCCAGGATGTACCCACAAATGCCAGAGGTGCTCTGAGAGTCCACGAGAAACCCCTTCAGATCCCAGGACAACGACTATGTTTCCTCAGATGTCCCCCAAATCTCCTGGGGCACTCCCACCATCTCTGAGTCATGCAGAGACCCTCCAAACACCCCAAGAATCCCCCACAGCCACAGAGCATTCCCACAGATCTCCGTGAGGGCCCCCCCAAATCCTGGGGTCCCTTACAGACTTCAGGAATGCTTCCACAATCCCTCAGATCCCCTCCCCCAGTAGCTCCACAGCATTCCTGAGATGCCCCCAGAAGTGCAGAGAACCCAACATTACCTCAGGGGTGCCTTAGGACTCAGGGGATATTCCCATAACCATGGGGATGCCACCAAAATCCTGGGGTGCCCCCCATAGATCCCAGGGGCACAACTAGATTCCTCCACAGCTCCTAAGACAGGCCTACAACCCTAGGCTACCTCCAGAATCCAAGATGTACTCACAATCCTTGGGGCATCCCCAGAATGCCCCCCCCACAGGCTCTGAGACATGCCTTATAAGTCTTAGACACCCCTAGAAGCTTGGAGTGTGCTCACAGCCCCTAGACACTCCTAAGAATCCCCCGGTCCTCCCACTCCTTAGCATGAGGCACCTCTCTGAGGCACCTCTTAGAATTGGGGGCCCCACAGCTCATGAGGTGGCTCCAAGAACCCAACCTTCCCTCGGCACTGACTTCTGTGGGGCCCAGTGGTGGTGACTGCATGTCCAGCCACTGTGACTTTGTGAGGGGCATATTATCCCCTCTCACAGATGGGGAAACTGAGACTCAGAGAGATGAAGATTCTTGAATAAAGTCAGCTAGCTAGTTATAATTCCAGAGCCTATCCCTCCTGTCTACAGCTCTTTGGGGTTAGGGAAGGGGGAGAAAATTGTTTAAAATAAGAAAATGGGGCAAATCTCTACTTTAAATCTAAATTGCCTCTGTGAATATCTTTCCCTCTCTACCTGTTGGCTCCCATGTCAAGGGGCCCAAAGTTGGATGACCTAGGCTTGAGTCCGGCCTCCGGCGCTTCTTATCCATTTGACCTTGACCCAGTCACTTCATTTCACTGAGCCTCAGTTTTCCTACCTGTAAAATGGGTAAAATAACACTACATACCTCATGGATGGACACGTAAAAGGCTCAGAAAAGTGTCTGACATAGTAAGCGCTCACTGAATGTTAGTTACGATTTTTTTTTTTTTAATTTGCTCCAACCACCAAGCGCTGAGGCAGCTGGTGCTGCTTTGAGGAATTTTGAAGGACTAATTCTCAGGACAAGTGGTCCTAGCAGCTGCTAGGGCCTTACCTGAAAATTCCCCAACCAGGGCAGCAAGGCTCCTGGCTGGCTGCACTACCAAGTCCAAACTCGTACTGCTTGCCACACGACAGGCTAATAAATTGAGTGCCAAGATGTTGGGGCAAGGAATCGTGACTTTATTCGGAAAGCCAGCAGACCGAGAAGATGGTGGACTCATGCCCCAAAGAACTATCTACCTACGATTATTATTATTGGACAAAACATTTATGGAGAGCTTATAATGTGCAAGCCATGCACTAGACAGAGGATACAGATGATGGTGATGATGATAATGATGACATAGCAGCTAACCTTCAGAATGCTTCCTGTGCATTTACTGCCTCTACCTATGATCTCATTTAATTCTCACAAAATGCCCATCAAGTGACACTATTGTCCCATTTTACAGATGGGAAAACTGAGTCTTGGAGAGGAACAATCTTCTCAAGGTTACAGAGCCAATGAGTGGCTGAGCCAGGCTCTAGACCAGTGGTTGTCTCCCTTTATTTCACAATCATCCCCCCGAGTGCTTTTTTAGACACTCCCTTCCCCACCCACCCCCAAGTTGCCTCCTCCATGAAATGTTAATGCCATAGACATGTTGTATATCTATTTATGTACTGGGTGTTTATCTGGGCTTTATACATAAAAGTAAGCTTTTTTTCACACCTCCATCCCAAGAACCAAATTTCACCCCGTTGGAGGTGATGTCGCCCTTGTTGGGAATGCAGGGCTTCCCAACCTTGGCACCATTGACATTGAGCACCAGATGATCCTTTGTCCTGGGGGGCAGTCCTGTGAGATAGTAGCAGTGGCAGAATCCCTGGCTCCTCTCCACTAGATGCCAGTAGCAACCCCTCAGTCACGACGACTAAAATGTCTCCAGCGGGGCTTCCCTGGTGGCGCAGTGGTTACAAATCCGCCTGCCAATGTAGGGGACACGGGTTCGAGCCCTGGTCTGGGAAGATCCCACATGCCGCAGAGCAACTGGGCCCGTGAGCCACAATTACTGAGCCTGCGCATCTGGAGCCTGTGCTCCGCAACAAGAGAGGCGGCGATAGTGAGAGGCCCGCGCACCGCGATGAAGAGTGGCCCCCGCTTGCCACAACTAGAGAAAGCCCTTGCACAGAAACGAAGACACAACACAGCCATAAATCAAAAAAAAAAAAAAAAAAGTCTCCAGCAATTGCCACATGTTCCCTGGGGGACAGAATTGCCCCTGGTTGAGAACTGTTGCTCTAAACCCACTAAGACCCATGCCCTGGCCACCGGTACCCCTCAGTCAGGTACAAACAGAAAGGAAGGGCATTTGTATTTACCTGCTCTCAGGGTTCCCTGCATTGTTTTGCTGATTCCTCACATCAGACTTTGGGAATAGGGTTCATACTAGACCCATTTCAGAGATGGGGAAGCTGAGGCCCAGAGAGGGAAGTGACTTGGCCAGGGTCACTCAGCCTGGAAGGAGCACAGCTCGACTATGAGTTGATTATTATTATTATTTTCCACGACACGTGGCTTGCAGGATCTTAATTCCCCAGCCAGGGATTGAACCCCGGCAGTGAGAGCGCCGAGTCCTAACCACTGGACCACCAGGGAATTCCCTCGATTACAAGTTGAGTTGTCTGACTTCAGAGACTGGAATTCTGGCCAAAAGGGCCTTCACGGTTCAGTTTCCTTCTGGCCCCCTGAAGTCAGATATAAACTGATGTCTAAAGCCAACCCTGACCATGATCTACAAGGCCCTACATGAGCTGCCCTATCACCTCTGTGCCCCATTTCCTCCCAGCACCCCTTGCTCACTCTGCCCCAGTCACAATTGCCTCCCTGCTTTTCCTCCAACATATGAGACAGGTTCCCACCTCAGAACCTCTGCACCTGCTATTCCCTCTGCTTGTCAACCTCATCCTTCAGACACCCACATAGCATCTTCTCTCCCTTCATTTAGGTCTCTGCTCAAATGTCACCTCCTCAGAGAGGCATTCCCTGACCTCAAGGTCCCTCTTTTCTTCACGTCCCATGTGTCACCATCTATAATTATTGAATGCCTTTCCTTATTTCTTCCTCACTCACTCGTCTGAGAACTCCAGGACGGCGGGAACTGGGTCCATTTCAGTCTTCACCACAGCTTGAAGATGCTCAATCGATGTTTTTTGTTTTACTTTTGGATTTTTTTGGCCGCGATGTAGGGCATGCAGGATCTTAGCTCCCCGACCAGGGATCGAACCCACGCCCCCTGCAGTGGAAGCGCCGAGTCTTAACCACTGGACTGCCAGGGAAGTCCCACTTAGTCAATGTTTTTGGAATGAATGGCCCTGTTGCAGAAGAGGAAACTGAGGCTCAGACAGGTGAATTCCTTTCCCAAGGTGACACAGCAAGTCAAGGGCAAAGGCTGGATTTGGGCTCTTACTCAGGAGTGAAAACAGTGGGCTCAGATGCCCCCCAAAACTCTGCCCTCACCCTGCCGATCTGCAGTTCTCCCAGGCCCAAAGCCCTAGTTTCCTGCAACTCAGAGGAGCTTGCAGTCCATCTGTTACTGCTGAAAGAGGGGGCACGCTGGCAGCCAGAACCCGGGTTTGTGGTTTGGGGGACGCCCCCTTTCTCTCTGCTGAGGAAGTGCATTTTGAGGAAGTGCAGTTCTCAAAACACCAGCTCCTTGCTGCCCAGCCCCAATGTCGGCTATCTCAGCCTTACCGCAGCCCGGGGGGGGGGGGGGGGGGCAGATCTTATTCAGCCCGGCTTACTGACCAGGAAACTGAGGCCCAGAGAGGCATGATGCTGGCCCCAGGTCACACAGCGAGTCAGCGGACAGGGCTACAATCTGAATCTCACCCACGGGTCTGCAGTCGAGGAGACCTGGTTTTTAACCCCAATTCCTTCCTCGCTGTGTGACCTTAGGCAAATCACTTGTGTCTCGGTTTCCTCGGCAGGAATGGAAAGCCAAAGATGCCGGGAGTTAAAACGCAGGTTGGTGTTGGGAGGCCCTGGCATGGGCATTGGCTTGGGCAAGCGCGCGCGGAGGCGAGAGGGGAACTCCGCGTCCTCAACTTTTCCGCCAAGTTCCTCTCCATCCGCCAGGCGGCCGTCTCCACCACGCTCGGCTGAAGGTGGAGGATGGAGGTAGCGGCCTGGTACCAACCCCGGGTGGGCGAGGACCTCATCCGCAGCCTGCGGTCGGCCGGCCTGGCGCCCGCTGTCCGGGGCGCTCAATAAACATGAATAATACGGGGCGCCGCGGCAGTGACTGGCGGCGGCGACTTTGCTAGGGGACGAGAGTTCCGGAGGCAGGTCCGGACTCCGAGCGCACACTCAGCCTGTGCCTTTCTTGTCACCCAGCAGAGGGCGTGCGGAGGGAGGGGCGCGAGGAGAGACCTACTCCCGATACACACGCAGGGATGTGGGAGCGCCAGGGACTGGGGGAGGCGAAGACCCCAGTGGAGACCACGGGCCAGAGAGAGACCCCAGTCCGGTATCCACCTCCTCCTGGGGCCAGGCAGAGCCTCCCTCGGTGGGGAGAGTCTGGGGGTTCAAAAGGGGTCGGTACGTTGGCCTCGCCCCCCAGTTCAGGCAAGTCTCCCCACCTCACCACCAGAGTCCTCCTCTTCCTCCCGCTCCATCTGCCTTTTGACAGATTGTGGCGGTGCCGTGACTCAGCCCCACAGGGAGCCGGGAGCGCAGGCTCTTACATCCCCAGGTCTGGAGGGGGGGGGGGGTTCAGATGCCATCGCAGACGGGGGGGCAGTGCCCTCTCTTTGGAGGTTCCTTTGATTCAAGTCTCGAGGGCTCTCTGGATCCCCTTTCTGGTGGCTGCATGAACTCTAACGTGGATAGCACTGGAACCCCCTGTGTGTGCACCCTTTCTGGAGAACTGGGCTTGGCAGAATGCTCATTCCTAAGGAGTGAGTTCCCATTAGAGGCCTTTCAGTTTCTCCTTCCTCCTTCTGCCTGGGGGTGGGGGGAGGATGCTGGCACCAGTGCCCTCCCTCCGGCCACAGCCACTGGAGGCTACGCAGGCCCACAGTGAAACAGAAACCTGAGCCCCTGCTGGGATGTGGTTGAGGTTCCTGTTTTTCCTTCCCACCCTACAGGAGCAGGGTCTACGGAGGCCCCACCTCCTCTCCCAAATTCGGGTCCCTGAGTGACTATCAAGCACTCGCTGTGTGAAGTCCTTTACACACATCCCCAAGCTCGCAGAACTCTCGAAATGACCCCCACAGGGCAGTGACAACAACAACCTCACTTTACGGATGGGAAAACTGGGGCTCAGAGAGGGCAAGACACTTGTGCCAGGACACACAGGCATCAGATGGGACCTGTGCTGGAATCTCAGCTCTGCCATTTCCTGGTTGTGTGAACTTGGGTAAGAAGGAGAAGGGGGGACTTCACTGGCAGTCCAGTGGTTAAGACTCCGCACTTCCACTGCAGGGAGCACGGTTCAATCCCTGGTTAAGGGGAACTAAGATCCTGCATGCTATGTGGCGCGGCCAAAAAAAAAAAAAAAGGAGAAAGGGCTTTGCCCCTCTGGGCCTCAGTTTACCTCACAGGTCACTAGGGATGAAGATGTGTGGAAAAGTCCCTGGCATGGAGCCCAAGAGTGAGCCATTATGAGATGGATCTCACTAAGATAATGATGATGATTGTCACTCAGCCACTGTCCCCAGAGAGTCAGCACCACAGAGACCAGGGTAGGGGGAGTCCCTGGGGCCTAAAAAGGGACTAATGCCCAGTTCCTATTGCACCCCGCCCCCTCTTGGGTCTCTCAGGACAGTGACCTGCGCCAGTTTGGCTCACTGCCCCTGGTCTTGGCATTTCCTGTTGATTCCAGCTTTGTTTTCCTTCAGCCTCTCTCCAGTTCCCTGTGGGAAACAGCAGGCTGTGAGTGCTGGATCCATGACACTTGCATCCTGGGGGTGGGCAGGGGTGCTGGAGTGCCCCGAATGGAGGGGGGTGGGTGACCTGGAGGCTGTGGTGCCTGCTGGAGATCTCCAGAGAGAGCTAAAATAGTAGGGTCCCAGCCTAGAGGGGCCTCCCTCAGGAACTCCAGGAGAGGCCTGAATCTGACTGTCCCAGTGGTGTTCCAAGTAGAGGGGCACCCATGGGAGTCAGGCGAAGCACTCAGTCAAAGCCATCAGTCACACATGTCACCAGGACACAAAGTCAGACCCCATCGGAACACTAGCTGGTTAGAGGACAGCATGCCAGGGAGTTGGGTGCACGCCCTGAAAGTGAGAGCACCAACTCTCAGACACGGGGCACACAAGCAGCCGAGAACATTTCACAGTGTCTCAATCACAGTGTCCCCAGGAATATACACATCACAGTGCCACCATCACTGCATCCCAGAAACACACGCTGTCACAATCACTGTCCTAGGAGCACGCACAGTCACTCTGTCACAATCACTGTCCTGGGAGCAGACACAGTCACTCTGTGACAATCACCACATCCTACAGTCAGGGACACAATCACAATGTCCTGGGAGCACATACGGCCACGCTGTCACAATCATAGTATTCCAGTAGCACACACAGTCATCCCATCACAATCACAGCATCCCAGGGGCACACTCAGTCACCCAGCAAAATCACTGTGTCCCAGGAGCACTCGATGTCACTGTCACAATCACCATGTCCCTGAAGCACACAAGTCACACTGGCACAATCACTGTCCTGGGAGCACACAGTCAACATGTCACAAACTATACTATCCTGGACACACACACAGTTATGCTGTCACAATCATAGGACCCCAGAACCCCAGGCAGAGCATGCAGCCAAGGCGGCCACAGCTGGCCATCCCCAACAGCTGGAGCAAACTCAGGTCAGTGAGAGGGTACCCAACTCACACTTCATCACTAACACTGTTACCTAGGGAGCCAGGGACTCCCTCACCCTGTGCTGGGACTGTGCACCCCCTGAACACTGTTCTCTCTCCCTCTGGGCAGCTACTGAACCCGAACACTCCTGCCTTGAGCGGGGGCTCTGACATAGCACACAGGCCCCCAACAAAGGGCTCCCCCAAGAGGTCCCCTTTAGATTACTGACCCCAGCTGCAGGGCAAGTCCATGAATCCCGCTCCCAATACAGTCCTCCCCACTCTAGAAGGACCCTGGGAGCCCCCCAGCCTGCAGGAAGCATTGTGGTTCTCGCAGGCACTCCCTACAGACTGACCCCTAGGCCATCCCCAAACACAGTGAATCCAGCCCCGTCAAGTGGCACCCAGCCTAGTCACTGTCCTGCACTGTCACCGACGAAGGCTACAGACCCCTAAAGCTGCAACCCTCAACCAAGACCCCGTTAACAGCACACGCAGCATGGCGCCCCCATAAATCGATCTCAGGATCATCTTCAGTAGGAAGTCTCGGGTACAGTGCACCACCGGGGGTCAGGTCCCAGACGCCCCCGCAGTAGAACTCCTCCCCCCAGCCCCGTCAGTCACACTGATCCCACCCGCATCACAGCGCCCCCCTGCGGTCAGCGGGGCGAGTTGCGTCCTCTCTGCGCGCCTATCCGCTCCGCGCGCGTCCGCCGCGGAGTCTTACCGCCTGCAGCTGCCTCCGCCCGCGCTGCCGCTGCCGGTGCCGGAGCCGTGAAATGACGAGGGCCAGGACATACGGGACGTGCGCAGGCCGGGCCGGTCGCCGGTGTCCACGGCGTCGGCGCGCTCTATGGGCCGGTGTGGCGGCCGCTCGGGCTCGGCGCGCTCCGCGCTGTCCGAGTAGCCGCGCTGCTGGATACGGATGGGGGTCCGCGGCTGCCGCCACAGGTGCTGAGGGGGCGGCTTCAGGGTGGCCTGGCCATCCCGGGGCCCGGGCAGAGACAGAGATAGGCTCCTCTCTGAGGGGACGGCCGGGGGCTCCATGGCCGCAGCCCCCACCTGCACCCCAGGGGGCCCCGGCCCTCTCCAAGCTGCACCCCGTTCAGCTGCGCGCGAGCTGACGCTCCCGGGGCCCCTCAAGTGCGCCTGGCCTCGGTGGGGCCATGGCGCCCCGGGGAGAGACCCGGGGGCGCTACGGGCCGATCGCCCCCGGGCCGGGCGCGGAGGCTTCCTGTCAGCGCCTGGCGCTCTGCTTGACGCGGGGCAGCGCTCTCCGCGCTCGGCGTCCCGCTCGGAGGCAGCCCCGGCTCCCCCGCCCCGTCCCGCCTCTCCCCGCCCCCCGCCCGCCGCGGCTGTCAGCACCGCCCCCCTCCTCCTCCGTCCGGGCCAGTGGGGGGCAGCCACCCAAGGAGGGGGCCCTTCCCGCCCACGCAGAGACCCGCTCCCGGCGGGGAGGGGGCGCCGGAACTCAGCTCTCTCCAGAGCGCCCTGCCTCAGCCGCGGCGCGCACGGCCACGAAGGAGTTAAACGGTTAATCCGATCGTGAAGGAGACACCCGACTGGTTGCCGGTGTGTCAGTCAGTCCGTCCATCATGGTGGGGGCGGAGCCCAGTGCTGGCTTGTCCTCTTCGCTACCCCTGGCCAGGGGGAGCTTGTGGGAAGTGGTCCCGGTAACACGGATGCGGTCCCTGCAGCGGGCGGCGACGGTGTTCGGGGAATCTCCTGTTGGTGGGTCGGAGGACGGTGATGGTGTGTGCCTGGGGCGGGAGGTGCGCGCACGTGGCCTCTTCCGAGGGATGTCTGTGTTTTCGGTGTCTCCTCGAAGTGTGTGTGCGCACGTGGTTGGCTGCTGCGGTCTGCCTGTTTACCTGGATTTCGCTGTGCGTGTATCTGCGTGTCTGTGGCTGGAGGAAGTGTGTGCACGTGTGCTGCCTGTTTGGAGGGTGTGTGCCTCTTACAGGGTCTGTTCTGGTGGCCTGGGGTCTGTGCTTGTGTTCCCCCGCGATTGGGTGTGTACTGTGGTGGGTCCGCGCTCGCGGAGCTGTGCACTCGATTCAGCCTCTGTTGTTTGACTGTGGTGTCTGAGGGAGTCAATGTGTGTTGGTGTGTGTGTGTGGTCGGCCTGGGGCCACTCTGAGGTGTTACTGGGGTGTGTCCCTTTGGCTCCTGTGTGGCTCCAGGAGGACACCCCGGCTCTGATACCCCGACTGCCCGCCCACCTCTCTGTGTATCGCTGCTCCTTCTAAAGCGCTTCTGCAGCAGGTAAACTGAGGCAGGTCCCGGGCAGCCGCGGGACGCATCCCCGTGCCCTTTTCAGGCGAGTAAACAGCCGCGCCTCCTCCCCGCTGCCCCCGCGGGCAGAGCCCCCCTTCCGGCACCTAAATCGGGAGTCGCCGTGACTCACGCTCCCGCCTCCCCCAGCGCCGCGCTGAGCGCGAGCGAGCAGAGAGCTAGCGGGATCCGAGCGCCCTCCCTTTCCCCCGCCCCGGCCCGGGCCGAGCCCTGGTGTCGGTGGCTGCCGGGCACGGGGAGAGCACACACACCAGTGGCCCGCCCCCGGCCGTTGCGCGCTCGGATTAACCAGCTTGGGTGCAAGTACGCGCAACCAGGCCCCGCCCCCGCGCGCCCCCCTCAAGGGCTCCCCCCGGGCAAGCCTTGCCGTCTGCCACCGCCCTCCCTCCGCACTGTTCTTATTGGAAAAAACAAACAAACAAACAAAAAAAACAAAGCCCGTCTCCAACCCTCACAGCCGCTTTTCTCCCCGCCAGAGGGGGCTCCAGGCGTGGGCGAACGCAGAGCCAGAAACGCCCTCCCATTAGCAGCGGCTGGATGTCCCAGAGGCCAGAACTGTGTCCCCCAACTTCTCTCAGGGACCCTCCCCACAAGTGAATACTCAAAAAGGCTTCTAGGGGATCGGTAAGGGCTGGAAGTCCTCCCCAGATCACTTGAGGGTCTTGGGCTGGACCAAATTCTTGGCGGGGGGGCGGGGGTTGCTGTTGTCTTGTCAAAGCTCTGGGTGGGGTAACACAGGGTGGGGTTGAGGGTGGGGTCAGGTCACAGCGGGGGCTGCACAAAAAGGAAAGCCCAAGGCAGTCGGCCAGAGCTGGTAGTTGGATCTGTGGCCTGAACCAGGTAGACGCTAGAGGAATTTTCTTTTTGTTGTTTTTTTTGGGGGGGGTTACATTAGACCACTGGAGAGGGGAATGACAGTCAATTCCTCCTCCATTTGGAAATGAACCATTGTACCATGACCCAAGCAGAAACCCTGGGGCCCTCCGATTGAGTAGACAAAGGGGTGGGTGGGGAGATTGAGGCTGCAGAGAACAGTGGCAGCTGTCTGGCTTTCAAATTCATCCTTGGGCCAAGATGGGGGTTGAAGTGCCCTCCGAGGACCCCAGATGAGAAAGAGCACGGAAGTGCAGTGTGAAGCAGAGCTCAGGAGAAAGAAAAATGCCAGTCCAGACCTCCTCCAGGGTCCCACCATCTCCTTTTAAGGCCTTGAAGAAACTGCATCCTCTCAGAAAGGGAAATAGAGGTGCACAGCGGATTGGTGGGAGGCTCACTCCCTAGCCTGTCCCAGCTCTCTGATTATGGGAGCATCGTTGGGGACTGGAGGGTTGAAACCCTTTCCGAAATCCTGCCCCTTGCTGACTCAGGCAGCTGCAAAATGGAAGAAGGGGTTCCTAGAGGCTGCAAGAGGTGCCTCTTGTGGGGGCGGGGTTATGTCACAACCTGACCCACCAGGCTCCAGGAGAAGTTTCAGCTGCTTTTGCAAAACACAGGGAGCCAGGAGCCTAGAGCACGGGAAAGGGTTGGTGGCTGGACTTAGCCCAGGTGGCCCTGTTCCTCCACCCCACCTCCCAGCCTGTTCCACCTCCTGCCTACCTGTCAGCTTTGGTGATGGAAATCCGCGGGGGGATCAGCAGTGGCAGCGTGGTGGGCCGTGATGGCAGAGGGACCCCAGTGTCCAAGGGCTCAGGCTCAGCCCAGCCCAGGCCTGGGCCCGTGGAGAGGCGTCGGCGAGGGTGTCGGAGGGCAGCCCCGAGCATGTTGGCTCGGCCGGGCTCGGGGGTCTCTCGCGGCCTCTGAGGTGTGACAAGGGCGGGATAGGGGTGCAGCCTGGTCAGGCAGCTCTGAGCCCCTCCCTGCAGTAACGTCCCTCCCTAACCATCTGAGATAGTGGCCGATGGGGATATAGGCTCCTGTGCCCCTCTCACGTCTTAGCCACTCACTAATCCCTCCCACAGAGGGTCCCTTCTCAGCTCTTACATCTGAAGGGTGCCCGTTCTCAGCCATAATTTTTGTGGGACTCCCTTTTTTCCTCTCTTTTTGTGTGTGTGGGCGCACCACGCGGCATGCCGGATCTTAGTTCCCTGACCAGGGATCGAACCCGTGCCCCCTACAGTGGAAGCGCGGATTCTTAACCACTGGACGGCCAGGGCTCTGGACCCTCATGCCTGTACTCTGCCCTTCACTGTGAAACCCCTCTAACACATCACCACCCTCCACGTCCAGGAAGCCCCCTCTTGGCCTAAACGTCTGTGGCCCCCTCTCCTCATATCTGAGACCCTTAAGGCCTCACCCCCGGCACCCTCCCCTCCACCCTACAATCCTCTCCCTATTTGGAAAGCCCCTTGGAAGACCCTGCCTTCTATCCCTGGGCTGAGAGCCCTTAATTTGGGCAGCAGGAGTATAATGAAGTCAAGGGAGTAAACTGAGGCACAAGGGGACAAGACTCCTTGCTGCCTGGGGGGAAAGTGAAGCCAGGTTTAGTGAGCAGTCAGTCTTGGTCTGTAGAGGGCTCCCTACTCCCCGTCGCAGCCCAAGCCCCGCCCCCAGCCAGGGCCCCGCCCCTCGCACCTCATCACCGGTCCGGGCCACCGACAGGACACTGCGACTCCTCTTCATCCCGCCAGACTAGCGCGCCTTGGGGGCTTCAGGGGCCATGTCGGCCCCGGCCAGTGCCTCCTGCAGGACCAGGCCGAAGGCATCCGCCGTTAGCTCCCTGGGGCTCCCCCTGCCGGTTGAGCATGGAATCCGCACCCGCCCCTCGCCAACTGCCTCTCCTGGGGCGTGACGTAAGCAGGTGGCTGACGCACTGCCTGTCGGTGACGTCACCCGTCTGTTGCCAGAGCGACAGCTGATGCGCGACTGGGCTCTGAACAGCGTCAATGCCTGGATTGGCCACTGGGGGGCCGAGAGCCTCCGGCCCGGGTCGCCCCAGCCCCCACCTGTCCTCTTGCGGGGGCTTCTCCAGCTTGGGGATCCCTCAGAGAAGACAGGGAGCTCCCAGAGCCGGCCGCGTGTGGCGCGTGGTCCGAGTCGGGGGCAGGAGGAAGCGTCTTCTCCGAGCTGTTGGGCTTTTATGCCTAAACCCGAAATAGCTCCGATGTGCGGGGGCCGGGCGCAGCGAGACGGCGGCTTGGGCACAGATGGGGGACGCGCAGGCAGAGGCGCGCAGAGACAGACAGGGACGCGTGGAAATAGAAACAGACAGGGACACAGACGCAACTCCCGATTATGAGTGCGCTCTGCTGCCGGCAATCCCTATCTAAAAGCTTGCGGGAGGGGAAGGCCGGCTCGCTGCACCGTCACACCCAGGCGCTGCAAATTATTGCTGTGTGGCCGTAGGTCAGTGACTTAAACTGTCTAAGCCTCAGTTTCACCTCTGTGAAATGGAATGATAATCCTTGCAGGTTCTATATGAGAATGAAATGAGATCAGACCATATTGAATTCTCGAAGAACAGCGTCTGGCACGCAGTAAGTGCTTAATAAATGCTATTACCATCTGAGCCTGTGGGAGCCTGTTAGAACCCAAGTCAGATCATGTCCCTCTTCTGCTCAGAGCCCTCCATGGCTTTCACCTCCCTCAGAGGAGACGTCAAAGTCCTCAACAAGAGGCTTACACAGTCCTGCTGTCCTCATCCTCCTCCCACCCTCCCCCAGGCTCACTCTGCTCCATCTACACTGGCCTCTCGGCTGTTTCTGGACACACCAGGCAAACTCTAGCCTCAGGGCTTTTGCACTTTCTGTTTCCCCTGCCTGGAACTTTTTCCCCATAAACATCCGTAGGTCCCTCACATCCTTCAGGTCTTTAATCACATCTCACCTTTTCAGCATTTCTCCTGGTGTTTCTCTCCACCCCACCCCTGTTTAAAGTTGCTAGCCCCTCAGGATTCTTAAACTCCCTTATCCTGCTCTATTTTTTCACAGCATTTATCACCTCATAACATACTATGTAATTTACTTATTACATGTATTGTCTGTCTTGTCCCATACTAGAATATCAGCTGCAGGAGGACAAAATATTTTATCTATTTTATTAATATATCCCCAGTGCCTAGAACTGAATCTGGAACATCATAGGCTCTTAATAAGTATTTATTCAATGTCTAGCTACTGTTTTGAGGACTCAAGAGCATATTAATAATGTTCCTAGAAGGTCTACTAGCTACTAGCTACTTTACCCTCTACCTTGGCTCTTATTTCTTTTTCTTGCCTTATAGCTCTAACTAGCACTTCAGTTCAATATGAACTAGTAGAAGTGAATGTAAATGTCATCTCACCCACGTAGTGCTTAGCACCAGGCAAGTCTATGACAGACAATTGTTGAACAAATGGATGAATGTATAAAGATAGCTTAAAGGTCACCTCCACTTCTCAGCTGGACTGAGCCAGTCCATGTTCTGGGCTCCCACTGCTGTTTGTTCTGCCCCTATTAAAGCACTCATCATTAGGGGTTGTAATTATTTGTATTCCCCACTAGAGCTCTGTGAGGGCAAGAAATGGTACCCATTCATCATGGTCCCCCACACATAGTCTCAATGAATGCTGAATGAATAAATGAAGAAATGAGTTAGACATACAGAGAAAGAGGCACCCTCTCCTCTGTATGCAGACAGACACATATGCTCAGACAGGCAGAGAAACAGCCATGTAGTAAGGACCATGCTTAGGCTCCAGTATTACATTGACAGACATGCATTCAAATCCTGACTGTGCCACTTATTAGCTGTATATTTGGGGGCAAGTTGCCCAGCCTCTTTGAGCTTCAGTTTCCTTATCTGTAAAATGGGGATAATATTCATACCTACCTGAGGAGGTTGTTGTGAGTATGAAATGAAATAATGCATGTAAGGTTCTGAGCACAGTGCCTGGTTCATAGTAGGTGCTCATGAAACAGTGGCCACTATCTTAATAATACTAACAATTATCACTGTTGTTGACTCAGTGGAGCTATGGACATAACATGGGAGACAGCTACACATTCACAGAGACCTCAATTCCTCCCGTCCTCCCCGCTCATCCCGCTGGCCTCCTCGCTGTTCCTCAAACACTTCAAGCATATTTAGACCTCAGGGCCTTTGCACTTGCTTTTCCCTCCCCTGGAAAACCAGCCTCAGGTATCCTGTGCTCCTCCCACCCCCGATCTCCCTGGCTCTGCTTTCATTTTGTTTGTTTTAGACTTACAACATTCTAACAAGATATATAATTTACTTATTTTATTATCTATTGCCTGTCCTTTGATTAGGACATGAGGTCAGGATGTTGGTCTGTTTTGTCCCCTGCTGGATCTCCAGGACCTAGGACAATGCTGGTATACAGTAGGTGCTCAACAAATGTCTCAAGTGAATGAATAAATCCACTTGACTCCCTCACCTCCTTCACCTCTCTGCTCAAAGTCACCTCCTTTTAGAGGCCTTCCCTGGCATGGATGCCTCCCCCCACCCCATCACCCTCTGTTTCTCACTCATCTTTATTTCTGTTCTCAGCACTCATCACCCCTGAGGTATCATATGTTTGTTTCTGCTTGCCCCACCCCTTAGTTCCATGAGGGCAGGAGATTTTTCTGTCTTGTTCTAGGGCCAACTTCATGGACACGTGACCTGAGCAGTCCCACTGGGCCCCATGCTTAGAAGGTTTAATGCACTGCTGTCGTCGTCTTGAAATTCTTAATAATTTTAAACAGGGGCCTTGCATTTTCATCTGGCCCTGGGCTCTGCAGAATTCTTTAGCCGGTCCTGGCTGTATCCTCAGCGCCCAGAACAGCCCATGGTAGGTGCTCAAGGATTCGTGGAATGAAGGAAGGAATGGAGGAGGCCAGGGGAGAGAGGTGGAGACACACATGCCACCACTGTCTGGACACCTGTGCACATTTTCAGAAATCATCTCTGGCAGAAACCTGGGCATGGGACACAAGGCCTCAGAAACTGGCCTGAGTGCCCAGGTGGAAGGGAGCCGCTAAGCCTGCCTTCCTCTCCCCTGCGCAGCAGCCGGCTGGTGAGTGGGGTCCAGATGGCAGAGCAGGCGCCAGGCTCAAGCTGAGAAGAGGCCTCTTCCCTCATCCAGCTTGTCAGCGTCCCTGGCCTGGGCTGACAGAGGAGCACTGGCTTCACCCAACTTCCACCGCCTTCAGAAGGACAGGGTGATGGGCCACTGTCTGATGGACAGCCAAAGAGGGATGGAAATGAGGATGAATACCCTTGTCCACAGCTTGCCCCAGGTCATTCAGGCCTGAGGAGGAACAATGACTACCCAAGCTCCATGACTTGGAGCTGGGAAGGACTCCCAGCCCCCCTCCCCACGGGGCATGCGTGTGTGTGTGTGTGTGTGTGTGTGTGTGTGTGTGTGTGTGCGCGCGCGCGCGCGCATGCGCGTGTGTGAACGTGACTTTGAACACAGCTGCCCACATGCAACCGGACGGGTAGAACTCTCTGGGAGTCTGAGTGTTGCGTAGTTGAGACTAGACCATACCCGCAGGAGTGTGTGTATGTGACAAAGTGACACCATATCAGTCTATGTGGGCATGAGGCTGGCTGTGTCTCTGTGTGACTCTGAGTATGTGTGTGTGTGGAGGCGGGGAGGGTACATGCATGTGGGTGCAGCGGGAAGTACATTGGTTAGAAAGATGGATTCTGGGTTCAAATCTCTGCACGGCCACCCAGTAGTTATGGGGCCTCAGGCACACTATTACGGTTCTCAGGCTCCAGCCTGTATGTGGTGTTTGTGGGATTACGTTTGTCTGGATCAAAGTGTGTGTGTGTGTGTGTGTGTGTGTGTGTGTGTGTGCGTGTGTGTGTTTGAAGAGTAATGCAACTCCTCTGGGAGGTCTTCCTGGATACCCAACCCAAAGTGGATCCCTCCATTTTTCTCTCTTGTCACAAGCTATTTCTATCACCGTCCTAATCACAGTTTGTTGTTATATATTTATTCGTTTGTTTATGTTGTTTCTTCTCTGTTTTCTCTACTAAATGTCAGCTCCATGGGCGTAGGGGGTTTTCTTCTGTTTGCTGTTGTGTCCTGAGCACCTGGCACATAGTAAGCACTGAGTAGATACTTGTTGAATGGATGAGTGCAGGGCTGTGTCTGTGTGGTATGGGGAGAGAGATGGGCACCGGCAGGGTGTCATGGGTTCCTGGAGGGACCTGTGCTCAAGTCTGGTCTCTACTCTCTTCCATTCCCCGCTGTTCAAAACCATTCCTTCAGCCACCCTCACTTGTGTGGGAATGATGACACCCCGTCAACTCCCTTATTGCCTTTGATGACATCTTTCCCCTTTCTGGGTCTTAGGGACTCACGCGCCTCATCCGTAAAATAGGAGAGAGGATGGATTGGTTCATGATAAACCTCCTACCTGCTCTAAAGTGCTATGAAAATAGTCTTAATCTAATCCCCTCTTTAACTCATTCAACATTTACTGAGCACCTATTGTGTACCAGCCGCTCTTCTAGACCTGGCCCTCCCCTCATGGAGCTGAAAGTGAATGAGGAAGGCAGATACAAACCGTAAATCTCATTTAATCTTGAACATCCTTCCCTGCAGTCACTCTCTATGCCTCATGAAATTTTAGTCTTCACAGTGTGAAATCACCGTGGATCTTTCTCTGTTTACCCACTGATCTTGCTCCCTCATCAGTGTCCAGGGTCAGCAGAGCAGGGACCCAGCTGGTCTTGTTGGTTGCTGTAGCCTGACAGCCTGGTCACAGTGTCCTGCACACAGTAGGCTCTTGGGAAATATGTGTGAAATGAACTGTAAAATAAATGATGGCGTAACGGCAGACTCGCATGCATGACCTCCCCGAGTCCTGGGTGTGTCATTACCCACTTTGCAGATGAGGAAATTGAGGCTCAGGAAGGCAAAGCCGTTTGCCCAGTCCCACAGCCGCAGCTAAGCAGTGTGTGGCTATGGGATGCAGCAGAGGAAGCTTGGGAGCCTAGAGGAGCATTCCCAGCCCCCCACCCCCACCCCACAGGTACAAGACGCCCAGCAGGGGGTGCGCTGATGGGGGGAGGGCGGTTGGGAGTCCGAGGGACAGTGCAAAGCAACTCAGGGGTCTCTGTCTCAGTCCCCCGGGCTGGAGATGCTGTGTTGTCAGGAGATTAGTAAATGCTTGGCGCTGATCGGGGAGCTTCCGGCGCCCTGTCCCCAATTCTGGGAGCTGGGGCTCCTGGGACCCTGTTTCCCTGGGGCCAGGCAGCTCCGGTCTCCGAAGCCAGGTAGAGACCCCCGCGCCTACCCGGGAATCCGGCATCCGGTGTCCTCCCTACACACCCTCAGCCTGGAGGCCGGCCTGAAGCCCTCAAAGGGCGTACAGGGGGCCCCTGACTTTCTTGGGGGGCGAGGAAAGTCCCCCCCCGTCCAGACCCCCTCCCTCCCGGCGCCTGTCCCCCTCCCCACCGCAGCTTGTGGTCCAAAGCTTACCTTGCAGGGGGGCTGGGCAGGGGATGCCCCGCCCTCTCCGGCCTGGTGGGCGGGAGGGGACGGGGGTGTCCAGACCCTTTGTTTGCTGGTGTGTGTGTGTGTGTGTGTGTGTGTGTGTGTGCGCGAGAGAGAGAGAGAAAGAGAGAGAGATTGTGAGACCCGCTGAGGTGTGGGTCCTTGCGCGCGCGTGCCCGGGACTTGACTGCCGCTGTGATGCTGGACTGCCGGGGCTGGAGGGGGAGGAGGAGGAGAGGGGGACTCCCCCGCCCCCGCCCGCCTACTCGCGGGTTTGAATGGAGCGCGAGGGGGAGGGGCGGCAGCAGGCGGGCGCTTTTGTCCGGATGGCCCCTCCCCTTCCGTGGGCAGGGGAATCCCCCACACCCCCACCCTTTTAGAGACCTTTACTCCAGTTGCTCCAGCCCCTCCCTCCAACGCCTGCTCTGGGGGAGTCTGGAAGAGGCTCCCTTCACCAGAGTGGTTGAAGCTCCTCCCGTCCACCCCGTCCCCCCAGCGCCCTTTAATCTGAGATAATCCTGGCCCTAGGCTGCAACGAAGCCTTTTATCCCGGTGTCACAGCGTGGATAGGGATGTATGAAAATGTGTGGCTGGGGTCGCCCAAGCTCAGTGTAATGGAGTCCTTAGCGCCCGGGACGAGGAAGGGGGCAGGCGCTGCGAGCAGTCCTAGAGTACATCAACGGGTCAAGACCCCCCGCCGTGCTCACTGCCAAGATTCCCCCACCCCCACCCCCACCCGGCGCGAAGCCAAGAGCACGGGCCGCTAGTTAGACACTAGCGACACCCAGCGGCTGCACGGGGGGAACGCAGTAGACAGGCTCCCGAGGCCCGTTAGTGCGGTTCGGGTGATTCCAGAGGGGGCGTGTATGCGCGAATCCCCGCTAAAGAGGCAGAAGATGCGGACGCGAGGGGTAGGCTGTGGTCCGAGCCGGGGAAACACCAGCCCTTAAGGCAGGGCCACATCGCCCCCACCTCCGACTCCTCAAGGGCAGGGCCATATCCTTCCTTCACCCTCCCAGGGCAGGGCCCTGTACCCCTCGGACTGGGAATGTCCTTTCCTATCAGGCACAAAGTTAAGTTCCTCTTCACAAGGGGCGGGAGCGAGGTCTTCTCGCCGAGGCCCGGCCCCAGCAGTGGACTCGGACTGACGTCACTGCGGCGTGGCTAAGGGGACAATCCTCTCCCTCAGTCTCGCCATCTGCCCCCCTCACGGCCGCCGTAAACGCCCACCGTGGGGCAGCGGGAGATAAGGGGAGCTCGAGGATGGAGAATCCACTCGTATACCCCTAGGAGGTGCCTAGCGGAGGCCCCGAGCCCGATAGGGTGAGGTCTCGGCGAAGACTCCCGGGAGCCGAAACACGTGCGCGGGGGTCTTTAAGACCTCGGTCGCCAGTGCTGCTGCCGCGGTTACTAGGGATGTGACGTCACGCGCGGGCGGGGGCGTCCGCGCCCGGGCGGAAACGGAAGGGGCGGGACTCTGCGGGCAGAGTCTGTGCGCTGCTGCCGCCGTAGCCGCTGCTGCTGCCGCCGCCGCTGCCGCCGCTGCTGCTGCCAGAGCCGGAGCGGGCTGGGCCGCGGAGGCAAGATGGTGGACTACAGCGTGTGGGACCACATCGAGGTGTCTGACGATGAAGACGAGACGCACCCCAACATCGACACAGCCAGCCTCTTCCGCTGGCGGCATCAGGTAGAGCGCGCGCGCCCAGCGCCTTCCCCCACTCCCGGGACTCCGCTTCAGAGTTCTGACCCCTGATACTGCCGGGGGCCCAGCCATTGACACCTGGGTTTCCCACCCTACAGTCTGGACTTTCCGGATCGCCCGGGGTTCCTTGATTCAACTCCGGGGCAACAGAACTGTCGAGACCCTTGAGTTCCTTGCCCGCGATCCCGGGCCCTCCCCCCTTCCGCCCTCCCCCCTCCCCCCTCCCCTTCCAATTTCTTCTTGGAACTCCCAGTTGACCCCTAGGGCACCTTCTTCACAGTTTAGACTACCAAGACAAGCTTTGGACGTGCCCCCCCAATCCATTTGGGACCTTCCACTTACACCCAGAATTCTACCTCAGAGTCTGCACCCTGAATACCCACTTATGATCTTGGATGTCCCACTGGCCCCTCCCAGCCCCTAGAGTTCCCAATACTTTAAGTCTAGTCTGTGACTTGCCTTTCGGAATCTTGACGGTGATTCCCATTTAGATCTAGAGGTTCTGCTCCTCTCAATAGAGCAAGGAATTCTGTCCTCCCCTGAGATTTCTGTTCCTGGTCTGGGACTCCAACCCACACCCAGGACCCCTTCCCTAGAACGTAGACCGGTGCCCCACCAGGGCCCTCAGTCCCATCTAGGACTGGAATTTTGAAACCTGGTTCCCCTTCAGACTGAACCACCAGCTCCACCCTGATGGAGCCTCCAATTCCGGCCACTCTCCTTCAGCCTCATGTACTGTAGGCCCAATTTCCCATTGCATCAGGAAACCCTACCCACGTGGCGTCCTGCCCAGCCAGAGCCCCTGCCCCTACTTGGTACTGCAGGCCCAGTCACCGCCCACCCCCAAGACAGGCTTCCTGTAGGAACCTCCGCCAGCATTGAAATGCCTCATTCAAGCCCAAGTCCAGGACCTAAACCCACCCCAGCTTCCTTCTGACCCCTATTTGGTCTGCTGTTCTCAGACACCCACACTGACCCTGCTTTTACCAGGAACCCTCCCAGTCTGATTCCAAATTCCCTGCCCCTTCTTTTATTTATTTTCCCCCAAATCCAGACCCCAGAATCCCAAGTCTGTGTGTTCTCTCACCCCTCTCCCTGACCAGCAGCACTCTCAGGCCCAACAGAATGGCTCTCGTGGGACCTAATGTTCTAATCTCCTGCTCCACCAAATCAGAGCTCCTGCACCCACATTCCTATGCTTGTACTCTCAAACTGAGGGCATATATCTCTCAGAACCTTCCAGTTAGGAATTCCTCACCCCACCTTCCCATATATCAGCTCCCAGTCGTTTATCTAGAAGCTTCTAGAAGGGCCCTTCCCCATCCTGCCAAGACCCAGCATTAGTCCCTACATCTGGTTCCCAGTCCCAGTTCCAACCCATTCCTTAAAGCAGCAGCCTCCTGGGTAGTGTACCTGCCGGGTGGGCCCCTGGAGTGTAAGGAGAAAGTTCTAGCACTTCTCTTTCTTGCCATGTGTAACATTTTATTATGAAATATTGAAGATCTCTGCAAGCTCTCAAGGCGATTCTTGGGAACACCTATTTCTGTCACATAGTTAATCTGTATCACCGTGGGGAGGACGGTTTGGTCCTGCTGAGTTGGGAGGCCGATGCCCCCTCTCCTGCAGCGTCCTCCTCCCACCACACCCTTCTCCCTCCTGGCACAAAAGCTTTTCCTGGCCTGCCGCTGGGAGCCCCAGGGCTGGAGTGGAGGCGGGGAGCCTGGTGTCTCCAGCACCCGGTTCAGCGGCCACCAAGCCTGGGTTCTCACCCCAGCCCTGCCACAGGGCCATTGCTGCTTTAGGGGGAGCGAAACCCCGCCTCCATGAGACCATCGTAAGGACGACATGAAATGAGATCTGGAAAGAACTTGGCTCAGGGCCTGGGAGGGAGTAAGCAGGACCAGAGGGGAAAGGGGGGATTAGAGAAAAGGTAGCCTGGTGTGCTTCTGAGCATAGGCCTACCCACCCGGGTTCAGATGCTAGCTCGTGCTGAATCACTGACCTGCTGCATTGCCCCCAGTGAGTTTTGATCTCTCTGTGCCTCAGTTTCTCCAGCTGGGGATCTTATTAGTGTCTGCCTCATAGGGTTGTTGTGAGGGTTGCCTTATGTATTTAATGTGTGTAATGCTCTCAGGACAGCACCTGGCATGTAATAAACTGTGTAGAAACTTTAGCCACTATCATTATTATTACTCAGGTCATTCACGCTCATGGTAAAAAAATAATCCAAAGGTTCCAGAAGGGGACCAGCGAGTCTTCCCAGCTCCAGCTCCAGCTCCCTGGCTCCCTTGCCCAGAAACAGCCACCAGTACTAGTTTCTTGTGGCTCCTCCCAGTGAGCTGTGTGGCATCCAGGTTCTGTGAGCCTCGGGTCCCCTGTCTGTAACGAGGGCAGTGATACCTGTGGCCCCTTCTCGCTGCCAAGGCTTCTGCCCTGCCCAGCCTGCTACAGCCCCTCCTGGAGGCGTAAAGCTCAGGCCGGGCAGGCTGCCACCCCCAGCAGCTCCAGGAGGCCTTTATTTAGCTTTGGCCTCCCTGGCGGCTGCTCAGAGGATGCCGGGAAGATTTTGATGGCCGTCCAGCAGAAACCAGCAGTGTGGTAGATTCCTGCTGCCACCCAAGGCCAGCTATAATGCCAACCGTAACCCTCATAAGGCAGCAGGAAGGCTCCAGGTGACACAGGCCCATCATGGAAAAAGAGAGGAGGCAGAGGCCGCAAGGTGTCCTCCGCAAGGCGACGGCCTTATCCGAGTGGGAAAAGTGAAGCTCAGGGTTGACCATGTCGGTCCTATGGGGCGTTAGAGAAGGATTCAGGTCTCCCGATTCTCACCTGCCGTCTTCCTGGCCCTGTGCTAGAACCTGGAGATACGGCCTCTAGTAAAGCACAGAAGCAAGTTAGCAGACCATGCTGGTGGCCGTGGCCGTGGCCATGACGACGGTGATGACAGTTGAGGACACGTATACCGAGTGCCGTGCTGCAAGCAGTTTCCTGGGAGTAACTCATTTAGTCCTCACAACAACGCTGTGAGGTCCCATTTCATAGAGGGGGACACCAAGGCAGGGAGAGACATGAGACTTGGCCAAGGTCACATCACCAGTAAGTGGTGGAGCTGGGCTGCTCTGATGATGCAGTAACAACTGCTCCCAGTTACCAGTTATAAGCATTTACTGGATATCGAGCTAAACACTTGAAGTACATTTTTTTGTTTGCGCCCCAGTACAGTCCCCAGAGAGAGACAGATTGTCCCCTTGGACAGACAGTAATGACAGTAGCCAACGTGGGAATGGTGCTGACTGAGCACCCAGCACGGCTCTGGACTGTCTACTTTTATAACCTTTTTTGCTTTTCCCGATGCAGCCTTGTGAGGTCAGCACTGTTGTCTGCATCTGACAGATGAGGAAACAAGTTAGGGGATTGGCCCAGGGACACCCGGCCATTACATGGTGGCTGTGAGATGTGACCCCAGGTCTGGTGCCCCAAGGCCTTCCACTAGCATCTCATCACGTCATCTGATGATCACAGAGGGGCCTTTGGGGCTCAGTGACTCTGGGGGTTGGGCACTTGGGGAAGGCTCTGTCGAAGCTGAGACTTGGGGACAAAGCAGATGGAATAAGGGGAAGAGAGTTCCAGGTGGGAGGAACAGCATGTGCAGAGGCTAAGAGTCAGGAGAGAGCTGGTCCATTCAGGGCTAGCATCAACCACAGGGGCCGGCATCAGCCTGGGACCCAGCCCCCCAAGGAGCCTTGGCCATCTGGCCAGCGTGGGGCAGGGGTCTGGGGTCCCCTCTGAACCCAGACACTCCAGTTTGAGGTAGCAGGGAGGGCTGTGGTCAGCCAGGTACATTTCAAAGACTCCTGTGGCAGCTTCCGAGCCTGGATTGGGGCGACAGCGGTGGAGGACGGTGGCACCTCTCAGGGGTCAGTCATCGGCTCTGGGTTGAGCAGGCGCTGCTGGGAGGCAAGCAGGGTTGGAGAGCGACAGGGCCCCGTGACCTGATCGGGGTCGGAATGGGGGACTGAGGAGATGGGGTGCAGTGGAAGAGGAGGTCTGAGGAGCGGCGTCTGGGGTGGGGGGGCACAGGAGGCTGGTGGGCACTAGGCTGGGCTCCGGAGGGCATGCTGGCCTGGAGACAGAGCTGAGCGGGCCTCCGCAGATCCAGGTGCAGCACTCGGGGTGGAGCAAATTGGAGAAACAACTGGAAATGAAAAGTGTCAGGGGAGTTTCCTGGTAGCCTAGTGGTGAGGTTTCTAGGCTTTCACTGCCGTGCCCTGGGTTCAATCCCTGGTCGGGGAACTGTGATCCCACAAGCCACGCAGCGTGGCCAAACAAAAAGAAAAATAGTGTCAGGATTTGGTGGCAGAGAGGGAGGGACAGGGCTCACAACAGGCCTCAGCTTGGGACAGGAGGCGGGGGCAGGCTCTTTGCTGAGGGAGGACACAGCAGAAAAACAGGTCTGGGGGGCTCCGATGGGGAGTTCAGTTTTGGGCACAGAATTGGAGGTGCCTGTGGGACACCCAGGCAGCGGTGGCTTGAGGGGCGTGGTGGGCACAGGAGGGTGCCCGAGTGTTACTGAGGGTGGCTCCAGGGAGGAGGGGGAACCTGAGACCCTGGGGAGGGGTGAGGCCTCTGTCCAGCATCTTATTACTTTATCACATCCAGCAAGGCTTTTCTGAGTCCGTACCGTGTGTCAGGCCCAGTTCCTGGCTCTGGAGGCACAACAGTGAACAGATCCCCACCTTGGTGGAGCCAGTATCCTTGGAGGAGGACAGTGCCCGAAACATGATAAATAATTGTCACAGGCTGTTGTCGGGCGACAAGTGTTGAGGAGGAAGATCAAGCAGAGCAGAGTGGGGGGAGGTTGAGACCTTGAGCCGGGTGGTCAAGGAAGGCCTCATCTGTAAGGGACTTTTATTTTTATTTATTTATTTATTTTTTGCCGCACTGCGCTGCTTGTGGGATCTTAGTTCCCCAACCAGGGATTGAACCCGGGCCCTCGGCAGTGAAAGCACGAAGTCTTAACCACTGGACCACCAGGGAATTCCCTGTAAGGGACATTTGAAGATGATAAGGGGGACTTCCCTGGTGGTCCAGTGGTTAAGACTCTGTACTCCCAATGCAGCGGGCACAGGTTCAACCCCTGCTCAGGGAACCGCGATCTCGCATGCTGCACGGCATGGCAAATAAATAAATAAATAAATAAATAAATAATATATTTTTTAAAACAAGAAGATGATAAGGATGCCGGGGTGGGGGGTATCTGGGGAGAGGACATTCCAGGCCAAGGGAACAGCCAGTGCAAAGGCCCTGAGGTTTGAAGTGGGTTCAAGAAAAGGTGAGGCAGCCAGTGTGGCTGGAGGGAGGGGGTGAGCAGGAAGAGGTGAGGCCACGGAGGGCACGGGACAGATTGCGCACGGCCCTGTGGGTCACAGGGAGGACTTAGGTTTTTGCTCCAAGTGAGGTGGGAGCCGTAGAGGGTTCTGAGCAGGAGAGGGATCCACCCTGGCTCAGGGGTACCTGTAGGGGCGAGAGCGGGAGCTGGGAGTCCGGCACGCGGAGGTTGGTGCTGACATTCTCTGGGGTCATCCCAGGTGCAGCTGTTGGGGTCCTGGGGCTGGGGTCGAGGGACAAGCCGTTCCACAGAGTGATGGGCCGTGCCTGTCCCACAGGCCCGGGTAGAGCGCATGGAGCAGTTCCAGAAAGAGAAGGAGGAGCTGGACAGGGGCTGTCGTGAGTGCAAGCGCAAGGTGGCCGAGTGCCAGCGGAAGCTACAGGAGCTGGAGGTGGCCGAGGGCAAGGGCAGCAGGGCCGAGCTGGAACGGCTGCAGGCCGAGGCACAGCAGCTGCGCAAGGAGGAGCGCAGCTGGGAGCAGAAGCTAGAGGAGATGCGCAAGAAGGAGAAGAGCATGCCCTGGAACGTGGACACGCTCAGCAAGGACGGCTTCAGCAAGGTGTGCGAGGGCCGGGCACGCTCGGCAGACAGTGGCAGGTGTGGCGGAGGGGACTGCTCAGGTCCAGGGACGGGTGGATGGGGGTGGAGGGTGAGGGGATCAGGGGTGAAGGGGCCAGGCAGGTGAGGCACCCCACCGGTACCCGCCCCCTCTGATCTGCCCGAAGGCCCTAGTCCGAGGCCACACCTGCCACGCCCACGCTCCCGCCACGTTGATGTTCATGGCGCCGTCACCACCTCCACCCTGGATGGGATGGGCGCTGCGGCCGCGGCCCACCCGGCCACGCTTGAGGCGCTCCACGGCCTCGCCCCAGCCCACTCCCCTTCTCACCCCACCACAGAGCATGGTCAATACCAAGCCTGAGCAGGCGGAGGAGGAGTCGGAGGAGGTGAGGGAACAGAAACACAAAACCTTCGTGGAGAAGTATGAGAAACAGATCAAGCACTTCGGTGAGTTGGGCCCAGGTCGGGGCCCAGTGGACGGTGCACGTGACAAGGGGCTGGCCCTCCGCCTCCAGGGCCCTTCCAACACCTTGCCAACGCCTTCTCGCAGGCATGCTCCGCCGCTGGGACGACAGCCAGAAGTACCTGTCGGACAACGTCCACCTGGTGTGCGAGGAGACCGCCAACTACCTGGTCATCTGGTGCATTGACCTAGAGGTAGAGGAGGTACGTGGAGCCCGCCCCCGGGGCTGGGGAAAGGCTCTGCCCTGAGTCCGCCACTTGGTGACGCCGTGCTTGTTTTCCCTCGGCAGAAATGTGCGCTGATGGAGCAGGTGGCCCACCAGACCATCGTCATGCAGTTCATCCTGGAGCTGGCCAAGAGCCTGAAGGTGGACCCCCGTGCCTGCTTCCGGCAGTTCTTCACCAAGATCAAGGTAGGGAGGGGCCCGGGCGGCCAGAGCAGAGTGGAGGGTGGTCCTCCTCAGGGAACCAGCCTGCGGTCCACTGGGGGAGACAGACACGGGTCTACTCGGACTCAAGCCCCTGTGATCAGACCTCTCCTCAGTCAGGAGAGGGCTGGGCCACGGAGGAGCTGACAAGTGGTCGGCTCCTGGGCAGATTTGGAAAGCTGAGCTGGCACGATGTGCTGAAAGTCCTAACCTGGGGTGAGGGCCAGAGTCAAGGACGCCTGTGGGTTTCTTACCTGAGCACCTGAAGAGCAGAGCTGGGGGAGATGCAGTACAGATGGAGGGGTGTGATCTGGAGCTCCGGGGTGGCTGTGTTGCATTTGAGATGCCTGCTAAACTCCACAGGAGGACCTGGAGGAGGTGGGTGTCACGAGTCTGAGGTTCAGGGGGATGTGCAGGCAGGTGGTCGTGAGCACAGAGGTGTCAAGTCGAGCTCAGAGGAGGCAGAGGAGAGCCCTGAGGCCCAGGGTGCCCGTCTTTCAGTTCAGGACCAGATGTGGGGAGCCCTGGGGCATCTCTGAGCACCTACAGTGGGAGGGTCTTGGGTCCCCCAGTTCAGCCCTGTGCACGCCCCTGCCCCCCGCAGACTGCCGACCGTCAGTACATGGAGGGCTTCAACGATGAGCTGGAGGCCTTCAAAGACCGCGTGCGGGGCCGGGCCAAGCTGCGCATCGAGAAGGCCATGAAGGAGTATGAGGAGGAGGAGCGCAAGAAGCGGCTCGGCCCCGGCGGCCTGGACCCCGTCGAGGTCTACGAGTCCCTCCCTGAGGTGCGGCTCCCTGGGCCCTGGCGGGCAGCAGGCAGGCAGCCAGTGGGGTCCCCGGGGTCCCTGGGACCCAGGCCCTGACCCCGCCCCTCTGCACCCACAGGAACTCCAGAAATGCTTTGACGTGAAGGATGTGCAGATGCTCCAAGATGCCATCAGCAAGATGGACCCCACCGTGAGTAACTGCGCCCAAGCCCACCTGGGCGAGCAGTGTGTCTCCCCCGCTCCCTCCAGCTCTGCTGCCCACATCATTGGTAGAAGTGTCCCTCCTGGGCTTCTCCAAGGAACAAGGGACGTTTTGTCACTGTGTGGCCAGCACACGAGGCAGCCAGGCTCTGTGCCACCTGCTCACTTACATTTATTGAGCACCTACTGTGTGCCCAGCGTCCAGATTGAGTGTCCCTGTCCCTGTGGGCTGTTTATGAGCACACCCAGGTGACCCCACCTTTGCCAGCAGCTCACAGTGGCCCAAGGAGGGGGTCCCTTTCCAGCCTCAGTTACCTCATCAAACCGCTTTCTCTCGATACTAACTCACGAAATCCATGGGGAGGGCTGAGCACGTAGTTGGTGCTGGTAAACAGCAGCTGTTTGGAGCAGTAACCGCGCTGGTAGATAAATACTTTAAGTCTTGATAGACCTCAGTTTGACCCCATTCCTGCTGCCTGGCTCACTGGTTGGCCACACTGCTTTCCTCATCTGTAAAATGAGTCTGGTCGCAAGACCTGGCCCAGGGTTTCTAGACGCTTCTGTGGGAATGAACATCTTAGACCAGGGGTCTTCCGCCTGTGGCTTGCAGGCTCATTGCCTGTCTCTACATAAGACTTGATTGCAATGCAGCAGCCAGGCTGGCTTATTTTCATCTTGTCTGTGGCTGATTTTGTGCTACAACCCTAAAGTTGAGGAATGATGGGTTGAGAGGTTTTGACAGAGACCATAGGGCCTGCAAGCCAAAAATATTTACTGTCTGGCCCTTTACAAAAAAGTTTGCTGACCCTTGTTTTAGACTACACTGTTTAAACTTGAATTAAAGTTAAGTAAGATTTAGAGTTCCCCTGCACCAGCCACATTTGAAGTACTCGGTAGCCACACGTGGCTGGTGGCTACCATATTGTACGGCACAGATTACAGGCCATTTCCATCATTGCGGGCAGTTCTTCTGTAAAGCTGTGATCTAGAAAGAGCAGGAAGCAGGCTCGAGGATGTGCAGGGGACAGGCGGGCCACCAGAAGGTGGCAGCCCAGCCTCACCAACCCACCCTTCTCCCTGCAGGACGCGAAGTACCACATGCAGCGCTGCATCGACTCTGGCCTCTGGGTCCCCAACTCCAAGTCCAGTGAGGCCAAAGAAGAGGAGGAGGCGGGTCCCGGGGACCCCTTGCTGGAAGCCTCCAAGCCAGGCGACGAGAAAGACGTCAGCGCGTGACCCACCTCAGCTGCTGCCCGACTGCCTGCAGGCCCCTGTGTGCCCCTTTTCAGAAAACAAAAATAGACACCATCTCCCCAGCTCCTGGCTTCCTCCACTTTTGCTGCTCCCACACCTAGCCCGGAGGGGCCTGCCCACCCCCCTCCACTGACCCCACTCCCCGAGTGCTCATCCAAGTCTGCTTTGAGTCAAGGGGCTTCACTGCCTGCAGCTCCCCCTCTTCAGCATTATGCCAAAGGCTCGGGGGTCCAGGGAGGCGTAGAGGTTGCCAGACTGGTCCACGGGGTAGGGGTGGGGTCCCCAGCCGAGGGCCCTGCCCCAGTCACTGTGGGCTCCGTTTTCACTGTTCATCTGCTGTTGAGTCTCCTATATAGTAAACAGCAATTATCTTCCAATAAAGGATTTCAGATGCTCCGCGAGACCTCAGGAGGGCTGGCACAGCTCTTCTCTTGAGGGGGTGGGAGGGAACCCTGGTGAGTGCTGGCGGCTGGGCCTGTGATGCCCCCAGCTTTGCCCTGCAGCAAATGGGCAATGTCCTCCATCCTCACTCCAGGCTCTCCAGGAACGTGCTGTTCCGCCGCTTGGAACACTTCCTCAGGACACCTTTGTGTCAGAGTTCTCACTACCCTCCCCCACCCCGCCCATAAGTCTTGGGCTTATCTCATCCCTCTGAGACCCCCACCACATGAACTTGCACCGTGTCTCACCTTCCACACGGCCAGCTCTGCCTTCAAAACAAATCTTGAGTCCACTGCCCTTCGTCCTCCACGCTGGTTCAGGTCCCTATCACCTCTGGCCTGCATGCCCCCTCCAGCCTCTTCCCTGTCTCACCTGCCCTCACTGGACCCCAACAGGCAGCCGCCAGTGGGCACCTGTGGACACCTGAGTCCGGGCACATCCTTCCCTCAGAGCAGAAGCCTAAGACCTCCCTGCAGTTCACCAGGCCCTGTACCATCTGCCTGGTCACCTCCCTGCCCTTGTCTCGTGTCCTCCCCTTCTCATCAACTCCCTCCTTGCTGATCCTTAAGCACTTTCAAGTTTTTGTATCAGTGTGACCTTGGGCAACTTCCTCAGCCTCAGTGTCCCCCTCTACAATGAGAGTAATGTTCAGGCCTTCCAGGGTTGCGATGAGTAGGTGAGATAATGTACAGGCACGCGTGGTGCCTGGTACTCAGATGCTCAAAATCTGGGCCTCGGCACATGCCTGGCCCTCTGCTTGAACACCCTTCCCTTTAAAAAGTAATCTTTTTAAAGCTGTCTTCCTTTAAAAGTGAATGAAATATTCGGGCTGCAGGAAAGGCTTAAAGAATACTATAATAAACAAGGACACAACAGCTTTTAAGACATGAAATGCCAAGGATCCAGTGAAGCCCACTGCCCACCTCTTCTGGGGGACACCACCCCCTGGCAGCTGCTTCTCACTCCAATCAGAGCTCTGCCACCTCCTCCCAGAGGTCCTCCTTGACCCGCCTTTTGAGTCACCCATCACATCTGGCCATGCAGCTTCTTCACCTGCCTGGCTTTGCTAATGTGTGTATTGCTGTCTCCTTTATGCTGTGAGGACCACCACGGCACAAACTGAGTCTTTCTTGGTCCTAAAATATTCCCAGCGCCCCTAAGGGGTCCTGGCCGTCAGTAAATGTCTTTGTGTTCAAGCTGATCACCACCAGGGGGCAACAGTGAGCTGCAAACCTGAGTGGCATTACCTAATGCTTTTCATATAGATGAGAATGGCTGGTGGGGGGGGGGGATGGGGGGGATGGGGGGGCCTTCCTAAGGCCCTGGATAAACCCCACCCATCCAGGATCCACTCAGGATCATCAACTTGTTAATTCTTTACTGCAAAAACTTTCAAAGATAGAATCCATATTCCTGATATTTTGTTTGACCTCAGGCTTCAATAGAATTCAGCACTGTTACTGATTTTTTAAAAAAATTAATTTATTTATTTATTTTTTTTTTTTTAATTTTTTTTTTTTTTAATGATATTCTTGTCTGCTTACATTCTTTTTATGTACGTATGTATGTATGTATGTATGGCTGTGTTGGGTCTTCGTTTCTGTGCGAGGGCTTTCTCTAGTTGTGGCAAGCGGGGGCCACTCTTCATCGCGGTGCGTGGGCCTCTCACTATCGCGGCCTCTCGTTGCCGCGCACAGGCTCCAGACGCGCAGGCTCAGTAATTGTGGCTCACGGGCCGAGTTGCTCCGCGGCATGTGGGATCTTCCCAGACCAGGGCTCGAACCCGCGTTCTCTGCATAAAAAATTAATTTATTTATTTTTGGCTGCATTGGGTCTTCGTTGCTGTGCCTGGGCTTTCTCTACTTGCAGCGAGCGGGGGCTACTCTTCGTTGCGGTGCGTGGGCTTCTCATTGCGTTGGCTTTTCTTGTTGCGGAGCACGGGCTCTAGGTGCATGGGCTTCCGTAGTTGTGGCGCGCAGGCTCAGTAGTTGTGGCGCACGGGTTTAGTTGTTCCGCGGCATGTGGGATCTTCCCGGACCAGGGCTCAAACCTGTGTTCCCTGCATTGGGAGGCGGATTCTTAACCACTGAGCCACCAGGGAAGCCCTGTTACTGATTTTTGACTTAAAATTTCAGTATTTTGTTCATCATGGTTTTTTTCACATTAATGGTGTTTTTGGAAAATATTACATTAAAATATTTATCTCGATTACTGAGTTGGCGCCCTCTTTGCTTTCATGCCTCGCCTGCCTCACCCTAGTGCCGGCTAGGATTTAAAACATCAGCTATTAAGAGAGACACATAGAGTAGGTTCTCTCCCTACTCACTCTCCACCCAGCCTGTTCCCTGCCCCCAACCATGGGAACCCACTGTCTACGGTGTCTCGTGACTCCTTCCAGGGTTTCTTTTTGTAAGTTCAAATGTAATCTTACCCCTTCCGTTCCTTTTTTACACAAAGCTAACACACTCTGCAGTCTGTGACGCGTCTTTGCTGTTTTTCACTGAACCTTGTGGCCCTGCAGATTTTTCCTTATCAGTTCATCAGCACTTCCTCATTCTTTCTACTCTGGTAGAAAGCTCCAGTATGTGCACATCTCAGCATTTATTTCACCAGCGTTTTTTTGTTTTGTTTTTTAACACTTGCAGGTTTTTCCATCTCTACTTTTACAAGCAATGCTGCGAAAAATACCTTTGTGCACCATTTTCCACGAGGACAGGCATCCCACCTATAGAGTAAGCTCCCAGAAGCAGGATTGGCTGGGTCTTAGCGGCAAACAGAATTCCACTCAAAAGGGTTTCACTGAACAGAAATGTAATGATGTGAGTGGGACAGGAGAACCAACAGATGTGTGTTGAGTGGATTCATTTTCTATGGCTGCTGTAACAAATCACCACAAACTTAGTGGCTTCAACACAAATGCATTACCTCACACTTCCGCAGGTCAGAAGTCTAACACGGGTCTCGCTGTGCTAAAATCAAGGCATTGGCAGGGCTGTGATCCTTTTGGAGGCTCTGGGTAAGATCCATTTCCTTGCTGTTTCCAGCTTCTAGGGGCTGCCTGTGTTCCTTGGCTCACGGCCCCCTTCCTCCATCTTCAAAGACAGCAAAGGTGAATCAAGTTCTGTCACATCACTCTGACCTCTTTTTCTGCCTCCCTGTTCCACTTTTTTTTTTAAATAAATTTATTTATTTATTTATTTTTGGCTGCATTGGGTCTTTGTTGCTGCACGTGGGCTTTCTCTAGTTGCGGCGAGCGGGGGCTACTCTTCGTTACAGTGCGCGGGCTTCTCATTGCGGTGGCTTCTCTTGTTGCGGAGCACCGGCTGTAGGCGCTCAGGCTTCAGTAGTTGTGGCTCGCGGGCTCTAGAGCACAGGCTCAGTAGTTGTGGTGCACGGGCTTAGTTGCTCCGCGGCATGTGGGATCTTCCCGGATCAGGGCTCGAACCTGTGTCCCCTACATTCTTAACCACTGCGCCACCAGGGAAGTCCCCACCCCGTTCCACTTTTAAGGACCTTTGTGGTTACACTGAGTCCACCAAGATAATCTCCCTATCATTTTTTTTAATATAGAATGATTCACGTATTTGCACATCGTCCTTGTGCAGGGGACACGCTAATCTCTGTATCCTTCCAATTTTAGTATACGTGCTGCTGAAGCAAGCGCTAATCTCACTATCTTAAAGTCATCTGAGTAGCATTCTTAATTCCTGATTCTCCCTTACTGGGGATTAGGGCATGCACATCTTTGGGGCATTGTTATTCCATAAGGCACCCAGAACTAGCAACAGTGGGGAGATTTTGACAGGACTAAAGGGGATGGGAAGGGAGCAGAACTTGCTGACATCTGGAGCCGTGAAGAAGGGGCTCCTTGCAGGTAAAGTGGCCACAGAGAAACCACCACTGCCCAACTGTGGTTGGGCAGGGAGGGAATAGGGACCCTGGTCTGTCTCCCCCCTCTGATCTGCCAGCCTTCCCCATCGTCAGAACCCACCAGAAGCCAAGGACATGGAAGCTGAGTGAAGCAATGTGCTTTTTTTTGTGGCTATAGGAGGAAGCCCTGAATACACAGCTGCTCATAGGCAACAAATATCCTGCTGGGGGCCTGGAATTACACTGGGTGCTGAGGACAGAGCCTAAAACAAGTTACTCCTGCACCCTATACCCTTTATCTGCTCCACTCTTGTCTGCCCACCACTTCCACCTTCCAACAAACCTACAAAACCCACTTATTAGTATTTATCTGGTTTATGTAAGCTTCCTGAAGGCAGGAGTTCCTGTGTTTTGTTCATGGCTAAATCCCCACGGCTGAGAACACAGCACAGAGTAAGCACTCCGTAAGTGCGCGCACGTGTGTGTGTGTGTGTGTGTGTGTGTGTGTGTGTTTAATTGTGGTAAAATGTACATAACATAAAACTGATCACTTAACCATTTTGGGTTGTTTTGTTTTGTTTTGTTTTTTGCCACGCCACATGGTATGCGGGATCTTAGTTCCCCGACCAGGGATCAAACCCACGGCCCCTGCAGTGGGATCGGGAAGTCACAACCACTGGACCGCCAGGAAAGTCCCCATTTTAACAATTTTGAGGGGTACGATTCAGTGGTATTAAGTACAAGACTTTATTTATTTTTTATTGAATTGTATACTTTATTTTTTTAATTAATTAATTTATTTTTATTTTTGTCTGTTGGGTCTTTGTTTCTCTAGTTGCGGTGAGCAGGGGCTACTCTTCGATGAGGTGTGGGGGCTTCTCATTGTGGTGGCTTCTCTTGCTGCGGAGCACGGGCTCTAGGCATGCGGGCTTCAGTAATTGTGGCACGTGGGCTCAGTAGTTGTAGCTGTGGCGCACGGGCTTAGTTGCTCCGCGGCATGTGGGATCTTCCCGGACCAGGGCTCAAACCTGTGTCCCCTGCATTGGCAGGAGGATTCTTAACCACTGCGCCACCAGGGAAGTCCAAGTATGAGAATTTCTGTATGCATTAAACACTTAAGTCCCCACTCATAAAATATTTGTAATTTTGTTCCTGGCTTATTTCACTCAGTATAGTGTTTTCAAGGTTCATCCATGGTGTAGCATGTGCCAGAATGTCCTTCTTTTTTTTTTTTTTTCTTTATGGCTGAATAATATTCCATTGTAGAATACACCACATTTTGTTTATCCATTCATCCATCAATGGACACTTGGGTTGCTTCCCACCTCTTGACTATTGTGAATAATGATGCTATGAACATGGATGTACAAATCTCTCTCTGAGTCCGTGCTTTCTTTGTGTATACACCCAGAAACGCAACTGCTGGATCATATGGTAATTCTTTTTGAGGAACCATTAAACCATAGCATGTTTTGAATTCAGTAATGAGATGGGTGTCAGGGGGCTGGAAGCAGAGTGGCGACTTGTCCTCAAAACGATCCTGTGGGGCTTCCCTGGTGGCGCAGTGGTTGAGAGTCTGCCTGCCGATGCAGGGGACACGAGTTCGAGCCCTGGTCTGGGAAGATCCCACGTGCCGTGGAGCAACTGGGCCCGTGAGCCACAACTACTGAGCCTGCGCATCTGGAGCCTGTGCTCCGCAACAAGAGAGGCCGCGATAGTGAGAGGCCTGCGCACCGCGATGAAGAGTGGCCCCCGCTTGCCACAACTAGAGAAAGCCCTCGCACAGAAACGAAGACCCAACACAGCCAAAAATAAATAAATAAATAAAATTAAAAAAAAAAAAGAAATAATGAAATGAGAAGAAAAAAAGAGAAATGCAGTGAAGCAAGTTATGCGGCCCAGTAGATAGATAGGAATTGCATCAAGTTCAAGGACAGCCTTCTCCTCCAGACCTTTGCCTCAGCTGTTCCCCCTGCCTGGTACACCCTGCCCCTGACATCCTTGTGTCTCCACCTCAGCTCCTGCAGATCAGAAAGATGGTCCCAGGCCACCCGATCTCCAGTGACGTCTCCTCCCTGCTTTGCTTTTTCTATATCGTGTCACCATCTGTCACACTATATATTTTTACTTGTTTATCCTTGTTCTTGGCTGTCGTCCCATCTAGAACGTCACGCCACAAGTGCAGGGAATTTTATCTGTTCTCTTCCCTGCTGTGTTGCCAGGACCTAGAACAAGGCCGAGCATAAAGTAGGTGCTCAAGAGATATGTATTGACTAAATGAAAAGTGGCCCTTACTCATTGCTTAGGGGGTGGAAGGGACAACATCCACTTCCCTCCAGGGATGAAAGTGGAGAGTGGAACTCTGAGATCCTCCACGGTATTTATGCTGATTTTGTTTTGTTTTGTTTTTTACCTCAGTGGATGGAACACAGACAATTTTTTTAGATTTTTAGAAAATTGAGAGGGAATTCCCTCGCAGTCCAGTGGTTAGGACTCTGTGCTTTCACTGACGAGGACGCAGGTTCAATCCCTGGTCAGGGAAGATCCTGCAAGCCCTGAGGCGCAGCCCAAAAAAAAAAAGAAAATTGAGGTATAATTGACATATAACATTATGTTAGTTTCAGGAACAACATAATGATTTGATGTTTGTATACACTGTGAAATGATCACCACAATAAGTCCAATTCACATCCATCACCATACATAGTTACAAAAACTTTTTTCTTGTGTTGAGAACTTTTAAGATCTACCATCTTAGCAACTTTCAATTATGCAATACTGTATTATTAGTCACCATGCTGTACATTACATCCCCAGGACTTATTTATTTTATAACCGGAAATTTGTACCTTTTGACCACCTTTGTCCATTTCACTAACCTCACTTCCCCCTGATTTTTTAAACATTGTGGTTAAAATACACATAACATAAAATTTCACATTTAAACCATTTTTAAGTTTCTAGTTCAGGGGCACTAAGTACATTCACATTGTTGCGCAACCCTCACCACCATCCATCTCCAGAACTTTCTCATCTTCCCAAACTGAAACTCTGTTCCCGTTAAACACTGACTCCCCATCTCCCTCCCCCTCCCCCTCCCCCAGCCCCTGGCCCCCACCATTCTACTTTCTGTCTCCTCTAGGGACCTCCTATAAAGTGGAATCATACAATACTTGTCTTCTTGTATCTGGCTTCTTGCACTTAATATGTTTTCTTTTTTTTTTTTTTAATATTTATTTATTTATTTGGCTGCGCCAGGTCTTAGCTGCGGCCCGCAGGATCTTCATTAGTGGCATGCGGGATCTTTAGTTGCGCATGCGGGATCTAGTTCCCTGACCAGGGATCGAACTCGGGTCTCCGGCGTTGGGAGTGCAGGGTCTTAACCACTGAACCACCAGGGAAGTCCCAGCATTTGACAGGTTTTCAAGTTTCATGCCCACTGTAGCATGTGTCAGAACTTCATTCCTTGTTATGGGTAAATAATACAATCGTCCCTCGGTATCCATGGGGATTCATTCCAGGACCCTCCATGGATACCGAAATCTGCAGATGCTCAAGCCCCTTATATAAAATGGCATAGTATGTGCATATAAACTATGCACATGGGCTTCCCTGGTGGCGCAGTGGTTGAGAATCTGCCTGCCAATGCAGGGGACACGGGTTCAAGCCCTGGTCTGGGAGGATCCCACATGCCGCGGAGCAACTGGGCCCGTGAGCCACAACTGCTGAGCCTGCGTGTCTGGAGCTTGTGCTCCGCAACAAGAGAGGCCGCAACAGTGAGAGGCCCGCGCACCGCGATGAAGAGGGGCCCCCGCTCGCCACAACTAGAGAAAGCCCTCGCACAGAAACGAAGACCCAACACAGCCAAAAAAATAAAAAAATAAAAAATAAATAATAAATAAACTACGCACATCCTCCTGTACACTTTAAATCATCTCTAGATTACCTACAACACCTAATACAATGTAAATGCTATGTAAATAATTGCCAGCATGTGGCAAATTCAAGCCTTTGCTTTTTTCTGGAATTTCCTTTTCTTTTGATTATTCTCCATCCATGGTTAGTTAAATCCGGGATTCAGAACCCGTGGATACAAAGGGTCGAATGTATTCCATTGTACGGCTATATTACATTTTGTTTGTTCATTCATCTGTTGATGGACACTGGGTTTGTTTCCATCTGGTGCCTAGGTGATGTTTTTATTTATCTCTACACCTTTTTGGATGCCTGAAATATTTCATATTAAAACAATTCCGGGACAACATTGTAAAGCAACCATACTCCAATAAAAATTGATTAAAAACAAAACAAACAATTCTGGGGAATTCCCTGGCGGTCCAGTGGTTAGGACTCCAAGCTTTCACTGCCGAAGGATGGGTTCGATCCTTGGTCAGGGAACTAAGATCCCACAAGCTGCGAGGCACAGCAAAAAAAAAAAAAAAAAAAAAAAAAAAAAAAAATCCACCAAATAGATCTATACACAGTGGAAAAGAAAGATATCTAAGAAATATTGTGAAATGAAAAAGATAATACCAGTTGCTCTGTGCCTGGCTCTTTATGTATATTAATTCATTTGATGATCCTGACACACCTCTGAGTTTGGGACTCCAATTAGCCCCATTTTGCAGAAGAAGAAACTGAGGCATGGTGAGGTTGAGGGATGGCTTGGGATCACACTGGCCTTCTGGCTCCAGCCTTCATGTGTGTAACTCCTCTGTTTCCTCTGGAGTTCAGCACAGAATGTGCTTGTCTGTGGCTACTTATGAGAATGTTCTAGAGGTAATGTGTTCAC